>NC_057796.1:205817898-206172245 GCF_018294505.1 Triticum aestivum | reverse complement strand
AAGTTAAACAAGTTTGCCTTAAGAAGGCTAGCACAAAAGTAGCAACGATCGAAAAGGCAAGGCCTCCTGCCTGGGACCTCCTAACTACTCCTCGAAGCCGAACTCCATGTAGAATCATCCTCGGGATCTCTAGCTCCTGGACTCCAGCATCTGGTTGCGACAATCCGGTATAGAAAGGGGAAAAGAGGGAGAAAAGCAACCGTGAGTACTCATCTAAAGTACTCGCAAGCAAGGAGCTACACTACATATGCATGGATATATGTGTAAAGGGCCATATCAGTGGACTGAACTGCAGAATGCCAGAATAAGAGGGGGATAGCTAATCCTGTCGAAGACTACGCTTCTGGCCACCTCCATCTTGCAGCATGTAGAAGAGAGTAGATGGTAAGTTCACCAAGTAGCATCGCATAGCATAATCCTACCCGGCGATCCCCTCCTCGTCGCCCTGTTAGAGAGCGATCACCGGGTTGTATCTGGCACTTGGAAGGGTGTGTTTTATTGAGTATCCGGTTCTAGTTGTCATAAGGTCAAGGTACAACTCCGGGTCGTCCTTTTACCGAGGGACACGGCTATTCGAATAGATAAACTTCCCTGCAGGGGTGCACCACATAACCCAACACGCTCGATCCCATTTGGCCGGACACACTTTTCTGGGTCATGCCCGGCCCCGGAAGATCAACACGTCGCAGCCCCACCTAGGCTCAACAGAGAGGTCAACACGCCGGTCTAAATCCTATGCGCGCAGGGGTCTGGGCCCATCGCCCATTGCACACCTGCACGTTGCGAGGGCGGCCGGAAGAAGACCTAGCCTAGCAGGCGTTCCAGTCCAATCCGGTGCGCGCCGCTCCGTCGCTGACGTCAAAAAGAGCTTCGGCTGATACCACGACGTCGAGTGCCTATAACTGTTCCCGCGTAGCTGGTTAGTGCGTACAGACCAAATGGCCAGACTCAGATCAAATACCAAGATCTCGTTAAGTGTGTTAAGTATCCGCGAACGCCGACCAGGGCCAGGCCCACCTCTCTCCTAGGTGGTCTCAACCTGCCCTGTCGCTCCGCCACAAAGTAACAGTCGGGGGCCGTCAGGAACCCAGGCCCACCTCTACCGGGATGGAGCCACCTGTCCTTTCAGCCCCCTCATCAGAATCACTTGCGGGTACTCAACGAGCCGACCCGACTTTAGTCACCACATGTGTCTGTAGGAGATATGCCCTAGAGGCAATAATAAATGATATTATTTATCTCCGAGTTCATAATTATGTTTATGTTCCATGCTATAACTGCAATGATTCTCGAGTCTGCAATATCCACGAGGCTCGGAGGAAGACTCATATGCACGTGTGGAATAATAAACGGTAAGAAGTATTCCTAGTCTGGCCTCTAAGACTAGCTCAAGTGTTGCATGATGGTTCTGTTTTCCTGATCATGGGCATGTCTATGCTAGCAATTTTGAGGGCACAATGTTAAGAGAACATTTGTGTTGAATCGACCCGGATTGATGTTATGCTAAGAGATTCATTGGTCACAAGTTAATGGTGCATAACACAGAGATGGTTAACGTTTGCATGATTCCTTAGATCATGAGAGTATCGAGTTTCTTCATGCTTGCTTCATGAACTTTGGGGTTTGTTAAACGTCATCCGTAAATGGGTGGCTATTACGGCGGCTTACGGGTTCATGGAAAAGTGTGTCAAGTAACTTGATAGCTCAAGATTGGGATTTGCTCCTCCGACGATGGAGAGATATTCTCGGGCCCTCTCGGTATTAAGGTATCCATCATCGTCTGGCCAGACACAGTGTGATTTGATCACTGGGATGCCGGAACATGGAAACGAGAAAAGAGAACAAAACCGGTAACGAGGTAACTAGCATAGTGGACAAGTTGTTGATCCACGAGAATGCCAACATGTCTCACCTCGGGTATTTGTAACATATCGCGAAGCAACAGGAATAGCACACGGCAACTGGAGGTTCACTCGAATATTCATTCGTGTGGGTATAGGGGTCAATATGGGTGTCCACGGCTCCGATGTTGATCATTGATCGGAAGGGGTTCCAGGTCATGTCTATACTTCACCGAACCTATAGGGCCACACGCTTAAGGGTCATCTATCTGCTGAATACTAGACAGGGAGTCCGAGAGAAAATCACCGAAAAAGTTTCGGACAGCGGAATCGTACCGCAGAGAGAGGTCACTGGATGAGTTTCGGTGAAACCGAAAAAGTTGTTTCGGGGTATGCCATTAAGTCAAAATGGTTTCGGCACATGCCTGATAATTCTTGGAGGGTGCTAGAATCATTCTGGAAACTTTTTGGAATTTTTAGAAATAAAAACCGAAAATGTTTCGGAGCTGCCGGTACCGCTTTGGCTGTTTTTCGCAGATGAAATTCACTAATCTGAAATTGTTTCAGAACGAATCCAAAATCATTTTAGTGGGTACTAGAATTATTCTAAGACCCACAGAAATATTTTCGGATTTAGTGGACGCGAAAAATTGTCTTCATGAATAGTGAAAACGCATTCTTGTTTGCTTTTCGCAGATGAAAATCACTAAACCGAAATTGTTTCGGAACGCGTTGAAAATTATTTTAGTGGGTACTGGAAATGTTCTGAGTCCACATAAATATTTTCAGTTCGAACGGACGCTGAAAAATGTCGTCATGAATAGTGAAAGTGCTTTTTCGCTTGGCTTCTTGGAGAAGCCACCTTGAGGGCCTTTTTGGTATTTCCCCCCTTGGCTTCTTGGAGAAGCCATCCTTGGGCTTGGCCTATAAATAGGGGTGGAGGGGGCTGCCTAAAGGATCATCCCTTCTCACATACAAGTGCCATGCAATGATCTGGCTTCTCTCTCCCTTCCCGCGAAATAGTTTCGTAGAGCCGAAAGGCTGTCTGGGTTCCGGCAGGAACTAGTTCTGGACGGCGAAGCCCTGCCGGATAGATGACACCGTATGTGTGCAACTCTGTAGAGATATCGTAGTTTCGGTCTTAGTTCGTGAGTGCCTCCCGAAGGGCTATCCATGTGACCATCCGAGTTTCGAAGGTCCTCCCGAAGGGCTGTCCGAGTGACCGTTCGAGTTTCGAAGGTCCTCCCGAAGGGCTGTCCGCGACACCGTCCGGGGGGGCTGTTCGACCGCCTCCCGGAGGGCTGTCTGAGGAGCAGATGAGGGTATACATCCTCGCGGTTGGGAGGTTGTAAATCCTAGCTGCGGGGATCTGCACCGCCGATCGTCATCGACTCTACTTCCCGCTGCGCTACGAGTCGGTAACGAAAAAGATCAAACCATGTATGCAGTCTCCATAGTGGTCCTGGGCTGGTGCGTAGGTCGGAAAATTTTTGTTTTCTGCTGCGTTACCCTAAAGTGTCATGTATATAAAGTATATAGTATATACCCGTGATCACCTCCCGAAGTGATCACAGCCCAATAGTATAGCATGGCAGACAGACAAGAGTGTAGGGCCACTGATGGAACACTAGCATCCTATACTAAGCAGTAGGATAGCAGGTAAGGGTAACAACTGTAGCAACAATGACAGGCTATGCATCAGGATAGGATTAACGGAAAGCAGTAACATGCTACACTACTCTAATGCAAGCAGTATAGAGAAGAATAGGCGATATCTGGTGATCAAGGGGGGCTTGCCTGGTTGCTCTCGCAAGTAGGGGTCGTCAACTCCGTAGTCGAACTGGGGGTCGCCGGTAGTCTCGGGGTCTACCGGAGAAGAAAGGGGGAAGAAACAGTAAATACGGAGAAAACAAAGCATCACAAAACATAACATGGCAATACGCGGTGCTAGGTATGCTCTAACGCGGTGGAAGGTGATACCGGCGAAGGGGGAAACATCCGGGAAAATATCCCCGGTGTTTCGCGTTTTCGGACAGATGAATCGGAGGGGAAAAGTTGCGAGTTTGCTATGCTAGGGATGTGTGGCGGACGAACGGGCTGCGTATCCGGATACGTCTCGTCGTTCTGAGCAACTTTCATGTAGAAAGTATTTTCATCCGAGATACGGATTATTTTATATGATTTTCTAAAGGTTTAATCATTTTCTAGAATTTATTTAATTAATTTAAATCAACATTATCCAGAACAGTGTTTGCTGACGTCATCATGACGTCAGCAATCAACAGAGTGTTGACTGGTCAAGCTGACGTGTGGGCCCAGTGGGACCCACCTGTCATACACTGTTAAGTTAATTAGGGTTTAGGTTAAACTAATTACTGTCTAATTAAACTAATAGGTTAATTAGATTAATTAAATAGGATTAATTAATTTAGTTAATGAATTAATTAAATTTATTATTATTATTATTTTTAATCCTTTTTTTTCTGAACCGTTCTGTGCGTGGGCCCCGGCTGTCATTGGGCCAGGGGCCTTAGCGGGCGCGCGGGGTTACGGGCGCGGGCGCACGGGCGTAGGGGCTCGCGGTAGCCCGACCCGACGGAAGCCGCGCAGGCATGGCTGGGCGCCGGAGGCGGCCGCGGGCTTGGCGACCAGGGTCAGCAGCGAAACGGGGGGGGAGAGGCGGTGGCATCGGCAAAGTGGGAGCAGGGGCGACAGAGGCGAGGCCTGGGCGAGGGGCAGACCCGACGAGGCAAGGCGGAGTGCGGTGGCCGAGCGCGGCCACGGCGGGGTGGTGGCCAGAGGCGTGCAGCGAGGGAAACGGGACGGTGGCGCGGTCGGCGAGCGGAGGCACGCGGGCCTGCGCGAGCGCGCGCGGAGGGGCCAGCAGCGGTAATCCGGCGAGCGGAGCCGTGGGGTGCGGGGAGGTCCACGTGCGCGAATAGGCAGGTTGCGCGGCGAGCACGGCCGCGAGCGGCAGCACAGTGAGACGGGGCGAGGTGCGGGCGGTGCGAGCTGACGAGCGCGCGAGGGTAGGGTGGGCACGGGCCGGAGGCGCGGACACGCGTGCGCGGGCGAGAGCGATAGGAGGCGAGGCCACAGCGGGGCGCGGACGACGCGGTCGACGGGAGAGCGGGGACAGGGAGAGAGGGGAGGGCGTGGCCCTCACCGCGCGGACGTAGGGACTATGGCAGCGGATGTCGAGGAGGAGGACGGGGACGCGCGACGAGGTGGCGGTGACGACGGGCGACGACGCAGTCGTGGCGGCGCGGGGCTCCGGCGATGTGGTCCTCCAGGCGGCATCAGGGGCGATGGGCGACGGCGTCAAGTCGCGGGGGACGGGCGTGCGGGAGGAGGGGATCGAACAGGAGCACCCCTCCTCCGTGCGTCGGCGTGTGTGTGGGTGGGTGCGTGCGTCGTGGGTGGCGGTGCAGGGAGGGAACGGGGGAGAGTGGGGGATCGTGCGGGAGAGAGTGGGTGAGGCCTAGGGTTTGCGGGAGTGGGGGCAGGATAAGGGAGTGGGGGACGCGGCCGGTTGGGCCGGCAAGGCGGCCCGGTGGGCCGAAATCCAGTGGGGGGTTCTCCTTTCCCTCCCCCCCTTGTATTTTGTTTTGTTTTCTGTTTTTATTTTTCTTTTACGGTTTTTATTTTATTTCCCAACTTATTTTTGTTTGTACAACATATAATTAACACCCAATTTTGCATTACCAAATACACCTCTGCCACAATAACTTTGGCACCTAATTAAGATAGTTTCATGATTATTTATTATTTTAAAAGTATTTAAATAACAGTTTTGCTACTGTTTTATTCCTTTTAGAGTATTTAAACATTTTATAAAAGTGTGGTTTCTCCTCCATAATTACCTATGCATTATTTGGCTCTCTCCGAACATCTTAGTTTTAATATTTGAAAACTTTTATTCTTTGCTTGATTTTTAATTTGAATTTTGAACCGGTTTTTGAACTAATGAGAGATTAGCAACAGTAACAGAGGTGATGTGGCATCATTAGCAGAGTTTCACTGTAGCTTAATTATCCGGGCGTCACAATTCTCCTCCACTACAAGAAATCTCGTCCCGAGATTTAAGAGAGGAGTACGGGGGAAAGTTCTGGTTACGGAATTCTAACGAATCTTCTCGGTCTAGGTTGCTCTTCTTGAAGAAGTTGATCCGTTACGTTGATGTCTTCATTTTTCCTGCTCAAGGTCATCATGATGAAGCTGGCATCCTTTCTTCGGGAACTCCATCGTACTTACGAAGGACAAGGGTTAGCTCGGCTACGACAGAATGCTTAGGAGGGAAACAATCTGGGGTTAACCCATGGATGAGCGTAAGATTATCTCTCGAGTTGAACATATGAAATACATCGAGAGTAAGGTACGAAGGTACAACAAGAGGTTCCAAGCGGATAGATAGTTGCTCTAAGTCTGAACCAGAGTGAGAAAGGGGGTTCAGAGCAGCGAGAGTAAGTATTGCGTCTGATACCATAATAGAGCACTAGGAAGGTGGCCGTGAATTATATACGAGGTCACGCGCGAGGAACAACCTTGGGAACCAGTGGTGTACAGGAGAGTCAGGTTTCGATCCTGTGGAACTGTGGGTTATGGACCCACCATGTGGGTTAAAAGTAGGAAGAGGGGTGACGTCTTGCATGATCATGTAAGCAAGGCATGTCAGAGAATAACCGGTCAGTTATGTTGGCAGCATCATTGGTACCAAGGGCGAGGGACGAAGAGAACCATTTTCCTGCTCGTTGAAACGAGGGGGACCAAAAGGCAAAGTTCTCGTCCATCGGTGGTTACCGAAATGTCATCAACAATAGTAACAGGGTCTTACTGACCGAGTGGTACAACGAGGTGTTTACATAAGTAGGGAAATATTACTGCTTATATTATATAGAACACAAGAAGGTTTAAACAAACCAATGGAAAGGAAAATGTGATCATCAGATTAAACAGAACAATGGAAAGGAAAATGTGTTTAAACACTATTTCAGGGGGTATATCCTTCCCAAGAACAAGCAGAGCATGATATCCATGACAGGATAGAAAGTAGAAAACCATTTAGGTAATGGGAGAGGAATTTCATGACATGACCCATACAACGGTGTATGGATAATTGATAAAGAAAATTTAGCATTGTGCTTCAAATGTTCTTATGGAAAATCGGAGTACCAGTGACATGCTTTGAGATAGCATTGACAATGTATTCAAGCAAAGGTCAGACTTTGGATACAGGAAGGATCCATCGGGAACAACTTGTAGAATAAGTCTTACAATTTCCTCATGGAAGAATGGATAACCTTGCTAAAAAGGAAACTATAACATTAGGTCCTCCGGCCAGGTGTGCTGGGCATGACATCACCTTACCGGGTCATAAGGAACATTGTTATTACCCTTGGAAATATATTCCAACCATCATATCTGACTGGGATTCAGATCTGGTCGGTGTTAGGATACCTCAGACTCAGGGTGCCTGAGAAGAAAAGGTGTAACACACATTGACGAGATGATAATGTAAGATTCTTGGAAATGAACTATGGAAGCGAGTTCCAAAACAAGAGTTCATCATTTAACCAAGGAGAGGACGAGGGGTGGCTGATGGACTCAGTGACAATTCCTCGAGATTTCCAAAAGGATGGATTTCCACAACTATGTGAATAAGGAGATATCATTTGTCAGATCAGATGACATAATGAGGTATGCTCGAGGAAAACATACACAATTAAACATTGGTTGAAAGGTGCACCCGAAATATGGGCTTAGGTAGCATGACCGATGTTATAATGGTGATTCGATAACCAATGGTCTAAGAATGAAACGTCGACCATTAGCTTCAAAGCAATAGGGTTGCTAGAAGGAAAGAATCCAAACAACACCATTCACTTGTTGGAATCAACACGGGGACCAAGAAAGAAGGGTGATGGTGAGAAGTATCATTATGTATCAAGGATTCTTAAGACGTGGTGAAATTCTCACCACATTCTTGGCAAAAAGAGATGGTAATAGTCCAAGGTAAAACAGAACATGAGCTAGATAGCGAGGAGCTCAAGGTATAACACAAAACACGGACAAGTTTGTGTTGAATGGAAGGCAATAAAGGGGTCGATGATAAAACAAATCATCGAGGGCAAGGATGGTACTTGTCATTATGAATTTGATTGATATTCTGGAAGGAGTCAAAATGTTGATGATGATCACGACAAATTTTGTCGAGAGGATCCACGAAGAACCAATCGAACCACAACAACTGCATCAAGCAAAAGGAGTGTTGTAGCGAAAGATTATAGGAACCACGGATACGTCTCCAACTCGGAATCAAGCTTTCTTTTCGAGGTGAAACGATATGACGAGGAAGAGCGACGTGCTCATTATCAAAAATTATGCTCCGAGAAGAAGGATCAGGTAGCACAGTTAAGATTAGCACGATAATGATGTAGCCAATCAGGCTAGGAATGACTTGAAGGATTATTAAACTCGTAAGCAACGAAAATTACTTAGAGTTATTGAATCGGAGTGCGGACTCGATTCACTATTCGGTGTTCTCGGTTGACAAACAACCCAGAACCCATGAAGTGACAAAGACAAGGTAAGGTAGTACTTCATCAAAGTTTATAAGATGTAGTGCAATGGTAAGATATCCTCGAGATACCAGGGTAATACTCAAAGGTAGATCATAATAGAGGTTGGGCAGGCGTATTGACCTGCAGAAGACAAGTGATTTAACTTGTCCAAGAAATGGTATTTAAAGGAGAACATGGTCGGAAACCACGATCATAAATGATCGAAGCACGAATACAAGATGAACTTATAACAAGGAGGGTAATTATTTTTACGAGCAGCTTCCATGATAAGTTATACATCGTGTCCATGGGCATGAACGCAAGGTTCAAGGTCGACTCCCACTTCTTCAATGTATAACCTTCCATTCACTTCTCGGATTCGATGAAGTTGTATGGTAGAAAATTATCTGGTAAAATACCAGAAGAGTATGACCCGTGAAAACTTTGAAGTTCACATATATTAAGGAAGGCATAGGTTCAACCCATCAGGGCATCTTAGGAACATATACCACAAACTTCGGAGTAAATAATACAAGTTCGAAAGTAGAGCATGGTTCACAAAGCAGAGGATACGATTTACCAAAGGCATTATGTATCCGAGGAAAAGCTCACAAGCTTATTTAATATGAAGGACATTGTCGGATAAAATCCAATAAAGGTTTTGGTGGTCCTCAAGGGATCGGATGTGAGCATCGGTACTCAACCAGAAGAAGAAAGAAAGCAAGGCAATCGGAATATCAAGACAACTGACTAATTCAAAGCTCAAATGCAAAGGAATTATGAGTTCCAAATCAAGGGATCAAAAGCAATGTTTTGATTAGGGATGGATAAGTTGAATAGTCTTAGGGGTACAATCGATGGCAATTGGATTGGTTGAGAACCAGCTCATGTTCAAAATGACATTTGAGCCAGATAGATAATTTAAAAGGATCAACCGATGATTGCGTGCATCCGCACTCATGTTGAATCAACAGGGTCAAAATGACGGTGTCAAAGGAGACTAATGAATATTGCCAGATATATGGGAAGCATCCATAATGTAAGTAGACAAGTATTTGCAGAGCAATAAAGCTGCTAAGGATTTTCGGAGGATTGAATAGTATTTCAAAGACTTTTGTGAAACACCTGAACAACTGGGAATGAGCGGATACTCGGAAGTGCGAGAAATTATTCTTAGGGGTATTCAGGTGGCAAAAACTGTATAGCAGTAAGCTCAAAGGATTCTTGGAACAACGGAGAGCGGTTCGAGGCATCTTGTAATAACAAGATCAACTGGGAAACATTGTATGAATGGCGAGTATACGTGGTTATCCATAGGAGTTTATCGATGAAAGGGAATTGCAAAAGCGATGAACACAAGTTCTCGGGTTATCAACGGAGAGTATCTTCAGGGTCTTCACGTGCAGCAGACGATCATCAGTAATAAGGGGCTCTTCGGGTGAAAGTGATAACGAGATCCTAATGTTAGATTTAGCAAAACTCACTTAACCCGAATAGAAGAGAGATCAGAGTCCCAGAGTATAGACAAGGAGTAAAAGATCCTAATACCATCCAATGGCGACGTGGGCCCGTAAGCCACACAGCCATGTCAGTAAAAGTTTAGCAATGACTAGACTCAACTTCGGCCAAGGAGTTGGAAGGGGGATCCCTACAGGCAGTTGGCTCTGATACCAACTTGTGACGCCCCCGATTTGACCGTACACTAATCATGCACGCAAATGTGTACGATCAAGATCAGAGACTCACGGGAAGATATCACAACACAACTCTACAACATAAATAAGTCATACAAGCATCATAATGCAAGCCAGGGGCCTCGAGGGCTCGAATACAAGTGCTCGATCATAGACGAGTCAGCGGAAGCAACAATATCTGAGTACAGACATAAGTTAAACAAGTTTGTCTTAAGAAGGCTAGCACAAAAGTAGCAACGATCGAAAAGGCAAGGCCTCCTGCCTGGGACCTCCTAACTACTCCTCGAAGCCGAACTCCATGTACAATCATCCTCGGGATCTCTAGCTCCTGGACTCCAGCATCTGGTTGCGACAATCCGGTATAGAAAGGGGAAAAGAGGGAGAAAAGCAACCGTGAGTACTCATCCAAAGTACTCGCAAGCAAGGAGCTACACTACATATGCATGGATATATGTGTAAAGGGCCATATCAGTGGACTGAACTGCAGAATGCCAGAATAAGAGGGGGATAGCTAATCCTGTCGAAGACTACGCTTCTGGCCACCTCCATCTTGCAGCATGTAGAAGAGAGTAGATGGTAAGTTCACCAAGTAGCATCGCATAGCATAATCCTACCCGGCGATCCCCTCCTCGTCGCCCTGTTAGAGAGCGATCACCGGGTTGTATCTGGCACTTGGAAGGGTGTGTTTTATTGAGTATCCGATTCTAGTTGTCATAAGGTCAAGGTACAACTCCAGGTCGTCCTTTTACCGAGGGACACGGCTATTCGAATAGATAAACTTCCCTGCAGGGGTGCACCACATAACCCAACACGCTCGATCCCATTTGGCCGGACACACTTTTCTGGATCATGCCCGGCCTCGGAAGATCAACACGTCGCAGCCCCACCTAGGCTCAACAGAGAGGTCAACACGCCGGTCTAAATCCTATGCGCGCAGGGGTCTGGGCCCATCGCCCATTGCACACCTGCATGTTGCGAGGGCGGCCGGAAGCAGACCTAGCCTAGTAGGCGTTCCTTTTTCCGGCTGCCCAATCAAATGAAAAAAAAGCGAAGCAGCCCCCCTGGGGAGTTCCTATTTGTCGCGCAAACATTCGCACAGGGCGCCGGTCCTTCAGCTCTTGCGTGCGCCTAGCTAGCCACTTGACCTAATGACCATTTCATGAATACAAAGCAGTGAGAAACGTTAAAGAACTAAACAACAACAACAGCAGATCCGAACATTTTTTAAAATTTTCAAAGACAAACATTTTTCTAAATCATGAAGTTTTATAAAATTTTGAAGATTTTTTCATAGACTGAATATATTTGAAGCTCACAACATTTGAAAAAGATAACATTTCTGAGACACTGGGTTTTTATTGGAAACCCCAAATAATTTTTGAAAATGCGAATATTTTTTTGTATGTGTATCACTTTTTGAAAACGGATTTTGTTTAATTCCCAAAAAATTAAAAAGGCAAACAATTTTCGAAAAAATGATCATTCTTTGAATATGTGATTTTTTAGACAGGAATATTTTTTGAAACTCTCAAACATAATTTGACAACGTGATTTTTTTTAATATGTCAAGTTTTTAGAAAAATAAAACATTTTCGAAACTCCTGAAGGAAAATAAAAAATGCGAATTTTTTAATATGTTAACAATTTTTAAAAGGGAACACTTTTTACAATTCCATGTTTTTTTAAACAGTGTATATATTTTAACCACAGATTTATTGAAAATTCTGAATATTTTTTAAAAATAACAAAACGTGAGAAATGGAAAAGTAAACATAAAAAATGAAATAGAAAAACTGAAATAAGAAACAATTTTTCTACAGCACATCTACATGTGCCACAAGTATTGCACGTCTAAGTCCTATGTCATTAATCTTATGTGAAGATTCGTGTGGGTATTTCATTTTTTTCTCTTCTTTTTTATGCTTAATTGTGTCACTTAGATGTGCAATAATTAAAGCACATCTACATGTTCCCTAAACAAACCCAATAAGAAAATCGGTTTAGGAACCTTTTCCCCAAAACTGGCAGAAATTGGTTCAAAATTTTCTAGATCGTTACCAAAACCGGAACTGAAAGTTGTAGGTACATATACATGGGCTGGCCCAAAAATCGGTCGCTGGTATGTGCGATACGTCAACTTTTTGATGCAGTATGCGTCAAATAGGTTTTCTGGTCCCTTGGCTGACGTTGCGGTTCAATCAAAGTAAAAAAAAATACGGAGCAAGTCCCTTTTTTTTTGCGGGTGAAACGAGCATTCATTAATTAAGTAATGTTTGTACATTCGTTTTCACAAATAGAACATAAATCATCAGGCCCAGCTTGCAGCCAAACCATAGTACGTTGGCTAGTACGTCCTCTTTGAGCCATGCAATGCGCGGCCATGTTGGCCGTGCGTCGGACGTGGGCAAAAACATGACGCTGTACTCCATGCAATAGCCTCTTCGTCTCCTCGATAAACCCGGCCAACGAAGACCTGTTAACTCCGCTGTCTGTCAAAGCTACCACTCCTTCTTTACAGTCTAGTTCCACAATTATGGGTTTCTCTGTACGCTGCAGCGCCAGGGACGTGCCCTCGAGACACGCTGCTATTTCCGCCTCCATTGATGTGTGGCATGATCGAAGAAACCGACACGACGAGAAGATGATGGCACCCGTGTCATCCCTCAAGACCATGCCCGCACCTCCAGTACACTCGCCAGGGATATGTGACCCATCAACATTCAGTTTCACCCAGCCAGGTGGTGGTTTTACCCATGTAGATTCAGGTGTACCACTAGACTGAACCTCTGATTGCCTTACCACTTGTGGCACCTTCTGAACCACCATCTTCCCTTTCACCAAGTCTCCTTGTGGTTGCTGTTTGATGCATAACAGGGAGTCGATGTAGCTATTCAGAAATCTCCTTGAACTCTCGATTGGTGGTGCCGGTTTGTGGTGTATGACTTCGTTCCGACAGTGCCAAGCTCGCCAAAAGGTCATCAGAATGACCAAGCGCTGCAATTCCGTGCTGTTATTCAGGAGATGTAGAAGCCATTCTTCGCCGGTATTGGACACCCTCCGCAGGTCCGGAAGAGGCCATGACTCCTTCATAGCATCCCATACGGCGCACGCCATAGGGCACCTACACATGGCGTGAAAGGTATCCTCCCGCTCGACGCCACACATGACACAAACATCAGAATGTTCCAGATTTCTTTTATGCTTATTTTCCATAGTTGCCAAAGAATTAGTTGCTATCCGCCAACCAAAGACCCGTACCTTAGGTGGAGCAGGGCACCTCCACAATGCCATCCAGACGGCACGATTGTCGTCCGGTGCCCTGCTCGCCGCGCATGAAGGTGCGCGCAGTTTTTCCTCCCGCCCCATTTTATAGGCTGATTTGACGGAGAAAATGCCTCTCGGATCCGGCCCCCAGGCTAGGACATCATGCATCCTCGGTGAGGGCCGCAGCTTGATAATCTCGACGACGTCTGGCTGTGTAAAGTACTGCTGCAGCAACTCCCTTCTCCACATGCCACGATCGTCCATCAGCTCAGCTACACGCCGAAGCATGCACCTTCCGACATGTGATATCGGCCGGTACGACCCTGGCCGCTCCAGCCACGGATCGCGCCATATACGAACAGATTGTCCGTCACCGATCCTCCATAGGAGACCTTTTTTTAGGAGCTCCAGTCCATACGTAATGGCCTGCCACGTCGATGAAGCATTGCCTGCAAAAACAGTATCCTCTAGTCGCCCATTAGGATAATATTTCGCTTTCAAGACCCGAGCACACAAGCTGTCCGGGTTGATCAACAAACGCCATGCCTGCCGAGCGAGGAGTGCTTGATTGAAGATTCTGTAATCCCGAAACCCAAGGCCGCCCATCGCTTTGGGTTTGACGATTTGATCCCAAGCCATCCAATGAGTTTTCCGTTTCCCTTTCTCTGAGCCCCACCAGTAGTTCCGGACCATCCGCGTAAGATCACCGCACACAGAGAATGGAAGCTTGAAGACGCCCATGATATACGTGGGGATTGATTGTGCCACCGCCTTGATCAACACTTCTCTGCCAGCTTGAGCCATATATCCATCGCCCCAAATACATATACGCTTCATCAATTTTACTTGCAAATTTTGGAACTTCCCTTTATGCATGCGGCCTTCCGGAGTCGGGAGTCCTAAGTATTTCTCCTCAAACTGATCCTTCATGATTTGTAGTTGCTGTTTCACATTTTCCTGTACATTAGGTCCAAACAGTATTGAGCATTTTGCCGGGTTGATTAGCTGTCCCGTGGCACTCTCATAAGCATGAATAATGTCCTGCACCGCCCCTGCCTGCTGTTGGTTCGCCTTGAAGAAGAGAAGCGTGTCATCCGCAAATAGCAAGTGCGAGAACCCCGGGGTTCCACGACATATTTTCAGCGGCTCTATAGCATTTGTTCTCACTCCCTGTTTGAGCAACTCAGATAACCCATCAGCCACAAATAGGAATAGAAATGGCGATAAGGGATCACCTTGTCGGAGGCCTCGCTCCGGTGCGAACGATTCAAGAAGAGTTCCATTAAATTTTATAGTATACCTCACCGTGGTAACGCACGTCATGATCCATTGCACCCAACGATGAGCAAAACCCAACCTGACCATCACTCGCTCCAAGAATCCCCAGTCAACCCTATCATATGCCTTAGATAGGTCTAACTTGTATGCACAAAAGCTAGCATCCGGCTTCTTTTCCTGATGTATTGCATGAACACATTCAAACGCCAACAGTGCGTTGTCCGTAATCAGCCGGCCAGGTACAAATGCACTCTGAAACGGTGAAATGATCTCATCCAGAATAGGGCGAAGGCGATTGACCAAGCACTTGGCCACTATCTTATATATTACGTTACAGAGACTAATAGGCCGAAAATCCGTTACCCGCTTAGGCTCGTCAGTTTTTGGGATGAGAACAATGATGGCCTCATTGACACCCTCGGGCATAATTCCAGTTTGGAAAAACTTCCTTACCGCGCTGACAATCTCGTCCTTGAAGATACTCCAATTTCGTTGAAAAAAACGTGTCGGCAGTCCATCACTTCCCGGAGCTTTTAAGGGGCCGATCTGAAAGAGCCCATCAGCTATCTCCTTCTCCGAAAATTCAGCACACAGATTTACATTCATCGCATCAGTGACCACAGGCTCGAAGAGGTTCACCACCGGAGTTGGGTTCAAAGACGTATCCTTGGAAAAGATGTTCTGAAAATATTCTTGCACTAGGCCACCCATCGCCTTGTGATCTGCATGTTCAACACCATTGTTATCAATTAAACTTCTCACCTTATTCTTACGAGCACGCCAAACCGCTTTCCTGTGAAAGAATTCTGTATTCCGGTCGCCCTCTTTTAGCCAGTCGATGCGCGACCGTTGCAGCCACAACATTTCCTCCTGGTACAACAATTCATTCATATGGTCAGAGACCTTTTTTATTTCATCTCTGTCCGCATTCATATTGAGCAGCTCTTCTAATTTAGTTCTGGACTTCTTAAGCTCTCTAGTGACGTTACCAAACCTTTTCTTTCCCCACGCATGCAGATTAAGTAATAAACTCTTGAGCCCCGCCCGGACATCACCAAGGTTAAACTTGGCACCGGCCTCCTCCCAGGCATTGGCAATTCTTTCCTGTAGACTTGCATCTCTTTCCCAGAAAATTTCATACCTTCTAAAACTCGGCCTGTATACCTTTTCTTCATCGGCAACACACTTTAGTAAAATAGGAAGATGGTCAGAACAAGGTGATACCTGATGGACCACCTTGGCAGCACTGAATAAATTACGCCAGTTGTTGTCCGCCACCGCTCGATCCAACCGCACTTTAACGTTTCTGTTTCGACGCTGTTTATTATCATATGTGAATGGGAGGCCTTGGAACCCCAAGTCCACCAGATTACAAGTTTCCAGTACATCCCTGAAGGCTTGCATCTGAGGTTCACTTCTTGGGGTGGCTGACATATGTTCAAAGGACCAGAGAGCTTCATTAAAATCCCCTATGACACACCAAGGAAGATCAGACTGCACTTTCAGATTTTGCATTGTTGCCCACATACGATGACGGTTTTCCGTACGTGGTTCGCCATAAACACAAGTTAAACGCCACATCGGAGCACTGGGGGACACACGCACATAGGCATCAATATATCTTTCATTCGAATCTTTAACATCCACGTACATCTGATCACACCAAAACAAAGCAAGACCCCCACTAAGCCCAACACTGTCGACACCAGCAAAACCTCTAAGACCCAATCTAGCATGAAGACGACGGACTTTTTCTACACTTTGTCTAGTCTCACACAGGAACACAATCTTTGATTCAGTAGCCCTAGCCAAAGCCATCAAATCCCGAACTGTCGGTTTATTCCCAACACCCCGACAGTTCCAACTTAAACAATTCATTGCTCCTGACGGGGCGCCACAAATGGCCCCGTCAGTTTACCAGCGGCCCCTGGGCTGGTTGCCTCCATATCCACCTCTCCCTTTGCCCCCATGTCCAGTTCAATAGCCTCCTCTGTCCTCTTGACTTTGCCTTTTTTAGATTTTCCACCCTCCTCTTCCCTGTCTTGATCCACCACATGTGTATCCCCCTGGTGCTCCTCCTCATGATCAGCATCACTAAGGGCCTGACGCTTCCCAAGGACCGACTCAGCATCAGACATGACTACATCAGATGGTCCATATGAAACCACAAGTGAATCAGTGCCTCTCATAGACGGTATCATATCTGGTGAATGCATCAAATCCAGCGGTCCAAACATATTTACTGGAGGTTTACATGCCAGTGGAGTGGGCATAGGGATCCTTCCTGGCCCGCGTCCAGCAGTTTTATGTTGCTTACGGCCGCCACGTTCATGCATATTACTCGACTCAGGAATCTCTCTATTAAGGCGCATATGCATGGCCCGAATCTGTCCAGCTAAGGCCGCATCCACTACCAGTTCACCCCTTCTCTCCTGATATTCAAAACCATCCCTAGCATCCACATGTTCAGGTATATGCTGCTCCATCTGCATGCTGCGTCTACTACTTCGACCCATTGGTGCACCTCCCAGATTTGGTGATCCCATGCCACCTGAGGAAAAATCTAGGCCCCTTGCCGATGTAGGCTTTGCCCCTGCTGGAATGTTCGCTGGGCGGTGTTCAAATTTACGCAGAGGAGAGCACCTCAACCTGTCATCATACTCCCTCTTTGGCACCCCCATTCTTTTCTTCTCACACTCCGTGTCATCATGGCCAATGAAACCGCACCAAAAACAGTAGTGCGGCACCCTCTCATACCTTAGTTCATACTTTTCTGGTTCGTGTGCACTTCCCTTGATTCTAATGGATACTTGCATCTGCAAGCGACGGTTAAGTGGTAGCTCAATTCTGACCCTAAGAAACTCACGTACCATAGTGCCCGAGTCATCCGCATCTACAGCCAAGACCTTCCCCAATAGCTTTCCAATCCTCCATCCATACGCACAAGTTTGCTTGTCCCAAGGCACATCATAGAATCTCACCCACACAGGTACAACTTCAAGCACGGACTCTGATGGTCTCGGGTTCCCAGTGAACGGGGCTACAAGCAACACATTACCACGATGAATCCACGGACCTCCTCTAGCAACAAAATCAAAGTCTCCCTGGGATTGCAGCGTTATCACATACCAATTCTTCCTAATGGGGGCAATGTTCAGTCCCGCTCGGATCTGCCATACAGCATGAAAGTGATCTGTCAAGTCCTTTGTATTTGGTCGCCTCTGATTCACATACCTCGCCAATAGGCGCCATGGAGACGGGGGAGCCGTCGGGGTCGCCATGGCTTCCTCCTCCTCTGGGTCAAGTTCCAGAAACGCATCATCGTCCATGTCCACTTCTCCATCCAAATTCTCAACAGGGTCGGCCATCCCCTCCCGAGCAGCACCATGCCAATTGCTCGCTGATCCGCTCCCGTGCCCTCCAATCCCTCTGATCTCCCTTCGCTGCGCCGCTACCAGCGCGCCGCCCGTCAGCACCTTCGGGTGGGTAGGATCCTCATCGGTTCCCCCATGATCACCCCCAGTGCCCGTGGACGACATCGCTCGCGGCCGCAGAATCGACCGATCGATACCAGGGTCCGGATCGAAGAGTGGGTTGACAAAAACTTTGCGAGATCGCTTTTCCTCTTGCGGCGCCCTGTTCCTTTTATCTGCTTCCACACCTGCCTTGCCCCGTTCAACACGGTTTCCCGGGGTAGTACGATTCAACTCAGCAGCAAACGTAGACGAAACCAATTCCATATTTCCTAATCCACGCATACTCATATCGCTCCCGTGAAGAATTTGGCTGGCTACGCACGGTCGCCCGCGAGGCGCCAAGCCCTAACCCTAGACACGTAGCCAGACTCAATACTCCTGTTATAGTTCACTAGAGCATCTATAACCATGATGCACAAATCTGACTCCACTAACATTCACGGACGCGACCGGTCAGTGTTACGGAGCAAGTCCCTTGACTGCACGGTTTGGAGGGCCAGCCCAAAAATTTATTTATTATAATTTTTATTACCACCTTAGATAAGTAGGAGAGTAAATAATTTTACGATCAACGAACCCAAAAAATCAGAGTCACGTCACATAGGCTTTAATAGACCTTTCCCTCACACACAAAGAAATCATTCTTGAAGCTAGAGTCAGCTTGAAGCCAAATGATATAAACTGCTCTACGGTAGAGCTGCAAGTCCTGGTGAAACTGCTCCAAAAATGAATTTGGTGAAGTGAGCTGATTTTGATGGAGACGAGCAATCCCAAACAAACCTTAAGACAACTTCTACCATTAGGAGAAAAACTTAAGACAACATCTATGTTGTTTATTGCATGTGAATCCAACGTTTTAGGGGGAAAACTGATTTTCCGCTAACTGAACCATAGATGCTCCCATATTCTCATGCTAAAAGTTACTCAATTTTGGCAACATATCAAGTCCGTGTTATTATAGGGGAATTGATCGTGGTACGTTTCACCTCCACCTCCCCCCTTCCTCCACGTCACACATTTTTCCCCCTTCGATTTGAAATCAAACTATAATTAATTATGTCGTCTCCATGTTAACAAATCAAATCATAATCTGCCAATCAGTACTTACCAGTCACAATCATGCTTCCAAGTTCCAACGCAAAACATGATGGTTCTCAAAAAACTGATATGCACTTACGAAATTTCATGATGGTTCTCAAAAAACATTCCACACTTGCCAATCAGCATGTTCGTGAAATTACCAATTTTAAATTAAAACAAATATGTTTATTCTTTTTATTTCCTTTTCATCATATGTAAGGGCTGCAAGAAAAAATATACCCATGGGTACGGGTACCCGCGGGTATCGTACCTGCATGGGTAGGGTATGGGCACACTTTTATATCCATTGGTAGTACCCATACCCTACCACTTAAGTCATGAGTAGGTACGGGTATAGCCTTGTACCCGCGGGTATACCCATACCCTGCCCGCTTGTAAAAATAATGTAAAGTTGTTGTCAATTAATCATTAATTTGTCATGTGACTCATCTACTCCTATTGATTTATGAGTATGTTGTGATTTCTAAATTTTGATAGTAGTCTTGTACCCATCTACTTGTTATTGAGCTAAGATATTTGATTTTTTTGTCAAATGTGCTATGAATGAGTGTAAAATTGTGAACAACTTGTGTACTATTTGTTCTACCCGTTCGGTATCCAATGAGTACGGGTACCCGTCGGGGATGGGTATGGGTAAAGTTTTATACCCGTGGGTACGGATATGGGTAGAATTTTGTACCCACTGACTATACGGGTATGGGTATGGTATTGCTCTACCCTGCCCATACCCTACCCATTGCCATCCTTAGGCACAATGAGACGGCCATACCATCGATTCAAGTAAGCTTTTTTCCCCACTTCCACGTTATCTAGTTGGTACTATAGTTTATAAATAATTGAATGATATCTGGATACGTCTGTTGTTTCTTTTCTAGATCTGGGTTATAGTTAGACTGTTCACGTGTAAAGTATTCTTGCACAGGGTGCAAGTTGTATCTACAATTTTTTTGTTAGTTTTACTGTAAATAATTTTTGGGTTTAGCAATTAGCATAGATCGAGGTGGGTTCCTTTCAACACAACTTTTTAAGCCATAATGTCATATTTGGGATGATAAACCTTCGTCAACAGAACTAAAGATTCAGGTTTAGTGCATCCTTTGCATGTAATTCAGTTTACTAAGATGAATTTTCATAGATATTTAGTCTTACATGTGTCACTTTGGAAACATTTTCCTGTATATTCAGAGTAGTATTTTCACGAACAACCTTAGCACTGGTACTTTTCACCTTTATAACCGTTCACAACTTAATAAAGCGATTTTTTGGTTTAGCAATTAGCATAGGTCAAGGTGACCTCCTTTCAACACAATTTTTTAAGCCATAATGTCATATTTGGGATGATAAACCTTCGACAACAGAACCAAGGGTTTAGGTTTAGTGCATCCTTTGCACGTAATTCAGATTACTAAGATAATTTTTCATAGATATTTACTCTTACATGTGTCACTTTGGAAACGTTTTCCCGTAGGTTCAGAGTAGTATTTTCATGAACAACCTTATCACTGATACTTTTCAACTTTTTTTTTGCGGAATGGTACTTTTCACCATGATAATCGTTCACAACTTAATACCTTTGAATCTCAGATCCTCTATTTAAATTTATATTATCATCGTCTTGATTGAAATAATATATTTTTTGGTGCTTTCTTATGTCGTGTCATGCCTTATCTAGTTGAAATAATCCCCTTAAATTACATATTTTTTACCGTCTCGGTTAGCTTGAAACTAGCTCGAGATCGACTCGAGATCGCTACAAGCTGAGCACGAGTCAGCTCGACCTTGAGCTTCACTCAGTTCAAGCTCGCTCGAATTTTAATATGAGTTGAGCTGAGCCAAGTCCAACTCGCTCGAGCTCGACTCGTTTGCAATGTAATACAAAGCCTTTCAAATCAAGTTCTACCAAAATCTAGAATATGGTGGATGTAAGGTATATTATGGACACGATCAATGTTGAACCACTAAAATATGTTTGCTGCCGTTTCAACGTATGTTCGATTAGCTGTGTCTTTGTATTTATATGTTTAGTCTAGTCACAGACTCGCAGCCATTTGAGATACATGATGATTTCAGTAATGAGTATATATCGTTAACAGAACAGACCACTTCATCGACATTGTACTGTTCATTAGCTAATTATACAGGCCGAAACATACAGTTTTTTTCATGCCACTGGCGCTGGCTCTGAATTAAGCCTTACCGGGCCGCCCTGCACGTCGACATCAATCGTCTCCCTCGACTCCGATCGGTACTTGTACCTTACGCTCAGCGCAAGGAACACCGACAAGTTCACCGCGGCGAGCACGGTGAGGAGCGCGTAGTAGTAGTCGAGCCGCGAGGCGTTGAGATTGTTGGTCACCCACGGGTTCCCCCTCTTCGCAGTAACACGCCCGACCAGGGAGAGGATGGCGCTGCTGAGCACGTTGCCGGCGCCATAGCCTATGAGGGACATCGCCGTGCCAAGGCTCTTCATGCTCTCCGGCGCCTGGTCATAGAAGAACTCCACCTGCCCCACTACCAGGAGCGCGTCGGCGGCGCCCAAGAGCACGAACTGCGGCAGCAGCACGAAGATGGTCAGGGGAAGCACGCCGGCGGCATCAGGTCCATGGCCCCTTGCGAAGCTCAGCCTCCGGTTCTCTATCCCTGCCGTGATCACCATGGTCACCACCTGGAGCAGCATCCCGACCCCGATCCGCTGCAGCAGCGTGATCCCCCTCGGGTTCTTGGTGCGCCTCCGGACGGCGGGCACGAAGACGCGGTCGTAGAGCGCGACGCAGATGAGCATGGTAAGTGTGATGAACGCGCCGAGGCTCGCCGGGGGCACCAGGAACGCGCCCAGGCGCCGGTCCAGCGTCGCGCCCTGCTTGACGTAGAGCGTGTTCGCCTGCGCGACGAGCGTGCACGGGACGACCAGGGTGAATAGCAGCGGCACAAGCTTAGCGATCTGCTTCGTCTCCTCCACCTGCGTCATCGTGCACAGAGTCCACGGGGGAAGCCGGGGCGGCGCCAGCCCGCCGTCGGCGTCCCCGGGATTAACCTTGACCGCCGCCTTGTTGAGGAACCGCATGGAGTCGGTCGCGTCCATGCGGAACCTCCTCCTGCTCGTGTAGTGCTCCAGCTCTAGCTCGTGGAGCTCCTTGGCGTCGTCGGGCAGCGCCATGCCGCGCTTCCACACGGCCGCCGCGATCACCCTTCCCATGCTCGTGAACGGACTGCCCTGTGGCGCCTTGTGGCGGTACAGCGGCGTGCCAGCGAGGAAGATGGCGACGGAGGCCAGTAGGCCGAGCGTGGGGATGCCGTAGCCGACCGTCCAGCTGACGTTGTCCTGGAGGTAGACGAGGACGGTGCTGGAGAAGAGGATGCCCAGGAAGATGGTGAACATCCACCAGTTGAAGAAGGAGAGCTTGTGCAGCTTCTCCGCCGGGTCGAAGTCGTCGAACTGGTCGGCGCCGATGGTGGAGATGTTGGGCTTGGTGCCGCCGTGGCCCAGCGCGATGGTGTACAGCCCGCCGAAGTAGACGCCCAGCTGCAGCGCCGAGGCGCGCGGGCAGCTGGCGCCGTCGCACGCCGGCGGTTTCAGTGCCGGCACGGTGACTGACAGCGTCAGCAGGATCATGCCCTGCGTTCGGTTCAGCAATTCAGCCACGTCAAAGCAGATACAGTATAAATTTTGACAACACATGCATGGTGCAGCAATTCTTCAGGAGATTTCGATTTTTCTGATAAATTTGACAGTAGACTGACAATACTCGAATAGGGACATATGCTACGTGACACTATGAGCTTGGGATTGTCGTTAGACGTGCCATCTGAATTTGCGTATGTTTGTATTTTTTATGTTTTGAGCGGGGGCATATTGTTTGTACTCCCAAAATAATGGTCTAAACGCTTTTATATTTCTTTACAGAGGGAGTATGTAATATTTGCTACTGGAAGCATATGGCTTCTGATTTTTAACTGCAGGACGGTGAAATAAAAAGATAAAATATATGTGATACCCTTGGTGCATTCCATTTTCGGTATCGAAACACTCCCTGCTAAAACAAATACTCCCTCCGTTCACTATTCTAAGATGGTTTGAATATTTTAATACAAACTACATACTGATTAAAATAAGTGAACAAACACGTTAAAATGCATCTATACACATCCGATTCAAAAAAATATCAACACATCTTATAATAGTAAACGGAGGGAGTACTTCTTACGTATGTTTTACTAAAAATTTGCACAGTCATGTATTATCTATAACTTTTTTCAAGGGTTCGCTAGCTATCTGCACCTTTTTCTTAGTTGTCTTTGTCTTTGTGGCATGGTTAGCTAAAACGTCTTATAAAAGTTCACGGAGGGCATATATTTGAAAAGGGAAGGACAACCACCCAATGTGAATACGGCTCCAAAATATTCTTATGGCAACTAGACGGTATATATTATAGGAATGGCATTTGTGCTTCTACAACCAGGGTTAAAGCCAAATCAAAAGGGGAGCAACGCATTAACGTCGAATAGTTTCATCAACCTGGATCTATACACATAGAAAAATTACCAAAATATACACTTTAATGTCTATTTAAAATGTACTACTCCGTCCGTTCACTATTATAAGATGTTTTGTATATTTTAATATGGACTATATATGGACTGAAATAAATGAATAACGACACTAAAACGTGTCTAGATACATTCAATTTAGAAAAAAAGTCAAAACATCTTATAGTAGTGAACGGAGAGAGTACTACTAAATTAACACAGTCAATTTTTTGAACTCTGATCAGTCATACACTTTTTTGACATGTGCAAATGTGGTGCTCACTTTTTTTGACATCAATGTGATGCTCAGTTTGGTCATACAAAGTACTTTCATCTCATTATTCTCGTACAATATTTTATACAACCTCCGTTCGGAAATAAGTGACTTGTTCTAGTTTAAATCTCAAATTTAACATCGTTTTAGTTTAATTTTGAAATTTAAACTAAAATAAGTCATTTATATCCTAACAGAGGCAGTAGTAGAATTTCACTACCTGCTAAAATTAAAATGAAATAGATGGACCAACAGCCACACTCATCCAGATCTACCATTTCGTTATTTTTCTTCTTTATGCAGTAAATCCCGCCTCTTGGTTAAAAGGGTGACAGTCAGTCACCCCCAAAAAAAAGAAAAAGGGTAACATGGAGGCCACTGCACCCGAATTGAAAAAATATTTTTAAAAAGTCAAAAGGACTCAACACTTTCTGATTTTTTTGTAACAAACATAACCTAGCATATTACTCGTGCAGAAAGTTTTGCAGAAGAATGACTCTTGTGGTATCCTCAACAAAATGATATCACAAGTCCAAAAGATATGAACAGTAACTTTTATATAGTACTACGTATTGATTTTGTTTTTCCCCTCTAGAGTACCACCTTTCAAAACTTTCACGCGAGTATTACACTAAGTCATACTCTCTCAGTCCCAAAATCTAAAACGTTTATTGTCGGATGAAGGAAATATTTGTTATAAAAAGTTTCAAATTTTTTGGACTCTTTTTTATATTTTTAAACTTTTTTTCCAATTCGGGTGCAATGTGACGCGAGACCCATTGGCTATTTCCGTATCAGCTGGCTTTAAATGTCGCACCAAGAATCCAACAATTCTACTACTCCCTCATTTCTAAATATAAGTCGTTTTTAGATATTTTAATACATACTACATACAAATGTATATACACATATTTTAGAGTATAGATTCATTTATTTTGCTTCGTATGTTGTCCGTATTGAATATATTTAGAAACGGGGGAGTATTAATGCCCATATGTCATGTCCAAAAGATAGATCCTTGTTAGTTATTGAACCCGGGTCCTGCGGTCAAGTACGAGAGGACCCATTGCTGTTGCTTCATGTTGACGCCATTTTGTTTCGTCAGATCTATTAGACCCGTAGTTTGGATGGGTCTCAAGTTTCAACTTTCCTCGATTGTTTTTGTTGCTACGCGAAAGAGGGTCAGACGTACGGCTGCGTCACCCAAGAAAACTGCAATGGCTATCTCGGAAGATTGGAACAGGCGAGGATGAAGACTGAAATGTAGTACGTGTGCGTAGAATACCATGAGGTAGATGGCGGAGCCGGCGACGAAGGTCCAGTAGCGGCCCAGGTAGGCGTCGGCGACGACGGCCCCGATGAGGGGCGTGAGGAAGACGGTGCCCGACCAGTTGGTGACGTTGTTGGACGCTTCCACCGTCCCCTGGTGCAGCCTGTTGGTCATGTACATCACCAGGTTGGACGCGATCCCGTAGTACGCCATCCTCTCGAACAGCTCGTACACTGCACAAACAACGCCGCCGCCGCCGACGACGGCGACGGCATGAACGCAACAAGTAAGCCGGTGAAAAGAACGTATACTATGTAGACAAGAATCTGTTGCCGCGCGCGTACCGACGATGAAGGCGCAGGCGGTCCAGCCGCCGCGTTTGGAGCGGAGGACGGGATTGCCGCGGAGGTCGACGGATCCGTCCTGCGCGTACGCCCCCTCGCCGTTCTCCATGGCCTGCTGCTGCTGCTATCTCTCTGTGTGCTGGGTTTAGCCACAGCGCTTGTCTGGCGAGCCAATTCAATGGCTGCTGCTGCCGCCTGCCGCAATGGGTTCCCCTGACGAGCTACTTATCATGGATGGCCGCATTGATTTGTGTACGTAGGGGCCGTTTCTTTCCGGCTCCCTCCCTTTACTCATCCACTCCCTTCTGACCAGTGTCGCTTAATTACGATTATACCCTCCAGACGAGTTTTTTCCCATGAAAGAGCCTTGACGACGAGCCGCACTAGACCGACCCAGATATGCCCTGGCTGAAGAGTGAATAGTGGTGGCAATTCACATTAAAAGAAACGAAGAGTGGTGGCAATACTGTGGACTGAGGGCAACTACAGATACGATGCAACGTCGCCCAACGCTCAAACATTATAAGTGGCCAAATGGAATTTAAGGAAAGAAGGGGCATGTCTGGTGGCCGGAATCGATCGGGGCGGCCAAATCGAGCGCTCCTATTGTCCATGGGGACCACGCACGGAGTCAACGGGTCGCCGGCCGGCCGTCGAAACTTTTGTTCCTTGATGATCGATCCGACGTTTCCCACCAATCCGCAGAGCTCGTTCCTGGGGCGCATGGATGGATGGTGCGTAGGAATAAAACGGCATCGTGCATTGTTTCTCTATCTAACCCGCCCAACCGGCATCGGTTTATTCTGCTTTTTCTACACTACTCCTGCTCGGATGGATAATGCACTATTGATGGGATGATGGCAATTGAACAGCTAACAGTGTTTGTTGCGGCGACAACAGGAATCAGGTGCTACAGCCCACGGCGCATTATGGATGGTGACTTTGGGCTGGGGCACGTCGCACGTGGACGTGGGATTTGGGATTTGGGGAGGCCACCGCCGACACGTACGGCTCATATCCAACACCCCGGTGCGCTCATGGTCCTTCTGCGGGAACATGTGTAAGCTGTATGTACCCCACAGCTTTGAGGCTTCTTTGTTAAACTTTGCGTGCCTTTTCTTTTTGGGCTGGGAGTTTTTTCTATAAACAAAGGCAAAACAGTTGCCTCATCTATTAATCAAGCAGAAAAGAATTACTGAGTTAATTAACAAAAAATCGGGTAAAAACCATTAGAAATGTATCACATGTGGACTACTCGCAAAGTCTGAAACCCGATGACCGCACAGTCAACCTCACAAACATCCCTGGCACACAACAAACGTAGCCAAAACCGCAGCACTCCAAGAGCAGCCCATCACCACCGCCGCGCCAAGACGCAACGTCAGATCGAAGCCACTCCAACAGCTTGGACTCCACAAGTCTCTCGTCGGTGCCAGCAACACCTCCAACGAGCAGGAGCACAGACTGGGAGACCATTATTCCTAATAACACCATCGGCAGCTGCTCCACCATGACATCGACGGAGGAAACATGAAAAACCTAGAAACCCTAGGACTAAGCACACCCGAACGAGAAACCAAGGCTCCCCCCTTGCGATGCCAAGACGGCGATCGGAGGGGAAGGGAAGCGGCGGAAACTCTGGCGAACTTCCTGGATCTGGGAACTGCCACCTTCTTGGTATTGCCCTGGATAGTTTTCCTGTCAAGAGGCACACAATAGCCTTACCTGACCTAGGGATAGCCGCCTCCAAGATGGAGAGCAAGTCGCTAAGCTCTTTCACGAAGAGAGCTAGGTCCAATGGACCCACCTCATCAACCTCGTTGTACACACACACTGACGGTGTCCTGGATTAGAGGGTGCCAACCTAGTCGGCCCATGTTCCTCGGATTGGGCCGATGGGCCCTCATTCATTCTCAAGAAGGACTCCGGAGGCTGTACGCAGGAGGCGCGATCAAGACTACATTCACTGAAGACTTGCTGTATACTCCAAGATTTCTCCTGCCACCTTGTGCCTAGATACCAACCTTGTAACCCTAGATACCCTACCAGGCGGGTATATAAGTCATAGGGTTTGGCCCGTAGAGGGGACATCAATGTAATATCATTCACCTAGCCCAGAGTTAGACCACATCTTACGATCTCGAGATAGATCAACTCCGTACTCGATACATCTATGTCAATATAAACAAGAGTAGGACATAGGGTTTTACCTCCATCAAGAGGGCACGAACCTGCGTAAAACATCGTCTCTCTGTTCCCGTTACCATCTGTCCGAGATCTACAGCTCGGGACCCCCTACCCCGAGGTCTACCAGTTTTGACACCGACACTGGTGCTTTCATAGAGAGTTCCGCCGTGAGATCAATAGAAGGATCGATGGCTCATATGCACGTCAACTGCGGCAACGGCACGCAAGCATTTATGCCCTGACCAACTTTTTGTGTTCCGCAGGATGATCTTCTGCGCCGACTCGACCGGCCATCTGGCCTCCGTCAAGAACTACGCCTCGGGTCAGATCATGACCTTCGGAGGCCTAGAGTACACCACGGATCCCCGCAGCAAACTCGTCTTGTCAGGCTGGAAGCCCGACCTGATTGAGGATCTGTCCGGCACTAGAGGCTCGACTCCAGAACCGACCTCCTTCGGGGACGTCGGGCCAGGCGCCTTGGCATCATCGGAGAACCCTGACATGATGACCTCGGGCGATCTCCCCTCAACCCCCGGTCCGTACTTAGATCTGGCCACTATCACTACTAGGGAAAAGCCTAGCAGTAGCGCGGGTCTAAGGGCTATCAGTAGCGCGGGGCACCGCGCTACTGATACGGCGGTACAGCTAACGTTTAGCAGTAGCGTGTTTTGACATGCGCTACTGCTATACCTACTTAGCAGTAGCGCTTTCCATACCAGCGCTACTGCTAAGTGCTTTAGCAGTAGCGTTTTCCTGTTCAGTGCAAAAGAGCGCTACTACTATATTTTCTCATATCTTTTCTTGCTACGTATTTGCGATGTTTTTGTACAGGTTTAATACAATATTCTAATCATATCATAAACATGCAATATGCTCATCATATCATACACATAATAGTCTCATCATATCATCCAACACAAATCCTGTCGTCACATCATAATCACGATATAGCTATACAAGTTACATGACATTTCTCATCATACATAATGTAGTACTTCTTGAGGCGTCGGTTCGTATCCCTCTCTCACACTAGCATGAACCTAAACTAACTACTAGCTGTCGCTCGGAAACCGGTACACCTGGGCCTGACACTCCGGCCACTTGTCGTATACTCCTGGCGTAGCACTTCTTCGCCATTGATGATCTATGCACCTGCATCGTCACATGAGTCGATAATATGCAACATATATAGTTGAGCAACAGAAAGGGACAGACTTGGCAAAAATAGAAGCAACATATCATAAGCATAAATAACAAAGTTCATCATACCCAAAATGCCCTAAC
This sequence comes from Triticum aestivum, assembly GCF_018294505.1. Taxonomy (NCBI): domain Eukaryota; kingdom Viridiplantae; phylum Streptophyta; class Magnoliopsida; order Poales; family Poaceae; genus Triticum; species Triticum aestivum. The sequence goes on along the minus strand of NC_057796.1, from coordinate 206,143,145 downwards.
TAGAGTGATCTTCGCTAGTTGAGGAGGACGGTTTAATTACATCACAAATAAAGTTTCGTCGTGCATAACTCAAAGTTTTGTCATAGAGAAAGTATGGACTAAACGGACACATTGTCATATAGCGTCAATCACTCCAACATGTGGTGCCATCCATCCAAGTCAGGGAGATAGTCCCCGAGCGCGGTGCAAGGCTTCAGGTCGAGACGCTGAGCGGCTACGCGTGTTCGGACGTCTTCCCGCGACATTTGCCCTTCTTCGTAGAACATCCCTGTTTTTTCGAGGACCTCCTTCATGATGATTTGGGCAAGTTTACACTGGATGTGATAGAACTCAGCTCGGAGTCGATGATCCGGGATATCTCCTAGGTTCTTTGCCCATTGCAGAATATGGGCATCGTCGGATCTAGGTGACATGCGAAGGTTCTGCTAATCCCGTCTGTACTCCAGCATGTGGTGGAGGACATAGAATCCATCACTGAGAGTACCACTCGGTTGCTGGATGCAACAGAAGTCGGTCTTATGGCCGAAGGCGGGCGCGCGGTTCCTTGTCTTCTTGAGTGTAATCTCTCCACCCCGTAGGCCGTAGCTAAAGATAGCATTGTCGAGAACAGACTTGATGTGGGTGTAATCCTTTTTCTTCATGTTCTTCGACGAGTCCAAGTAAAGAGCGTGGGAGAATCGGGGGTAAAGGATGATAAGGACGGCGCGCCCGTCGCTGCGCAAAATAAGTACACATCAAATTAGCCTCAATGTGTGCAAATGAATGATTGAAATCAAAGGAAGGATATCCGCGGATGACTTACATGGGATGATAAGGCACGAGAATCGTCTCCTTGTCCTTATTGCCGACCATGAAATCGTTGATGTAGTTACTCGCGTATTCACGGTGCTTTTCGCAGACTGCCAAGAAGCCCTCGTGCATGAAGTACGGGTCAATGACACAGATATAAGGTATCTGCTCAATCCTGTTGATGTAGTTCATGTACAAGGCAAAAAGGCGGACAAACGTAAAATCCAACTTTTTCAAGTGAAACATGTCGAAGATGTAATCGAATCGAAGGAAAAACTTCTCCGCGGGGAATGTGTCAACTTACAACCTTTGTTGCGGCACGTTAACCACGTAGAGCGGGTATCCTGGATTTTTTGAGGCGATCAGGCTTTTCTCTCTTCGCAGCACTTTGTCATGAAGTCTCCTGAGATCACCGTATATGGCCTCTACCGCTGCCTTAGGTAGGATCGGATCACCGGGGATATGGTATTTCGCCACACCCATGACAGGTATACGGTCTTGAAAACCCGAGGCTGCGGAGGCGGCTGGCTCATAGAAGCAACTTTGTTGCCTTTCTTCGGTCTCTTCCTATGCTCCTTTGCTACTGGAAGGTCGTCTATAATACGTTCATCCTCTGGCAATTCAGACACAGACTCATCATGCTCAAACCCTGAGTACTCATACTGCTGAGCCATAATTCCTCCATCGTCATAGGCGCCAGTATTGAGATACTGTAGAGTGTCATCCTCATCCTCATCGATGGCATCGATATCATGCATTGCTTCTTCGACGGAGGCGACGTCATCAGCAACTAATGGAGCCTCTTCCTCACCCCATCCGCTATCACCCGGTGTCGGGGACTTAACACGGCAAATGTCCTAGCAAAAGGACTTAGGTGTGGAGCCATCGCAACTAGGTTAGCTTAAAGGGGTTCATCGGGACAAAGGACATAGAGAGTTTATACTGGTTCGGCCCCTCGTGATGAGGTAAAGGCTTACTCCAGTTTGGGGTTGTATTGCTAGGGTTTCGATTACCAGGGAGCGAATCCACTTGACCTAGTTCTCAACTTGTTGTTTCTTGAGTTAACCTGCCGCTGGGTCACCCCTTTATATACACAGGTTGATGCCCGGCGGCTTACAGAGTCCCGGCCGGATCATACACAACGTGTCCGGCTCGGTGACTAACTAAGCTTGCCTTACAATACAAGTTATACATATGGCAGTTCATCCTCTTGGGCTTCAAGTCGCCTCTGGGTCTTGGGCCGTCAATAGGCTTGCCATGATCCGCCATCTTCATTTTACAAGTCGTCAGTGGTATGACCCGGACCCTCCTGGGCGGGTTATACCTAATAGTTATATCCCCAACATTAGGCCCCATGTTGATTTGAACTTGTTCACATCAATCTTCAGTACTTGACGTGTCAAAATCTTGCATCGCGGTAACCCGCCATGATGTCAGCTCACAGAACCACCTTAACCCGCTATGACGTCATTTCGCATTAATTTCGCATGAGGCCCAGAATATCTTAATAGATCCTTATCTTTAATGAACATCCTGAAAATCGGGGCGTCCACATAACCACATGATGATTTCGGCCTCCTCGGTTCCCGCACATACCTTGTATCCATCTTCTTATAAATAGGGACGGGGTCCTTTTCATTTCCCCCCCTTGCCTCCTCGCCTTCGTCTTCCTCTCGCGACTCCTCTGCAGACCGAGCTCCGTTCCGCCGACCTCCGTCCGTTGCACCTGTTGGAAATATACCCTAGAGGCAATAATAAATGGTTATTATTATATTTCTTTGTTCATGGTAATTGTCTATTGTTCATGCTATAATTGTGTTATTCGGAAATCGTAATACATGTGTGAATACATAGACCACAACGTGTCCCTAGTAAGCCTCTAGTTGACTAGCTTGTTGATCAACAGATAGTCATGGTTTCCTGACTATGGACATTGGATGTCATTGATAACGGGATCACATCATTAGGAGAATGATGCGATGGACAAGACCCATTCCTAAGCATAGCATAAAAGATCGTGTAGTTTCGTTTGCTAGAGCTTTTCCAATGTCAAGTATCTTTTCCTTAGACCATGAGATCGTGCAACTCCGGATACCGTAAGAGTACTTTGGGTGTGCCAAACGTCACAACGTAACTGGGTGACTATAAAGGTATACTACGGGTATCTCCGAAAGTGTCTGTTGGGTTGGCACGGATCGAGACTGGGATTTGTCACTCCGTATGACGGAGAGGTATCTCTGGGCCCACTCGGTAATGCATCATCATAATGAGCTCAGTGTGACTAAGGCTTTAGTCACGGGATCATGCATTGCGGTACGAGTAAAGAGACTTGCCGGTAACGAGATTGAACAAGGTATTGGGATACCGACGATCGAATCTCGGGCAAGTAACATACCGATTGACAAAGGGAATTGTATACGGGATTGATTGAATCCTCGACATCGTGGTTCATCCGATGAGATCATCGTGGAACATGTGGGAGCCAACATGGGCATCTAGATCCCGCTGTTGGTTATTGACCGGAGAGGCGTCTCGGTCATGTCTGCATGTCTCCCGAACCCGTAGGGTCTACACACTTAAGGTTCGGTGACGATAGGGTTGTAGAGATATGAGTATGCGGAAACCCAAAAGTTGTTCGGAGTCCCGGATGAGATCCCGGACGTCACGAGGAGTTCCGGAATGGTCCGGAGGTGAAGAATTATATATAGGAAGTCCAGTTTCGGCCACCGGGAAAGTTTCGGGGGTTATCGGTATTGTACCGGGACCACCGGAAGGGTCCCGGGGGTCCACCGGGTGGGGCCACCTGTCCCGAAGGGCCCCATGGGCTGAAGTGGGAAGGGAACCAGCCCATAGTGGGCTGGGGCGCCCCCCATGGGCATCCCCCCTGCGCCTAGGGTTGGAAACCCTAGGGTGGGGGGGCGCCCCACTTGACTTGGGGGGTAAGTTACCCCCTGGCCGCCGCCCCCCTCTAGATGGGACTTGGCCGGCGCCCCCCTCCCATGGGGCCTATATAAAGGGGGGAGGGAGGGCAGCAACGTTACAACCTTGGGCGCCTCCCTCCTCCCCTGCTACACCTCTCTCTCTCGTATAAGCTCGGCGAAGCCCTGCCGACATCCCGCTACATCCACCACCACGCCGTCGTGCTGCTGGATCTCCATCAACCTCTCCTTCCCCCTTGCTGGATCAAGAAGGAGGAGACGTCGCTGCACCGTACTTGTGTTGAACGCGGAGGTGCCGTCCGTTCGGCACTCGGTCATCGGTGATTTGAATCACGGCGAGTACGACTCCGTCAACAACGTTCATTGGAACGCTTCCGCTCGCGATCTACAAGGGTATGTAGATGCACTCCTTTCCCCTCGTTGCTAGTATACTCCATAGATGGATCTTGGTGAGCGTAGGAAAATTTTAAATTATGCTACGATTCCCAACAGTGGCATCATGAGCCAGGCCTATGTGTAGTTACTATGCACGAGTAGAACACAAAGCAGTTGTGGGCGTTGATGTTGCCAATTCTTCTTGCCACTACTAGTCGTATCTTGTTTCGGCGGCATTGTAGGATGAAGCGGCCCGGACCGACCTTACACGTACACTTACGTGAGACAGGTTCCACTGACTGACATGCACTAGTTGCATAAGGTGGCTAGCGGGTGTTTGTCTCTCCTACTTTAGTCGGACCGGATTTGATGAAAAGGGTCCTTATGAAGGGTAAATAGAAATTGGCAAATCACGTTGTGGTCATACGTAGGTAAGAAACGTTCTTGCTAGAAACCTACAAACCACGTAAAAACTTGCAACAACAATTAGAGGACGTCTAACTTGTTTTTGCAGCATGTGTTATGTGATGTGATATGGCCAGAAGATGTGATGAATGATATATGTGATGTATGGGATTGATCATATTCTTGTAATAGGAATCACGACTTGCATGTCGATGAGTATGACAACCGGCAGGAGCCATAGGAGTTGTCTTTATTATTTTGTATGACCTGCGTGTCATTGAATAACGCCATGTAAATTACTTTACTTTGTTGCTAAACGCGTTAGCCATAGAAGTAGAAGTAATCGTTGGCGTGACGACTTCATGAAGACACAATGATGGAGATCATGATGATGGAGATCATGGTGTCATGCCGGTGACGAAGATGATCATGGTGCCCCGAAGATGGAGATCAAAGGAGCATAATGATATTGGCCATATCATGTCACTATTTGATTGCATGTGATGTTTATCATGTTTTTGCATCTTATTTGCTTAGAACGACGGTAGTAAGTAAGAAGATCCCTTATAATAATTTCAAGAAAGTGTTCTCCCTAACTGTGCACCGTTGCGAAGGATCGTTGTTTCGAAGCACCACGTAATGATCGGGTGTGATAGATTCTAACGTTCGCATACAACGGGTGTTGACGAGCCTAGCATATACATACATGGCCTCGGAACACACGCAATACACTTAGGTTGACTTGACGAGCCTAGCATGTACAGACATGGCCTCGGAACACGGAGGACCGAAAGGTCGAGCATGAGTCGTATAGAAGATACGATCAACATGGAGATGTTCACCGATCTTGACTAGTCCGTCTCACGTGATGATCGGACACGGCCTAGTTAACTCGGATCATGTTTCACTTAGACGACTAGAGGGATGTCTATCTGAGTGGGAGTTCATTAAATAATTTGATTATATGAACTTAATTATCATGAACTTAGTCTAAAATCTTTACACTATGTCTTGTAGATCAAATGGCCAACGTTGTCCTCAATTTCAACGCGTTCCTAGAGAAAACCAAGCTGAAAGATGATGGCAGCAACTATACGGACTGGGTCCGGAACCTGAGGATCATCCTCATAGTAGCCAAGAAACATTATGTCTTAGAAGCACCGCTAGGTGAAGCACCAATCCCAGAGAACCAAGACATTATGAACGCTTGGCAATCACATGCTGATGATTACTCCCTCGTTCAGTGTGGCATGCTTTACAGCTTAGAACCGGGTCTCCAAAAGCGTTTTGAGAAACATGGAGCATATGAGATGTTCGAGGAGCTGAAAATGGTTTTCCAAGCTCATGCCCGGGTCGAGAGATATGATGTCTCCGACAAGTTCTTCAGCTGTAAAATGGAGGAGAATAGTTCTGTTAGTGAGCACATACTCAGAATGTCTGGGTTGCACAACCGCTTGACTCAGCTGGGAGTTAATCTCCCGGATGACGCGGTCATTGACAGAATCCTCCAGTCGCTTCCACCAAGCTACAAGAGCTTTGTGATGAACTTCAATATGCAGGGGATGGAAAAGACCATTCTTGAGGTATATTCAATGCTGAAATCAGCGGAGGTGGAGATCAGAAAAGAACATCAAGTGTTGATGGTGAATAAAACCACCAAGTTCAAGAAGGGCAAGGGTAAGAAGAACTTCAAGAAGGACGGCAAGGGAGTTGCCGCGCCCGGTAAGCCAGTTACTGGGAAGAAGTCGAAGAATGGACCCAAGCCTGAGACAGAGTGCTTTTATTGCAAGGGAAGTGGTCACTGGAAGTGGAACTACCCCAAATACTTAGCGGACAAGAAGGCCGGCAACACCAAAGGTATATGTGATATACATGTAATTGATGTGTACCTTACCAGTACTCGTAGTAGCTCCTGGGTATTTGATACCGGTGCGGTTGCTCATATTTGTAACTCAAAACAGGAACTACGGAATAAACGGAGACTGGCGAAGGACGAGGTGATGATGCGCGTCGGGAATGGTTCCAAGGTCGATGTGATTGCCGTCGGCACGCTACCTCTGCATCTACCTACGGGATTAGTTTTAAACCTCAATAATTGTTATTTAGTGCTAGCTTTGAGCATGAACATTGTATCTGGATCTCGTTTAATTCGAGATGGCTACTCATTTAAATCCAAGAATAATGGTTGTTCTATTTATTTGAGAGATATGTTTTATGGTCATGCCCCGCTGGTCAATGGTTTATTCTTGATGAATCTCGAACGTGATGTTACACATGTTCATAGTGTGAATACCAGAAGATGTAAAGTTGATAACGATAGTCCCACATACTTGTGGCACTGCCGCCTTGGTCACATTGGTGTCAAGCGCATGAAGAAGCTCCATGCAGATGGACTTTTGGAGTCTCTTGATTACGAATCATTTGACACATGCGAACCATGCCTCATGGGTAAGATGACCAAGACTCCGTTCTCCGGAACAATGGAGCGAGCAACCAACTTATTGGAAATCATACATACCGATGTGTGCGGTCCAATGAGTGTTGAGGCTCGCGGAGGATATCGTTATGTTCTCACTCTCACTGATGACTTAAGTAGATATGGGTATGTCTACCTAATGAAACACAAGTCTGAAACCTTTGAAAAGTTCAAGGAATTTCAGAGTGAGGTCGAGAATCAACGTGACAGGAAAATAAAATTCTTACGATCAGATCATGGTGGAGAATATTTAAGTCACGAGTTTGGTGCACACTTAAGGAAATGTGGAATAGTTTCACAACTCACGCCGCCTGGAACACCTCAGAGAAACGGTGTGTCCGAACGTCGTAATCGCACTCTATTGGATATGGTGCGATCTATGATGTCTCTTACCGATTTACCGCTCTCATTTTGGGGCTATGCTTTAGAGACTGCCGCATTCACTTTAAATAGGGCTCCGTCGAAATCCGTTGAGACGACACCGTATGAATTATGGTTTGGGAAGAAACCTAAGCTGTCGTTTCTAAAAGTTTGGGGATGCGATGCTTATGTCAAGAAACTTCAACCTGAAAAGCTCGAACCCAAGTCGGAAAAATGCGTCTTCATAGGATACCCTAAGGAAACTATTGGGTATACCTTCTACCTCAGATCCGAAGGCAAGATCTTTGTTGCCAAGAACGGGTCCTTTCTAGAGAAGGAGTTTCTCTCGAAAGAATTGAGTGGGAGGAAAGTGGAACTTGATGAGGTGATAGTCACCCCTTCCGAACCGGAAAGTAGCGCAGCGCGGGAAAATGTTCCTGTGGTGCCTACACCGACTGGGGAGGAAGTTAATGATGATGATCATGAAGCTTCGGATCAAGTTACTACTGAACTTCGTAGGTCCACAAGGACATGTTCCGCACCAGAGTGGTACGGCAACCCTGTCCTGGAAATCATGTTGTTAGACAACGGTGAACCTTCGAACTATGAAGAAGCGATGGCGGGCCCGGATTCCGACAAATGGCCAGAAGCCATGAAATCCGAGATAGGATCCATGTATGAAAACGAAGTATGGACTTTGACTGACTTGCCCGATGATCGGCGAGCCATAGAAAATAAATGGATCTTTAAGAAGAAGACGGACGCGGATGGTAATGTGACCATCTACAAAGCTCGACTTGTCGCTAAGGGTTATCGACAAGTTCAAGGGGTTGACTACGATGAGACTTTCTCACCCGTAGCGAAGCTGAAGTCCGTCCAAATCATGTTAGCAATTGCCGCATACTATGATTATGAGATATGGCAGATGGACGTCAAAACGGCATTCCTTAACGGCTTCCTTAAGGAAGAGTTGTATATGATGCAGCCGGAAGGTTTTGTCGATCCTAAGAATGCTAACAAAGTATGCAAGCTCCAGCGCTCAATCTATGGGCTGGTGCAAGCATCTCGGAGTTGGAACATTCGCTTTGATGAGATGATCAAAGCGTTTGGGTTTACACAGACTTATGGAGAAGCTTGTGTTTACAAGAAAGTGAGTGGGAGCTCTGTAGCATTTCTCATATTGTATGTGGATGACATACTATTGATGGGAAATGATATAGAATTCTTGGAAAGTATAAAGGCCTATTTGAATAAGTGTTTTTCAATGAAGGACCTTGGAGAAGCTGCTTATATATTAGGCATCAAGATCTATAGAGATAGATCGAGACGCCTCATTGGTCTTTCACAGAGTACATACCTTGACAAGATATTGAAGAAGTTCAATATGGATCAGTCCAAGAAGGGGTTCTTGCATGTATTGCAAGGTGTGCAGTTGAGCACGGCTCAATGCCCGACCACGGCAGAAGATAGAGAAAAGATGAGTGTCATCCCCTATGCCTCGGCCATAGGGTCTATTATGTATGCCATGCTGTGTACCAGACCTGATGTAAACCTTGCCGTAAGTTTGGTAGGAAGGTACCAAAGTAATCCCGGCATGGAACACTGGACAACGGTCAAGAATATCCTGAAGTACCTGAAGAGGACTAAGGATATGTTTCTCGTTTATGGAGGTGACGAAGAGCTCGTCGTAAAGGGTTACGTCGACGCTAGCTTCGACTCAGATCTGGATGACTCGAAGTCACAAACCGGATACGTGTATATTTTGAATGGAGGAGCAGTAAGCTGGTGCAGTTGCAAGCAAAGCGTCGTGGCGGGATCTACATGTGAAGCGGAGTACATGGCGGCCTCGGAGGCAGCACAGGAAGCAGTCTGGATGAAGGAGTTCATTACCGACCTAGGGGTGATTCCCAATGCGTCGGGCCCGATGACTCTCTTCTGTGACAGCACTGGAGCTATTGCCCTTGCGAAGGAGCCCAGGTTTCACAGGAAGACCAGGCATATCAAGCGTCGCTTCAACTCCATTCGTGAAAGTGTTCAAAATGGAGACATAGATATTTGTAAAGTACATACAGACCTGAATGTAGCAGATCCGTTGACTAAACCTCTCCCTAGCTAGAGCAAAACATGATCAACACCAGGACGCAATGGGTGTTCGATTCATCACAATGTAACTAGATTATTGACTCTAGTGCAAGTGGGAGACTGTTGGAAATATACCCTAGAGGCAATAATAAATGGTTATTATTATATTTCTTTGTTCATGGTATTGTCTATTGTTCATGCTATAATTGTGTTATTCGGAAATCGTAATACATGTGTGAATACATAGACCACAACGTGTCCCTAGTAAGCCTCTAGTTGACTAGCTCGTTGATCAACAGATAGTCATGGTTTCCTGACTATGGACATTGGATGTCATTGATAACGGGATCACATCATTAGGAGAATGATGTGATGGACAAGACCCATTCCTAAGCATAGCATAAAAGATCGTGTAGTTTCGTTTGCTAGAGCTTTTCCAATGTCAAGTATCTTTTTCTTAGACCATGAGATCGTGCAACTCCCGGATACCGTAAGAGTACTTTGGGTGTGCCAAACGTCACAACGTAACTGGGTGACTATAAAGGTATACTACGGGTATCTCTGAAAGTGTCTGTTGGGTTGGCACGGATCGAGACTGGGATTTGTCACTCCGTATGACGGAGAGGTATCTCTGGGCCCACTCGGTAATGCATCATCATAATGAGCTCAGTGTGACTAAGGCGTTAGTCACGGGATCATGCATTGCGGTACGAGTAAAGAGACTTGCCGGTAACGAGATTGAACAAGGTATTGGGATACCGACGATCGAATCTCGGGCAAGTAACATACCGATTGACAAAGGGAATTGTATACGGGATTGATTGAATCCTCGACATCGTGGTTCATCCGATGAGATCATCGTGGAACATGTGGGAGCCAACATGGGTATCCAGATCCCGCTGTTGGTTATTGACCGGAGAGGCGTCTCGGTCATGTCTGCATGTCTCCCGAACCCGTAGGGTCTACACACTTAAGGTTCGGTGACGCTAGGGTTGTAGAGATATGAGTATGTGGAAACCCGAAAGTTGTTCGGAGTCCCGGATGAGATCCCGGACGTCACGAGGAGTTCCGGAATGGTCCGGAGGTGAAGAATTATATATAGGAAGTCCAGTTTCGGCCACTGGGAAAGTTTCGGGGGTTATCGGTATTGTACCGGGACCACCGGAAGGGTCCCGGGGGTCCACCGGGTGGGGCCACCTGTCCCGGAGGGCCCCATGGGCTGAAGTGGGAAGGGAACCAGCCCATAGTGGGCTGGGGAGCCCCCCATGGGCATCCCCCCTGCGCCTAGGGTTGGAAACCTTAGGGTGGGGGGGCGCCCCACTTGACTTGGGGGGTAAGTTACCCCCTGGCCACCGCCCCCCCTCTAGATGGGACTTGGCCGGCGCCCCCCCTCCCAGGGGGCCTATATAAAGGGGGGGAGGGAGGGCAGCAACGTTACAGCCTTGGGCGCCTCCCTCCTCCCCTGCTACACCTCTCTCTCTCTCGTATAAGCTCGGCGAAGCCCTGCCGACATCCCGCTACATCCACCACCACGCCGTCGTGCTGCTGGATCTCCATCAACCTCTCCTTCCCCCTTGCTGGATCAAGAAGGAGGAGACGTCGCTGCACCGTACGTGTGTTGAACGCGGAGGTGCCGTCCGTTCGGCACTCGGTCATCGGTGATTTGAATCACGGCGAGTACGACTCCGTCAACAACGTTCATTGGAACGCTTCCGCTCGCGATCTACAAGGGTATGTAGATGCACTCCTTTCCCCTCGTTGCTAGTATACTCCATAGATGGATCTTGGTGAGCGTAGGAAAATTTTAAATTATGCTACGATTCCCAACAGCACCAACTCAGGCCGCTACATCAACCTGACTGGACCAAAGAACGTCGGCGCACCACCGCTGTCCATCAACATCCGTAAGTGCTCATCTTCCCATGCCTCAGATCTGCACTAGGGTTTGCTTAGTTCTTCAGTTCTTCATTGTTCCTCTGTAGCGCGCCCATGTCAATCTGAAAATAGTGTTGAAGGCGCACGGAAGTTGTTTGACACCCCTCTCAATCATAGGAATCATCCTTTTTATACATAGAATCTTCAAGCAAACAAGTCCCTCCGCTGTCACAACCTTTAGGTTTAGAATTATTTTTCTTTTCTAAACTGTGGCAGATCCAAAATTATAAAATCAATCTGCAGTATCTTGTTTATCCAGCACTTAGCCAAATGCTTACTGATAGATCAGAAGTATCATAACTTGACATGGCGGCTTATATAACCATCGTGACCCACCATATAGCATTAGGCACCGTTTAATCCGCCATCATATGCTTCATAACCTGTATAAATCGGTAATATTTTCCAGCTTAACCATGCTTGCTTATTCATCCTCATAATTCGATTCTCCAGTTTGAAATTTACTTCATTTTTTGAACTGCTATAGATCCATAGACATTAACCCTTCACGGCGGTTTAAACAATAATTTGTAACTCGCCAGGTGTCTGCTAGTTTAATAATGTCTTAAATCATCTGGTTTAGGCCGTGCACCCCAATCATGACTAAGATAGTTACGTCATGCGACTGGGTCCCGTCTATTGTCACAGAAGAAATGCTCCAGTAATATGTCAAAATCGGCTTCTTACCAGCGAAAGATGTCATTCACTGGCGTGTTCCCAAGCCAGAGGAAGTTAGACCTCAACCGCGGGATAAGGAGATTATTGTTTTTACTGATCACATGAACCGGGGTTTTTCACCGCCCGGGTCAAAATTCTTCCGGGATGTTCTCCATTTCTTTCAACTTCATCCTCAAGACATCGGACCCAATTCTGTCTCAAATATCTGCAATTTCCAAGTGTTCTGCGAAGTATACCTTCAAGAGGAGCCCAGCGTTGAACTCTTCAGAGAATATTTCTATCTGAACCGCCAGAACGAGTTCACCGATGGACCCAGCTTAGACTTTGGCGGAGTCTCAATTCAGCGGCGGAGAGATGCCATCTTTCCTTATGCTCAGCTTCCAAGTCATCTCAAGGATTGGAATCAGACCTGGTTCTATTGCCAAGACACTTCTCCTGCTGACGAGAACCCCTTGTTGGGTTTTTGTGATCAGCGGCTCAGCCGGAGGCACCCTCTCCCCGAACGGCTCACCACTGCTGAACGAGCCAAACTTATGCCCGTCTTTTCAAAGGTTAGAACGTTGTTGGACAGTGGATTGACTGGTGTCGACCTGGTTCGTTGCTGGGTGGCTTGGAGGATCATACCTTTGAGCCGCCGGTCCGGGTTAATGTGCACATATACTGATGATACCAAAGATCCGTTGCGCCACTGCCCAGCATGTTTGTCTGATAAAGCGATTAATGATATGACCAAAACCCTTCTCAACGAAAGCTTGGAGAGCTACAGTAAAGTGGGACTAAACCCCTTCTGCAAACTTAACCCGCCACCCGAGGTAAGTTCCTTAATCCTCTTATTTTTCCTCATTGCTTATATGATCTGTTATCTCTTACCTTCATATGACTTACACATGCTACAGCCGCCTTTTGGAACAAGAAGTATGACGAGAAAGCGGCCAAGAAATCCAGGGCTAAGACTAAAGCCCTTAAAAAGAATAAGAAGAAATCCACCGCCTCAGAACTTTTAAATTTGGAAGAGGATGATGAGTCAGAGGTAGACCTTTATTCCCTTGGCTCTTTTTTCAATTATCTTATTGACACTGATTGCTATTAGGATGACGCGGAAACCAGCCAGGAGGGTGATGAAGAGGTAACTATTATTTCCTCTGACTTAGAGCCTTGCCAAGACAGAAAATTCGACAAGTGATCCGGAAAGTAAGGTTTTCTCACCCTTTAGCTTACTTGGATCCCAACTTTATTTTGAAGCAACAACAGCATGAGAACCGGCGCAGAACTCGGACTAGCGGAGGCGGAGAGCTTTCCTCCGGTTTACCTAACACACCAGCCCCACGCAAACGCCGGGACGAGGTGCTTTCAGAATTCTGACTCTTTTTATCCCAAGGCAGGTCTTATTCGCCAACCACTTAATCCCTCCGACTCAAACTATCAAGGGACTTCCCACTCCTCTTCTGGCGATTCATCTCAGACCCAGCTTCCGGCTTTCAAGACTGCCCCTGGGTAAAGATTTTATCTTTGTTATTTCACACTTCTACACATACACTGACCTCGTGTCTTGTCCGCAGTGGGATGGCAAAGCCTAGCGAGAAGGCAAAAATTAATAAACCGGTCGAAGACCCAAATGCCCGTGAGCCGGAGAAACAAACACCGGTATCTGAGGCTTCTGTGCAACACCCGGAGGCAAGTGCTGATGACCCGTCACCAGAGAATCCTGGCGCCTCCACTGATCATACCATTATCGACCCTTTGAGTGCTGAACCACCAAGCACAATCAAGCCTTCAGAACCAAATACTGAAGAGGTTCTGATCACCGGCACTGGTTCCTGAGAACCGGGGAATCCCACTGCCCTGGCAAAACACTCTGCCAAAGAAGAATTGATTGAGAAACGCAAAGTCAAGTTTGACATGGCCAATTATTCTCATCTGAGCATCAGTGAAGTACTCTCCGGCTATCTCAGCCAAGTGCACACTAGCCGCGATCTGGAGATTGACATGGTCAAACACATGAACCAGAAATATGAGGTATCAACTTCTGCCTTGTCTGTAAGATATATTCCTTCAGCCCCCAAGTCTACTGAATATGATAGAATTGAATATGCTGTAGACTTTTAGATAGCCTTAGATATGTATCAAAGTCAAAACCAGTAGCCCCCAAGGGCCGGCTTAAACTTATCAAGTTAAGCCGGGGCTTCAGATAGTAGTGATCAACTTTGCACATGTAGCCCCCAAGGGCCGGTTTAATCAACATGAATAAGCCGGGACTTATCGCCGTCACTGAATAAAATCTCACCTTATCGCCCTCATAGGCTGGGTTATCTTGGAAAAGGATGAACCGGATTTGTTTGTCACTGCTTCATAAAACAAACTTTCTGCACCCATTAGCCCCCAAGTGCCAAGTGTTATTGCTTGCAAAGGGCTTGGGACTTTTTCCTGTATTAGAGTGTAGCATAAATGTAAATATTTGTTTCAACCTATTTGCAGGAGGCCTCCAGTCAATTTCAATCTCAATTGGCCGATTTAAAACCCCGCCTCGAATCGCAAGAAGCTGAGACCCGGAAAGCTGACTCTAAATTAAAGTTAGCTTGGATGAAATGGAGAAGCTTAAAACCGGGTTTAATGCTAAGAAAGCCGCCTAGGCTGAAGAAAAGGCTGCCTTGATGCAGAGGGCAGAAAATGCCGAAACTTCTTTGCAAGACGTCACCACCGAGCTTAGTGGTTTAAATTGTCACATTGCACAGATGACTGCCGCTATCTTTGGCAAGTAACACTAAAATATCGTGATCAATTGTGATTTCTTGATGCTGTAAATCGCCTGATGACTTACTCGTATATTGTGTTGAACAGGCCCCAGGAGCAGCAATCTTGGTCAAGAGATGCTGATAAAGCTCAAGGCGGTTTATACGCTGGTGGAACAATTGTATACTGGTGCTCAGTGCACAATAGCCACCATCTCATCAACCAATCAAGCACCATCTCTTCTTAGTGATGTTCTCAGCAAACTTTCTATCTTGCCCGCAAGAATTGAAGAAATCAAGCAGTCGGCTGCGAGAGCCGGTGCCATTACGGCTTTAAGCCGGGCTAAGGCATGGCAAGCGGAATTAGACCTAGCCAAGCTGGCTACTGGCTGCCCAAACTTCAAAGAGGACGGGTCTCCCTTTGATAAGAAGGATTTTGCTGCCTGTGTGAAAGAGATGCGTCCATTGGCGAGCCTTATTGCTGAAGAAACAGATCTGTCGAGATATCAGGCGGCTTATACAGCGGACAATCAGAAGATGCCAACGCCGGCTTACAAAATTGTGGATCTAATCCCTCCAATCCGTAAGCATACTTTGGCCCCTGAAATCAATCCGTCTGAGCTTATCGATGATGAAGCTGAATTTCAAGCCTTGACTGGCATCAATTGGTCATCACCTAACTTCCAGATGACGGAGGAAGAAGAAGAACCTCCGCAGGATGACCCGGAAGCCTCAACCCTCCAAGACCGGGAAATTGATCCGCTGGTCGGCTCATAACCTGCCTCCTCAGACGTTGCTTAAAAACACTTAATCATTTGGGCTCGCGGAGCCATGTAATAGACTAGTAAAACAATGATCTGCCGTGCCATCGTGCACGTTTTATCCTCTGGAAAACTGATGGTACTTGTTCTTTTGCCTGTAGACCAATAGCTTATCGGTGTTGTAAATATATAAGTTTGCAAGCCGGAAGCTTGACATAAATCCAGAAGAGTGCAGCTCGATTCTGTTTTTGAAAAAAAATAGTTTTTATCCCATAAGCCGGCTCTCACGTGACATAAATCCGTTGTTTTAACGTTAACCAGTTCAGGGTCTTATTGAAAAGAGTAACTGGTCAAAAGTACAATGGGCCACGTAGCAGAGAGACTGCGACAACGGGTGAGTTTGTCCTAGCTCTCTGTAAGCCGGCTCTCACGTGACAAAGGCCGCCGTTTTAACGTTGAGAAGTGCAGGGTCTTATTAAAGAGTGACTGTCAAGAGTACAGCGGGTCACCTAGCGGAGTAGCATCAAGCAAACAGGTAGGTTTAACTCAATGTTCGGCTTGGAAACCGGATTACATGGGTGTGAACAGCTATGCTCGGGGAGCAGGAAGCCCCCATGTGACCAATAAGGTGGCCGGAGGCCGGATCAAGATGGGTGAGCGAGCTATGTTCATTGAACAGGAAGCCCCCAAATGTCCAATAAGGTGGCCGAAGGCCGGATCAAGATGGGTGAGCGAGCTATGCTCAATGAACAGGAAGCCCCCAAATGTCCAATAAGGTGGCCGGAGGCCGAATCAAGATGGGTGAGCGACCTATGTTCAATGAACAGGAAGCCCCCAAATGTCCAATAAGGTGGCCGGAGGCCAGATCAAGATGGGTGAGCGAGCTATGTTCAATGAACAGGAAGCCCCCAAATGTCCAATAAGGTGGACGGAGGCCGGATCAAGATGGGTAAGAGAGCTATGTTCAATGAACAGGAAGCTCCCAAATGTCTAATTAGTCGGCTTGAGAACCGGATCTCATGGGTGTGAACAGCTATGCTCAATGAGCAGGAAGCCCCCATGAGACCAATGAATCAGGGAACAAAGACTCAATTTTGCTGGAGACTGAAGCGACAGAGGCCCCGAATTCTCACGGGTGCCGACTTTATTCAACTAAATCATAATATATACATTGGTTTAAATATGTACATCACAATAGCCGGTGGCTCAGGTGTAATAAGGCCGAAGATGAGCTATATTCCATGGCACGCGGGTCTCCTCCTCCGACGTGCGTGACTCCTTATGGTCTTGAACATCGATAAGGTAGTAGGACCCGTTGTTCAAGCTTTTGCTGACCACAAAGGGCCCTTCCCAAGGTGGGGATAGCTTGTGCATGTCATTTTGATCTTGGATGAGCCGGAGCACCAAATATCCTTCTTGAAAGGTCCTAGTTTTAACTCGACGGCTATGACAATGACGCAGGTCTTGCTGGTAAATCGCCGAACAAGCCGCCGCAAGGTCACGCTCCTCATCCAGAAGGTCAAGAGCATCCTGACGTGCTTTTCATTATCAGCTTCAACATAAGCCGCCACACGGGGTGAGTCATGACGGATGTCACTTGGGAGAACCGCCTTGCTCCGTAAACCATGAAGAACGACATGTAACCCGTAGATCTGTTGGGGGTGGTATTGATACTCCAAAGCACTGAAGGTAACTCCTCAACCCAACAACCCGGCGTCCTCTGCAAGGGGACCATAAGCCGGGGTTTTATGCCTCTCAAGATTTCTTGATTGGCTCTTTCAGCTTGACCATTGGACTGGGGGTGAGCCACTGATGACACATCAAGACGAATATGCTCTCGTTGACAGAACTCTTTCATAGCACCTTTAGACAGATTAGTGCCATTATCAGTTATAATGCTATGAGGGTAGCCGAAACGGAAAATCACCTTTTTGATGAATTGAACCGCCATCACCGCATCACACTTACTGATTGGCTCTGCCTCAACCCACTTAGTAAACTTGTCAACCGCCACCAAAAGGTGGGTCTTTTTATCCTTGGATCTTTTAAAAGGTCCAACCATCACTGGTACAACGACGTGCTATACAAACAGTTTTTAACTCCTTTCCGCGACGACATTTGGAACCGTCGCCAAGTGAGTGTGTGCGATAGGGGGGCCCTTCCCACACGACCCAGAAATCGTCAGGGATAGGCCCTCCTGGGACACAGGCTGGGCCGTGTGCGATCGGGTGAGGCATCGAAACCAAGTCATTTCCGTAGGTATGTACATCCCACACGGTGAATCTCAAACAATCATTTCCGTAGGTACGTACATCCCACACGATGAATCCCAGAAAATCATTTCCGTAGGTATGTACATCCCACACAGTGAATCCCAGAAAATCATTTCCGTAGGTATGTACATCCCACACGGTGAATCCTAGAAAACCATTTCCGTAGGTATGTATATCACACACAGTTCTTTGTGTGGAAACGTTTGTGCAAGGTGGCCTAACGCAAATAGTTCGCTGCCGGAAGCCGTGTGTGATTGTTAGTTCATCGAACACGCCTACTTTCTAGAAACCGTGCGGGTTGTTTGAGTTCATCGCCCACGGTGATGTCTGAGTAACCGTCTGCAATAGAAAACCCCAATAAGCAGGGTAATTAGCCTATTATTGATAATCCATGTACTAATCAAACTGATATTTCTTATAAAACACGCCATATATTTCATATCCGTATAAAAGCAACCAGGATTTCATAATCGAATTACATCAGATAGCTTCGGCATTCAGTTACGCCATTATACAACAACACCAAGTTTCACATGCAACATTAAAAACCTTTGGAAAGTAGCATCATACACGGTAAATAGACAGATGAATCTCATCTGGGAAACTGCAGAAGCGGAAGGCAAATACTGAGCCTTCAGTGATGTTGAATGTCCTTGCAACTTTAGGCCAGTGGCTATGGATAATTGCCCGCCCAACCTTCGTCCTCTTCAGCAAGACTTCAATATTGTACCGTGGGTGTTGAATGAATACCTTCCTCGCCTCTTGACCATGTAGGTGGTTTGAGAGGTAATCATCGGTGAACTGCTTTGAAAAGTACTGAAAACAAAGCTATGCATAAATTGCTGTTGTAAATTTTGAAATGGCGCAAGGGGTAAAAACAAGGTAAAAGAGTTGGTACCATCCTATAGTTGACTGATGTCTTCTTCATTGTGCAAACAAAGATCTTTCTGTTATTCATCGCAAGTTTCTTCATCCTAACAATCTTTCTGAGTTTCTTGACTTGACTGATATTCATGGACATCTCATTTCCCCATATGCAAAATGGGTCGAACAGTGGGTCTAAGCCTCTGACAGCAGGACCTACATGTGCAAGACCAAATTGTAAGAAACCTAAATATTAGAATGATTCCTGCAACTGCACAATAATGTGCTATTAGCCAAAGGACCCTGCTTGAACAAACCTCGATGGTAAACCACAGTGTCTCCCATTGTTTCCCTGCAACACACATAAGGAAGATCTTGATCGGGTTAGCTGAGAGTTGCCATACTATCATTAGAATATGTATTGAGTACAGCCAAATTCGATTGGTGTCACATGCATAACAATACAAAATTGTACCCACATCAAATGAAAATCAAATTGCAGAACTGAACCAAACAATTAATTGGACAGCAGACCAAATGAACCAATATAGTTAACTGAGCACGACATTGCAGAATAGAAACATGTACTAGAAGATAAGACAGTTAACAAAACAAAGAATGCTTGAGAACAGTACTACGAAATGTAGCAATTGTTGGACTAAAGTGTTAACCGAACATTACATTTTAGAGGACCAAACTGTTAACTGAACATCAGATTGCATATTAACATTACAGAGGACAAATTACTAGAAGGCACTGGCAGTGGCCTCGAGAAAACAACACGAACTATATTTTAAAGTAGACAACCGTGTGGCGGTGTCGACGATGGCCTCGAAGACGAGGTGCTCCTCCAAGATCTGACGGTCGACACGCATGGAAGCTATAGCGACCTCGTGCGCGTGTGCGGCCGCATGCTACTGAGCTCCACGTTATACTGCGTGCAAAATGGCTGTGGGCGGCGCTTATTGGAGGAAGGGGCAGTGATTTTGGTGGAAGGTGTCGCGCCGTCGGTCGGGGCATGTGGGATGGGAAAGGAGGAGGATGGTGTGGGTGGGGTGTGGATTACCTGACCATATCGACGAGGCCGCGCAGCAAGAAGAAGGGTCGGCGGCGAGGAGGCCGCGCAACAAGAAGAAGGGTCGCCGGCGAGGAGGCGGCGCTGCAAGAAGAAGGGTCGCCGGCGCTGCAAGAAGAAGGGTAACCAGCAAGGAGGCGGCGCTGCAAGAAGAAGGGTCGCCGGCGAGGAGGCTGAGCTGCCAGTAAGCAACAGTGAAGGTTTGAACTTGGAAAAGCAAGGAGGAATAGTGGAAATGTGGCTTTTGGTAGGAGGGAGGGGGCGGGGAGATAGATATTTCCGCGGAGGCAAAAAAATTTCGCTCGGTGCCGCGAGAAACTGGCGCGCAAGTGTGGTTCAAGCGGGGGCGGTGGACTGTAGACGATGAAGCTTCCTGCGTAAGCCAGACAAGACGGTGCGCCAAGATATTTTATATCGCATCCCACACGATTCTTTCTAGTAAACTGTTTGTGGTATACCTGATTTTTTCATCATGTTTAGAAAGACAAAATGGTGTTACGGAGGGAAAGGATGGTGTTTGAATTGCTAGAACATTTACGTACAATGAACATGCAACTAGTACATGAGTGTCGTGTTTAAATTTGGAATTATTCCGGGTTTGTTTGGCATTTTTATGCATTAATTGAGTTTCTGGGCATTTAATGTGCATAATTCAAATTTGAACTACAAGCACGTGGTCTAATGCACCAAAGTTTGTTGAAAATTCACATGTGTGTCTTTGGGTGAATTATAGGTCCCATGCAAGAAATGGGAATGAAATTCAAACATCTGGGCGTCGTGGCTCGGCCGGAAATATTGAGAAACTTGGTTTTTAATTCCTTTAAATCCAAAACACGCCTGAAAATCTTGAAACTTGGCATGGTGTCATGACATGGCACCAACATGCTGCGGTAATTTTTTTGGCCGAATCGGGACAAGCTTTGGTGTAAGCTTCTTGCAAACCGGAGCTTCCCTCAAGAAGGCTCGTGGTTTCGAGAGGGAACGTGTCACCTCCGTGTGCGAAACGACATACGTACACTGCCTTCTCCCAATTTAATTTTTGTACACTGGCAGAATAGACCAAATAGAAGTATCGTGCTAAATTTTGGAATTATTCCGGGTTCGTTTGGCATTTTTATACATTAATTGAGTTTCTGGGCATTTAATGTGCATAATTCAAATTTGAACTACAAGCACATGATCCAGTGCACCAAAGTTGGTTGAAAAATCACATGTGTGTCTTTGGGTGAATTTAGAGGTCCCATGCAAGAAATGGGAATGAAATTCAAACATCTCACTACTGCAGGATGTTGCTAACGCGACACTATGATGAGAGACCCTTCGACGAAACTGTGTGCAATGCCATAATCGCAAACGGTGGTGTAAAATAACCGTCAAAAAAGGTGCACAACGTTTGCGATGGAGGATGCATCAAACACGGTTCAGATTTTAGTTGCGTGTGCGATGCAGGGCATACGGGTCAATTCAATCAACCGTTTGCGATGAGGAGGAAGAAAGGAAAGGGCAGACAGATGAAGGTGTGTGCGATGTACATCATACGGTTCACTCGGATGAACTGTTTGTGATTAGGCAACACAAAAGAAATGGTATGCAAGATCACACACCAAAGTAAGCAATTACATGCATACTAAAGTAGGAGAAACGAGGATCTAATCATCTACTTATTGTTGCGACGACGCTTGCCATTGCTCTGCTTCCGGCTGGATCCCTGGTCGTTTTGGGGAAGGAGGCACTTCCTCATGTCAACGATCCGCCTGTACATGTCGTAGCTCGTGTACGCCTCCTTGGCCGCGTACACGACGTGAGCTTTCTCGAGTTTCTCCATCCAGGCCGAGTGCCAGGCACGCTTGTCCTTGTTAACGCATCCTTCATGTCTCTATAGTAGGGGTCGATGATGGCCTCGGCGAGGTGAACCAGTGATTCCTTCTCATGCTCCTTGCTGCCCCAGATCTTGTATTGGCCCTGGATGTCGACAAGATTCTGGCAGGCGATGCCCAAACTCTCGAGCGCCTTTACATCGTTGGTGATGTCCACCGCAGCGAACATGTAGTGGGGGCTGTTGACAAACTTGGCGAAACGCTCGCAAGGCCTTCTGGCCAGGAAGTAGTGGTAGATGAGGACGTGGTGGCGCACGCACACCTGGGCGACGGCGACCTTGGGACGAGACCCGGCACGAGCGTGGGTGTACTCGAGGTCGAACCCGACCACCTTGTACTTCTCCTCGGCAAGCAACAGCTCCATGATGTGGATGGAGTGCTCCACCCAGACCGGATCATTGGTGTACACCACCGAGAGGTCCATGAACCTTCTGTGGTTGTCCACCACGGCATGCATAGTGAACTGCTGCTTGTCGTCGGCAACCGCTCGGAGCGCCACTGGAGCCGCGCAGGATACCCTCTAAGAATTTCTCGTGGTGGGTGTGCTTCTTGCAATGGTGGGGCGCGATCGAAAGGTTGAAGAGACACAAGGGTAGGTTAAATGGCCGCTGTAATAAATGGGGGCCGGACGGCCTGTAATCGTCACGTCTTGTCACGGCGTTCATAGCGAAGGATTCCAGAATCCAGTGCACGCTTGACAACACCGCACCCTAGGCGTGGGCTCGAAGAGGCGCGAAATATCGTCGGTGAGCCTGTTCCCGCGCTACCGCGCTGTTTACCGCGCAAGCTTACCGCCCGGCTAGTTTGGCCACACGTCGGCTAGAAGAGGGACAAATTGTGGGCGTTTATTGGCAAAAAGCTTTGTAAAAACGAAGTGTGTGGAATGACTTCGGTCATAAGTTTACCATTGGGTGATGAGGTCAAAGTTACACAGAAGGCTGATGATGGACACTCGAGTGCAATAATTTATTCTGCGCTCTGCAGTGCACACGGTGGAAGAAACCAACTGTGTGCAATAATGTCGAAGATCGCAGTCGAGTTAGCTATACAGATCGTGTGCTGTGAGATCGACAAGGTAAACTGATTCGAGAATGGTTAATAAAATCTAAGACCATTGCATATTAAGGTCAAAATAGTGCTAGCAATATACAAGTCTCATACGATGCCATTTCAATGATTGTATCACAAAAGCTCGAAATGTTACAAGGTTCAAATTTCAGAGTTATATGGCTCAAATTCAAAGATTACAAGGTTCAAACTGATATTAGAAATGAAATTCAGCTCATCAGGTGCAAACGCTCGCACTGATGGGCTGAACATGGATCAGAGAGGTTCAAACTGATAATAGACCGACTCCAGCCTGCATCTACTACTATTACTCCACACATCGACCGCTATCCAGCATGCATCTAGAGTATTAAGTTCATAAGAACAGAGTAACGCTTTAAGTAAGATGACATGATGTAGAGGGATAAACTCATGCAATATGATATAAACCCCATCTTGTTATCCTCGATGGCAACAATACAATACGTGCCTTACTACCCCTACTGTCACTGGGAAAGGACACCGCAAGATTGAACCCAAAGCTAAGCACTTCTCCCATTGCAAGAAAGATCAATCTAGTAGGCCAAACCAAACTGATAATTCGAAGAGACTTGCAAAGATAAGCAATCATAAATAAAAGTATTCAGAGAAGATTCAAATATTGTTCATCGATAAACTTGATCATAAACCCACAATTCATCGGTCTCAACAAACACACCGCAAAAGAAGATTACATCGAATAGATCTCCACAAGAGAGGGGAAGAACATTGTATTGAGATCCAAAAAGAGAGAAGAATCCATCTAGCTAATAACTATGGACCCGAAGGTCTGAGGTAAACTACTCACACATCATTGGAGAGGCTATGGTGTTGATGTAGAAGCCCTCCGTGATCGATGCCCCCTCCGGCGGAGCTCCGGAAAAGGCCCCAAGATGGGATCTCACGGGTACAGAAGGTTGAGGCAGTGGAATTAGGTTTT
The DNA here is from genome assembly GCF_018294505.1 of Triticum aestivum. NCBI lineage: Eukaryota > Viridiplantae > Streptophyta > Magnoliopsida > Poales > Poaceae > Triticum > Triticum aestivum. The sequence goes on along the minus strand of NC_057796.1, from coordinate 206,119,501 downwards.
TGGCTCCGTAGCTGGTAGTTTGGGGGTACGTAGGTATATATAGGAGGAAGAAGTATGTCGGTGGAGCAACATGGGGCCCACGAGGGTGGAGGGCGCGCCCAGGGGGGTAGGTGCGCCCCCCTACCTCGTGCCTTCCTGGTTGATGTCTTGACGTAGGGTCCAAGTCCTCTGGATCACGTTCGTTCCGAAAATCACGTTCCCGAAGGTTTCATTCCGTTTGGACTCCGTTTGATATTCTTTTTCTGCGAAACTCTGAAATAGGAAAAAAAACGACAATTCTGGGCTGGGCCTCCGGTTAATAGGTTAGTCCCAAAAATAATATAAAAGTGTATAATAAATCCCATTAATGTCCAAAACAGAATATAATATAGCATGGAACAATAAAAAATTATAGATACGTTGGAGACGTATCATTGGTCCATCACTTCTTTTTGCCTGACAACAAGAGAGGTTAATTTGACTTAGGAGGGGATTATTATTTTTGCTCTGGGTTGACATGCATGATACACTTTGAGCACACACATATGCATGTGTACGCATGAATCCCTCCCAACGGCACCATCATGAACCGGTCTCGCTCTGTGTGGGGAGCTAGTTTAGGATTTTTGACACACGCACCAGATCAATGTTGTGTATTCAAACATGCATGAACGCATCACCTCCATACATATGCATGTAGTGGTTGCCTTCGAACGATACACTCCCTTGCATGGTTATCGGCGACAAGCCTATATATTCGTGGGCCCGCGTGGACATCCATGATCACCTTGACCAACAACAAGATAGGTTACCATGGCGGATTCTTCATTTGGTTAGTGTTATCGTAATATAGGTCATGGTGAGATTCAGACCTAACTAAGTTTGAGCGCATATACTATGGACGCATGCATGCATATATGAATCCCCGTCGTTGGCTTGAAGTGTGGTGTAACATACATATGCATCGTCAACCTAACCCTCACTCAGTGTGGGGATTTCTAGTTCAAAATCACGGTGCCACATCAAAGTTGTTCATTGTTACTCAAAAACACACCTCTCCATACATATGTTTGGGCCACACGCATGCAGTGGTTGTCTTCGGGGACTAGCTACTTGTGTGATTATTTGCGAGCTAGCCCATCTCCGGGGTCGCATGGACGGTCATCACTTTGACCAACAACAAGAGAGAGGTTGTACGACCAAGGTGGATTATTCTTGGTCCGTTTTACGATCCATCTTGGTGAGATATATGCCTCTCTGGCCCGCCGACTGAAAGAGTGTGTGTGTGTGGGGGGGGGGGGGTTGCTACATCGCACTTTGCTAGGTGAACCTCGGTTGGGGGGGCATGCATTCATAGCTTAATTAGGATTCCCTTCGTGGTGACACGAGGGGGTGGGGGGCTGCTAGCTACTTCTCACTTTGCTAGGTGAACCTCGGTTGGGGGGGAGGGGGGCATGCTCATAGCTTAGGATTCCCTTCGTGCCGACACGAGGGGGGGCTGCTAGCTACTTCACACTTTGCTAGGTGAACCTCGGTTGGGGGGGCATGTGCATTCATAGCTTAGGATTCCCTTCGCGCCGACACGAGGGAGGGGTGGCTGCTAGCTACTTCGCACTTTGCTAGGCGGAACCTCGGTTGTGGGGGGGAGGGCATGCATTCATAGCTTAGGATTCCCTTCGTGCCGACACGAGGGAGGGGTCTGCTAGCTACTTTGCACTTTGCTAGGTGAACCTCGGTTGGGGAGGGGGGCATGTGCATTCTTAGCTTAGGATTCCCTTCATGCAGACACGAGGGAGGGGTGGCTGATAGCTACTTCGCACTTTGCTAGGGTGAACCTCGGTTGGGGGGAGGGCATGCATTCATAGCTTAGCTAGGATTCCCTTCGTGCCGACACGAGGGAGGGGGGCTGCTAGCTACTTCACACTTTGCTAGGTGAACCTCGGTTGGGGGGGCATGCATTCATAGCTTAGGAATCCCTTCGTGCCGACACGAGGGAGGGGGGGCTTCTGGCTCTACTTCACACTTTGCTAGGTGAACCTCGGTTGGGGGGCATGCATTCATATCTTAGGATTCCCTTCGTGCCGACACGAGGGAGGGGGGCTGCTAGCTACTTCGCACTTTGCTACGGTGAACCTCGGTTGGGGGGGGGGGCATGCATTCATATATAGCTTAGGATTCCCTTCGTGCCGACATGAGGGAGGAGGGGGGCTGCTAGCTACTTCGCACTTTGCTAGGTGAACCTCGGTTGAGGGGGAGGGGGCATGCATTCATAGCTTAGGATTCCCTTCATGCCGACACGAGGGGGGGCAAGCAATACCGTGCGCTTTGCGAGAGAGGTGCCACATCGAAGTTGCATTTGGTATTTGAAAATCAAACCACCCTTTTGATACATAAATTTGGTCTACATGCAAGTGTGTTCGTGTTCTGACCCTCTCTCGCGTCATTTTTCTCCAAATTTATGAACATTAGACAAGTCGGATGACACAACAGACACGGTTCACTCAAACTAACCGTGTGCCACACCGGTGCACCTATCACGCACACATCCGCACAGTACATTGGGCTCCACGAGGCTCCCCCTCTCAAAAATATCTGCCTGCTTCGAGGGTTTTTCTGTTTCATAACACACGGTTGTTATCTCCGGACCGTGTGCGATGATTCTTGTTCCCAATCCCGCCTGCATCGAAAATATCTGCCTGCCTCGAGGGTTTTTCTTTTTCATAACACACGGTTGTTATCTCCGTACCGTGTGCGATGCACTATCATTAAAATTTCAATAGCCCGGCATTTCACTCCCGCGTTTGACTCCCGCGTAGTAAAATTTTCTGTACCCGCGTCATTTCCTCAAACACCCCGTGCCCCCCTCCACACACACACCAAAACCTCCTCGGGCATGCGCGCACACACACACCCTCCCTCGCTCGAAACCCTAGCAAAGTCCCCGCCGCCGCAAGGCCTCCATTGTCAACATCTGCCAATTTGCCCATGCAGCTTACCCACCGATCTCCATACCCAGGCCGCCCTGAGTTTCTTAGATGACGCCTGCCGAATGCCCCCTTTCCCACAGATCCCCATCCCCCACTCCAGAGCGTCGCAGCCTAAGCCCGGCTACGCTTCCCGTGGAGCTCGAGGAGCGACTGGCCCAAAAGAGGTGTATAGCGGTCTCTTCGCCCGATGTCGCCGAGGAAGCTGACGACCATTACTGGCGGCAGACACTCAAGCAGCAGGCTAGAGTATGTGGGCATGTCTCATCCGCCGGCTACGACATTGAGGTCATCGACAGCGACGCCCTGAGGCGAGCTGTGTCACACGTTAAGTGGCCCACCCCAACCCCTCGGGTTCAACCGCCATCGACCTCATCCATGGCCCCGCCGCTGATCTCCTCTGGCTCGTTGTCAACAATTTGCCGTTCTACATCGCCATCGAGCCCCTTTTGTCATTTCTGAAGGACACGTTCTACGACGCTGGCTTGGGATCCACAGCTTCCAAGTCAAACCTCATCGATGGCGACCACGAGGAGGGTACCCTCTCTGGCTCTTCCAAGGGGAAAGAGCCCATCTGCTCTTCTAAGGGGAAGGAGCCCATCTGCGACAACATGGAGCGCATCCAGGGTCCGTGCTCTTCCCATGGGAACGAGCCCATCTATGACAAGTGAGGAAACCCATGATTCTTTATTTTAGTTGTTCACAATGTGATGCTCTATATGTGCAATTATTTACTGTGTAGTACATTTCATCAATCCAGTTTTAAACATACCGATAGGAATGCATATATTTGCTTACTGTTAAGCCTGTTATAGCTAGCATATGCCTATTTTAAAGTTTTTTGATTGTTCGGTTGTTTGTAATTAGCATATGTTCAGTTTCAAATGCTATCTTTGGTTGTTCGTAGTATGCCTTGTTTATTCCAGTTATTCACAATGTGATGTTCTATATGTGCAAGTATGAACTGTGCAGTTCAATTTCATCAGTACCAGTTTTAACAATACCACTATGAATGACTACATTTGGTTGCTGCATCTTGTAGTTAACATGCCTTCCATTTTTATTTAACCATAACCAGTGTACTTAGAACGACACAATGCCAGTTTGAATGACCATGTTTGCTTGTTGCTAAATGTTAGGCCTGTTGCAGTTAGCACACTTTCCACTTGTTTTGCTTTACTAGCGTGCTTAAACCTGCACACTGAAGCTATCTTTTGGAGATTATTTTGTCTGCGATGTGTAATTTTGGTTGATGTTTAGTCTGTTGTGCTTAACATGCTTCTTGATGTACCTACACATGAAAATTTTGGGAACGACTGCTGTTTTCCATTGAGGTTAGTTTCATCCCATGGCTTATATCTGCTCACTGTTCAGGATATCCGTAGCTGGTACCATATAGGCCGGCGGCTGATAAGGGACTAATCAGTGAATCGGACTTTCATCTGAATATATCTGCAACCCATTTTTCCTTAGGTTAACTAGGGCCATATGTAATATATCTGAGGCTACATAGCAACATGCACTCTACTTAATGTCTAAATATGCAATCCTAGGCTACATAGCAACAAGGAAGAGTGTTACATTAATGTTCTAATGATGTCTAGATATACGTAGAAGAGCAACAGCAGCAACAGCAACAACGCAGCCCTGTTTGGATACTCAACTTAGCTAGAGGTTAGAGTTAGTTTCTAGCTCATTACTAACCCTGAACTAACTCCATCCAAAGAGTTGTTTGGATGGCAGGGTTAGATTGACAATAAATGCACTAGGAGAACTAGCTCCAATTAGCACCTCTTGGGTTGGATACTAGTTTTTTGGGTGGGTTATAGATGCAACTAGCTCAAACTAGCCCTCATGTTTAGAAATACTTTAGGGCTATTTGAGCCCGAACTAGCTCAAACTAACTGTAACCCGTGGATACAGCAGCGAATAATTTTTAAAAATGAACTAAACTCCTTCCGGCCCATAATATAAGATGTTAATTCATCTAATATGTGAGTATATTGGATGTTATAAGATACTCCCTCCATTCCTAAATATTTGTCTTTTTAGAGATTTCAAATGGACTACCACATACGGATGTATATAGACATATTATAAAAGAGTGTTGTACTACATCATTGTACAATTGCTGTTTAGATTCTAATATTAACTTGGTGCTTTTAGGTACATATGTCATTGGTAAAGATCTGCGTTTCGACCCTTTCTGCGTATGGGGCAATGAGATATCGATGAACCAGCATCAAGTGAGGAAGCTGATAAAGATTGTTAGTAAAATGGGTCCAAAGATGGCAATTAAACTATTTGTTTACACTTTATCCAAGACAACAGCGAACTACAGGATGGTAAGTAAGAAGTCTGCAGCCTTGTTTTTACTGCCCATAATGAGTTGTGTTAGATGACAATGTCTGAAATCTTATTCCTTTGCAGTGGTTGCCAAACCAGTTTACTCAAGTTTACCTCTCAAACTACATGATTGGTGGGCATGCAAAGGTTAAAGTATTTCTACCAGAACACGATGATTATCTAGATATTTTCTTGAAGACCGTGAAGGATGGGCGGTCGGCCATCACAAGGGGTTGGACTAGAGTCGTGCGTGCCTTCTGCATGGAGGAGGGCACAATATGGGCATTTCGCTTCACCTTGTTCAGCAACCAGAATATATTTCGCCTCTTTCTTTACCGTCTTTAATAGTACAAGTATACAACTGTGGTTCATCATTCTTTATTTGGTTCTTATGTAATTCTTGAACATATGTACCTATGAATCGAAAAATGCATTGGTTGTTTGAACCTGGCGGATATGAATAAAGCTGTAGCATACATTCAAATTCAAATCTAAATCCGGTACAATTTGGAAAAGCACCAATTAAATTCCGGTGAAATTACGCTCTCCAGGTTGTTACGGCACGTACACACGGTTGATAAAACACAAACGTTTGCGATATGCACCATAATCCGGGACGGTTCATAGAGAGGAAACGTGTGCAAGCATGCACAGAGTTGCCGTTTGCAAAGCGTGTGCGATGTCAGACAATATCACAAACAGTGCGGGCAAACTAAACATTTGTGTTAGTTGCCTTATCGTACACGATTCGCAACCATGAACTATTTTTGATGAAGTATGCATCGTAAATGTTGCACCACAGAATAGCGTGTGCGATAGTTGTCGTGTACGACGATGTTACGATGGTCCGACGTTTCGTAATCCTGTCCGACACTCGTACGACGATTATCTAATCTTCTTAACAGTGAACCGTTTGTGATGGGCCGCGCATCATACATGTTCTATAATAGTGAACCGTTTGTGATGGGTCGCGCATCGTAAACGTAGCACCAAAGAATACTGATTGTGATGGCAATGTGAGCAGAAATGAGTAGGAGTACTGTAGGGGCCCTATCCCCGACGGTTTCTGGGTCGTGTGGGAAGGACCCCCCTATCGCCCACACTCACTTGGTGACGGTTCCAAGTGCTATCGCGGAAAGGGGTTTTAAACCGTTTGTTTAGCACCGACGCGCACCAGTGTCTGGGCGTCGTGGCTCAGCCGGAAAGATTGAGAAACTTGGTTTTTTAATTCCTGTAAATCCAAAACACGCCTGAAAATCATGAAACTTGGCATGGTGTCATGACATGGCACCAACATGTTGTGGTAATTTTTTTGCCCGAATTGGGACAAGCTTTGGTGTAAGCTTCTTGCAAACCGGAGCTTCCCTCAAGAAGGCTCGTGATTCCGAGAGGGAACGTCTCACCTCCGGGTGCGAAACGACATACATGCACTCCCTTCTCCCACCTTAATTTTTGTACACTGGCAGAATAGACCAAACAGAAGTTTCGTGCTAAATTTTGGAATTATTCTGGGTTCGTTTGACCGTTTTTATACATTAATTGAGTTTCTGGGCATTTAATGTGCATAATTCAAATTTGAACTACAAGCAAATGATCCAGTTCACCAAAGTTGGTTGAAAAATCACATGTGTGTCTTTGGGTGAATTTATAGGTCCGATGCAAGAAATGTGAATGAAATTCAAACATCTGGGCGTCGTGGCTCGGCCGGAAAGATTGAGAAACTTGGTTTTTTAATTCTAGTAAATCCAAAACACGTCTGAAAATCATGAAACTTGGCATGGTGTCATGACATGGCACCAACATGTTGCGGTAATTTTTTTGGCCGAATTGGGACAAGCTTTGGTGTAAGCTTCTTGCAAACCGGAGCTTCCCTCAAGAAGGCTCGTGGTTCCGAGAGGGAACGTGTCACCTCCGTGTGCGAAACGAGATGCGTACACTGCCTTCTCCCGCCTTAATTTTTTTACACATGCATATTAGACCAAATAGAAGTATTGTGCTAAATTTTTGAATTATTCCGGGTTCGTTTGGCCTTTTTTATACATTAATTGAGTTTCTGCGCATTTAATGTGCATAATTCAAATTTGAACTACAAGCACATGCTCCAGTGCACCAATGTTGGTCAAAAATCACATGTGTGTCCTTGGGTGAATTTATAGGTCCCATGCAAGAAATGGGAATGAAATTCAAATGTCTCGGCGTCGTGGCTCGGCCGGAAAGTTTGAGAAACTTAGTTTTTTATTCCTGTAAATCCAAAAAACGCCTGAAAATCATGAAACATGGCATGGTGTCATGACATGGCATCAACATGTTGCGGTAAATTTTTTGGCCGGGTTCGTTTGGCCTTTTTTATACATTAATTGAGTTTCTGCGCATTTAATGTGCATAATTCAAATTTGAACTACAAGCACAGGCTCAAGTGCACCAAAGTTGTTTGAAAAATCACACGTGTGTCTTTGGGTGAATTTCTAGGTCCCATGCAAGAAAAGGTAATGAAATTCAAACATCTGGGCATTGTGGCTCGACCGGAAAGATTGAGAAACTTAGTTTTTTAATTCCTATGAATCCAAAACACGCCTGAAAATCATGAAACTTGGCATGGTGTCATGACATGGCACCATCATGCTGTGGTAATTTTTTTGTCCGATTTGCGAAGGCGCACACACTAATAATCAACAAAGTCATTTTGGAACAAGTGATGTCACGTTACAAATCGGAAACACAAGTATTATTGAAACCGTGGGCGTTCTACTTACCAATTACGTGCCGCCACGCGTCCCCTTTTTTATTGGTGGGGAGGTGCCGTGCGGGGTAGCTATTGGAGTACGGGAGGCGTGCGATCAGACCCCTGCGCGTGCTCATCGGGAGGAGAGCCCTTTGACCACTACCCGCCGCGCACCTCCCTCCCAACGTCTCCATTAATGGCGCCCGAGCCCCTATTCTACGGCGTGGCTATATGTCTCACTGGACTGAGATTTAAGAGAGAAAAATGAAAATCTGAAAAGAAAGTTTTGCACGGATCTTGATGTAAGATCTGAAGGACCTATATAGCATCGACTGCGACTTATAGCAAGCATGATGAATATAAGGACGATGACAGTGGATAATAATTGTCTTACATATTTAGGAACATAATTAAAAAAAGCCACATGCGGCAACGCCTGAAATACACAAGGGCAAAAGAAGAAGGAAGACAACGATCTGGCTCGATGATCTCTATGTTGCTGCAGGCCGCGGGAACTAGTCTCCGCGGCGAGCGGCGATGAGCTCTTTCTTGTCCTCAAGATGCTGCTTGAGAGCATCCACGGATTCCACCACCAGCCTTCTGCCCTCGATGCGCAGCATGGCATTCTCGTCCATAAGTTTCTTGACGATGACGGCGGTCCTCTTCAACAAGGCAGTGGTCTCCTCCTGCTGCTCCACACTTCAGACGATCTTCGCCCTCATCTGGTCGCGCTCGGCCGAGAGCTTCGCATTGCTCTCATTTAGTTGCCGGATGGCCTCGCCCAGCCGGAGATCTGCAACCTCGCCCAACCAGAGATCTGATCCATCTGGCTAAGGACGATGGCATGCATGCGCCTGTAACAGTCCTCGCCTGCTCGCGAGACATTTTCCCAGGCCGCCGCGGCGCGGGAGGACATCTCTCCTGCATTTGCGGCACGGCGGGACATCTCTTCTGCTTCCTCAGCACGGCCGGACCAGTCTGCTACATGGACGGTGCGGCGGGACCTCCGTGCTGCTCCGGCAGTGCGGCGGGACCTCTCTGCTACTACGGCCGCGCGTCGGGACATGTCAGCTGCTTTCGCGGCAAGGCGGGACATCTCGCGCGCTTCCGCTTCAATGCTCGCCTCTCTCTAGTGGCAATCTCTCGACCCAGAACTCACGCTGGCCATGGCACGCGCAAGGGAATGATGATGAATGACTTGTTTGTTTTTGTGGATGAGGAGTTGAGGAGGAATGTGCAGTCATCTTGGAGTAGTAGTATTTATAACCGAGTACTAATACGCTCCTAAGTGGGAAACCGTTTAGGTTTTGATCGGTGTGAACAGGTTTGCAATTTGGAATGTGACGGGACGCAGGCTCAAAATTTATTGACGGTTCTATAATTTCTAAGTGCAGCACTATTCCCGGACGGAGTAACGTGGGTACGCTTTCTCGGCCGCGTACGTGGCATTTCTGTTCTGTTGCCTAATCGCAAACAGTTAATCCTTCTGAAGCGTATGCCCTCAATCGCACATTGTCAAAAAGTAATGCGGTAGACCTTCTTTAACATGTGTTAAAAAACAAAGAAAAATCAAAATAGACATTTAAGATACATCCCATCAGTGGGATTAACATCAAGACAGCTTCCCATCCGGTCACCCATCTCATGCCTACTCCAACCTGAGCACAGTTAACTTGAGAGTTCTCTTAGATGAGCTACTGGTGGAACGGCTAGTCCTTGCTGATATAGGATGCCCTCTTCCATACTTATGGCATACCTGGATGAACGCTCGTCGCCCAATGGCCAATAGATGTTGTGTAGATAGAGCATATCACATACTTCTTATTAGAAGCAATCGTCTGTGTTATTATTGGTCTTTGCACACATTTCTAAATACAGACCTATTTGCCGCGTATCACACACATCTTGATATATTGAACCGTTTCTGTTCTCTTGTCTCAACACAAACAGTTCATCCGAGTGAACCGCATGCCGTATATCGCACACACCTTGATCTGGCTGACCGTTTCTTTTGTGTTGCCTAATCACAAACGGTTCATCCGAGTGAACCGTAAGCTGTATATCGCACACGCCTTCATCTGGCTGCCCGTTTCTTTTGTATTGCCACATCGCAAACAGTTAACTGAACTGAACCGTATGCCCAGCATCGCACACGCAACTATAATCTGAACCGTGTTTGATGCATCCTCCATCGCAAACATTTTGCACCTTTTTTGACGGTTTTTTACACCATCGTTTGCGATTATGGCATCGCACACACTTTCGTCAAAGGGTCTCTGATTGTAGTGTCACGTTAACAGCAACCTGCAGTAGTGCATATCTAGCCCCCAGACTGCAAACTGCCAAGTAATTGGAATCATCCTCAATTCTTGAGCCGGCACATGAGCTCGTCTTGAAAATTTCTAACAACCATCACATTTACTGACCAAATCTTCTGCATCAGCATGAGCCGTCAGCCAGTAAAACCCATGACGAAAAGCCTTGGCCACGAGAGACTTAGAGCCGGCATGATGACCACAATCTCCTTCATTAATCTCCCATAGAATCTCACGGCCTTCATTAGGAGAAACACAATGTTGAAACACCCCTGTGACACTGCATCGGTGCAATTCCCCATTGACAATAGTCATTGATTTAGACCGCCAGGTTATCTGCCTGGCCGAAGTTTCATCTTCAGGTAACTCGCCCCGGGTCATATAAGCCAAATATGGAATTGTCCAATCAGGAATAGCATGAAGAGTCGCCACAAACTGCGCCTCCGGGTCAGGAACAGCAAGATCTTCCTCCGAAGGCAATTTGACTGAAGGGTTATGCAGAATATCAAGGAAAACATTGGGTGGTACCGGCTTACGCTGAGACCCTAGCCGGCTTAAAGCATCAGTCGCCTCATTTTTCCTGCGATCAACATGTTCCACTTGATAACCTTTGAAATGACCAGCAATAGCATCAACCTCTCGGCGGTAAGCCGCCATGAGTGGATCTTTAGAATCCCAAGTGCATGAAGCTTGCTGAGCCACCAAATCTGAGTCACCAAAACACCTCACCTAGCTTAGATTCATCTCTTTAGCCATCCGAAGACCATGGAGCAAGGCCTCATACTCAGCTGCATTATTAGTACAAGGGAACATCAACCTTAAAACATAACAAAATTTATCACCTCGTAGGGAAGTCAAAATAACTCTGGCCCCCGAGCATTCCAACTACCTGGATCCGTCAAAGTGAATAGTCCAATATGTGCTATCTGGCTTCTCCATAGGCATCTGCAGCTCGGTTCAGTCATTGATAAAATCCACAAGTGCTTGAGACTTGATAGCTGTCTGAGGCATAACTTCAAACCATGGGGCCCAAGCTCAATGGCCCACTTGGCTACCCGACCAGTGGCTTCTCTGTTTTGAATAATATCCCCCAAGGGAGCAGAACTGACCACAGTGATGGGATGACCAAAGAAATATTGCATCAGCTTACGACTAGCCGTGAGCACTCCATACACCAGTTTCTGCCAATGTGGATACTCTGCTTGGATTCAATGAGGACCTCACTGATATAATAAACCGGCCGCTGAACCGGATATTCCTTGCCTGCCTCTTTCCGTTCCACCACAATTGCTACAGTTACGGCTCAGCTATTAGCAGACACATATAACAATAAGGGCTCCTTGTCAATAGGAGCTGCAAGGATTGGCGGCTCAGCTAACCATTTTTTCAAGGCCTCAAATGCCTGATCAGCAGCATCACTCCACACAAAGTGATCTATTTTCTTCATCATCTGGTACAGAGGGATAGCTTTTTCGCCCAATCGGCTTATGAACCGGCTTAAGGCCGCAATACAACCCGCCAGACGCTGGACATCATTAATACACGCCGGCTTAGCCAAGGAAGTGATAGACTTGATTTTCTCCGGGTTAGCTTCAATGCCCCTTTCAGAAACCAAAAAACCCAAAAGCTTGCCTGCTGGCACACCGAAAACACACTTGGCCGGGTTAAGCATCATATTGTAGACCCGGAAATTGTCAAAGGTCTCTTTGAAATCATCTATCAAAGTCTCTTTCTTCCTGGATTCCACAACAATATCATCCACATAAGCATAAACATTGCGCCCAATCTGGTCATGGAGGTAATTCTGAACACATCGTTGATAAGTCGCCTGGGCACTCTTGAGCCCAAAAGGCATAGACACATAGTAGAAGGCTCCAAAGGGAGTGATGAAAGTTGTCTTCTCTTGGTCCTTAACTTCCATCTTGATCTGATGATAACCAGAGTAAGCATCCAAAAAACTCAAATGCTCACAACCCGCCATAGCATCAATAATCTGATCAATACGGGGGAGAGCAAAAGGATCAGCTGGACATGCCTTGTTAAGGTCTGTGTAATCCACACACATCCGCCAAGTGCCATTCTTCTTAAGCACCAGCCCCGGGTTGGTCAACCACTCAGAATGAAAAACTTCAATGATAAACCCAGCTGCCAAGAGCCGGGCCACTTCTTCACCAATGGCCTTGCATCTCTCTTCATTTAAACGACGAAGGAATTGCTTAACCGGTTTAAACTTCGGATCAATATTAAGAGTGTGCTCAGCGAGTTCCCTTGGTACACCTGGCATATGTCAGATGGTTTCCATGCAAAGATGTCCCGGTTCTCACAGATGAACTCGATGAGCGTGCTTTCCTATTTCGGATCCATATTAGCACTGATACTGAACTGCTTGGATGAGTTGCCAGGAACAAAGTCAACAAGATTAGTGTCATCTGCCGACTTAAACTTCAAGAGAGGATCATGCTCTGTGGTTGGTTTCTTCAAAGGTGTCATATCTGTCAGGTCAACATTATCTTTGTAAAACTTCAACTCTTCTGTCGCACAAATAGACTTAAGATAAGCAGCACGCCTTCTTCACATTCCAAGGCTATCTTCCTATTGCCGTGTACGGTGATGGTGCCCTTATGACCCGACATCTTAAGTTGCAGATAAACATAACAAGGCCTTGCCATAAACTTGGCATTCACCGGCCGCCCAAACAAGGCATGAAAAGGGCTCTTGATCTTAACCACCTGAAAGGTCAATGTCTCAGCTTTGGAATCATTATCATCACCGAAAGCCACTTCCAAAGCTATCTTGCCCACTGGATACGCCGACTTACCAGGCACCACACCATGAAAGACAGTATTAGACGGCTTAAGATCCTTATCAGTCAAACTCATACGACGAAAATTATCATAGTAAAGGATATTGATGCTGCTGCCTCCATCCATGAGTACTTTAGTAAACTTGTACCCCCCAACCTGTGGCGCAACCACCAAAGCCAACTGACCCGGATTGTCAACCCGGGGCGGGTGATCCTCACGACTCCAAAGAATAGGATGTTCAGACCATCGCAAGTAACGAGGAATCGCCGGCTCAACTGCGTTCACCGCCTTTTATGAATCTTATGGTCTCGTTTGCATAGACTCGTGGTGAACACATGATACTGTCCACTATTCAACTGCTTCGGATTGCTCTGATAGCCTAACTGCTGCTGCTGATTCCCCTGGTTGGACTGCTTGTTAAAGCCCCCCCTGACCACCTTGTCCTTGAAAATCGGAACTTGAACCGCCGCTTCCAAAGCCGGGTTCGTGTGAGCCGGAGCCTGATCCGCCGTGCAGGCCATTACCATTATTGTGGTCCTGGTTGAGGTTGTAATTCCTGTACTCCCTCATGATGCTACAATCCTTCCACAGGTGCGTTGCTGGTCTATCAGGCCGGCTATGCTTTGGATAGGGTTGGTTCAACATTGCCTCTAGACTGGATCTTGACCCTGCAGATTGGGACTGGAACCTTCCCTTGCGGCGGCGATCATTGTTCTGCACATTAGTGTTAGCCACAAAATCTGAGCCGCCGTCCATATGCTTGCGCTTACCATTGTTACCTTGACCCACCGTATTCTGTTGCTGCCCCTTGTTAGGACCGGATTTTTGGGATATCAATTTCCCAGAAAATGGCCCTTGCGCTCACCAGCCCCAGGATTACTGTTAGCTGATGAGGCACCAACTTGATACAGAAACTCCAAGCAAAATACATAATATGTAGTACAAGACCATTCTGGCCTATGAGTACAACAACTGGTTTCTAGTGGTTGATGGCGGAAGCGGTTTGTGGTTCATCAGTGGCCATGGGACTCCATTTCCCACAGGAACAGCTGACCAGGTTAACTCCTATCTTCGCGAGGCTGTTGTCACCATTGCGTGGGTTCCGGGGCTGACATCGCAATGCTCCTCTCCAAGCAAGAAATCTGGCCAAGACAATAGCCAGGGACAAGCCAGTGAGTACTTTGAATGTACTCGCAAACATTATGAACACGGGTATAATATAACAAACGATAATCATGCTCTGAAATATTCTATGATCACAACGTCAGTCATGAATTCAAAACCCATGTTGCACGCAAGCAGGTTGTTCATATAAAACATGAACATGCAATCCGAGAATAAAAATAAAAATGCACCGATCGGGTGTCTGAAGCGACGCCTCGAAAGGACGATAACAGAAAGCGTGCCTCAGTCGGGCGTCTGAGCGACACCACATAAAGGGCTTATAAAGTAAAATAAGTAACAAGCATGCCACAGTCGGGCGTCTGTGCGACACCACATAAAGGGCTTATAAGGTAAACAAATAACAAGCATGCCACAGTCGGGCGTCTGAGGGACACCACATAAAGGGCTTATAAAGTAAACAAATAACAAGCATGCCACTGTCGGGCGTCTGAGCGACACCACATAAAGGGCTTATAAAGTAAACAAATAACAAGCATGCCACAGTCGGGCGTCTGAGCGACACCACATAAAGGGCTTATAAAGTAAACAAATAACAAGCATGCCACAGTCGGGCGTCTGAGCGACACCACATAAAGGGCTTATAAGAAAATAATCACAATGAATATCCAGGAGGTAGAACCGTCCCAGGGATACTCAATAATTCAAGTAATAAAAAGGGTTAGTCCAATATAATCATAATCATAATCATCATAAGTCACAAGTCATGATCCATGTTTCGGTTTAGTAGTTTCTCCTCCGAAGACCGACACTAAGACCGACACTTGACCCATCTCAGACTGTAGTCCTTACCCATGGACACGGCTATTCGAATAGATTTAACCTCTGCAGAGGGTGTACTCTTTACCCACGAGTAACGGATTCCTTTAGTCCATCGGGACTAATTCCGTCCACGGTCTTTCAATTGAAAATACACCTGACCGCACACACCAACCTAACTTACCGGTGTCTGGAATCACCCACGACACCTGTTAAGCAAAACTCTGAGTGGGGAGGCTACAACCTCGCGTAGCATGGCATCAAATTTATATCGCGCGCTCTAAGGGGTGCCCCCCTCTCGGTCCCAACCTGAAACACCCATGCCCCCGGACCAGGTGGCATGCCTACCGGATGCAGCTGGTATCTTCCACCATGCCCTCTCTGTACGGTGTGTGCTAGGAAAGGGGTTGACAACTTACTGAGCCGTACCCTACCTATGGCAGGGACAAGTGGTAGTACGAAACAAGTATGGGGGTTACTGGAACAAGACTTGATCTATGGTCGACTCAGGAGGTTTTAGTATTCCCTGCATGATTAGCATAACATATATATTTCAACCAACGGACAGAATCACCACTCACCATACCTCATCATGCCATACCGGACACAACCGTCTTGACGGAGGACTAGAGACAAGCCCGTGTCTACCCAAGACAGAGGCTTTCCCGGATTCCTTCCGGTATGCGTGAAAGGCATACGATGGTGATTACTATCACAACGTATCAAATTCCAATAGCACGGAATCATCAATATGCACTTATGAGTATGTTCATATCATCACATAAAATAACGGAAACTCCGAGACGAGGGGTGTTGTAACCGTATCAAACAACACACGACAATATTATGCCAGGGTTCAGAATGCTTGCCTTCAAGTTGTGGAGAGGCAGGGTGCATTCCAAAACTTTTGAAAGTTTTCTCCTCTCTCCAAAAATCCTATTTTTGAAAATATTCAAATTAACACATAGTTTCAAAACAGTACAAAAAGTTGTCTGAATTTTTTTTCAAATAAATATGAAAATAAACTAGATGAAATTTGAGAGAGGTAGGAAAAAGAATCAACTCATTTGGAGTTTTATTAAAAAAGTTATAGCCAGTCAAATTTTAGTCAACTTTCTGTTAAAATAAATAAATAAAAGAAACAGAAAAGAAAAACGGTTCGAGGGGAAAACGTACTCTGCGCTTTACGTGTCCACTTAGCCAGCGTGGACCGGCTCGGGGTCGCTGACAGTGGGTCCAGGGGGCCCACTGGTCAGGTTTGACCGGTCGCCCCCGCCTCCTTCCTCCTCTGGCCGAACAGAGGCGGGGCTCCGGCGATCAACGCCGGCGAACGGCGGCTCCTCGCGGGGTTCTGAGGGCGGGGATGGATCCGCCAGGCTAGGGCGGTCCTCCCGGTGGTCGAGGAGGTGGCAGGGATGGAGGGAGTCACCGGCGGCGAGCTCCGCGGCGAACGGCAGCTTCGGGTGAGTTTGGGGGTTCGTGCTACGACGGTTCCCGAGCGAATTTGAGGTGTTGGGTGGCTCCGCGAGATCGAGGGGAAGGGGATGGTGGCACTGGTTGGACGGGGGAGGCTCTAGTTGCGACGAGCGGAGCCAGGGAGTGGCGGCGGCCGAACCTGCCGGAGATGGGGAAGACGGCCTTCATCCGTTGATTGCGGGCTAGGGGAGCTCCAGAGGGTTGGCTTGAGGTTGCCTGAGGGCCTAGGCGAGCTCGGGGGTCCTATTTATAGCGCGAGTAGGTCGGTTCCGCGGCGGCCGGGGATAAGCTCGACGGCGAACTGCCGTTCAGTAGCCAGGGGGCGCGTGGCGGTGGCTGGCGGGGTCTGGCAGGGTGAGGGGATGAGCTCGAGCTGTTCAGGGCGAGCTGGCGCGCGGCTGTGGCTCGGGCGGCGCCGTCCAGGGCAGGGGCCTGCTGTGGCCGGCCGATAGCGGCCACGGCCGACCTGACGGCGGCGCTGTGGAGCTCCAGGAGCGGCTCTGCAGCGAGGAAGGAGTCGGGGCGTGTCGGCTGCGAGTGGGGAAGGGCCAGAACGAGCGCGGGGCGACAGTAGTGGGACGCGGCGACTCGGTGCGCGCGCGTGCAAAACGTGCGCTCTGGGCGCGCCCAGCGCACGCACGCGAGCTGTTCGGCAAAATGCCATGGCATGCCAGAGGGCTCCACATCATGTGAGGTTTGGCAGGTCTAGGTTATTGTTTGCAAGGAGGTTAGTGGACATGGTGGTTAGGCAAAGTAAGCAGGTCCAGTGTGCAAACTAAAAATTATGTCAAATCTGACCATGCACACAAGGTGCTTGACAGAATGCTAAGGGCATCTAGGCAACTCTTGGGGTGGCCAAAATCTCCAGATCCTAGTCTCTTTAGATGAAAAGGAGGATGGCAAGGTTAGTTTGGCAAAAACAGAAACTTGCTAGTGGAAGTTTTTGAGGGAACCATTTCTGGACAGAAAGAAAAGGCATAGTTTCATGGACCAAAAATACTCTCATGGGTGCATTCTCCTGAACTTAAGGGTTTTGTAGGGTGGACTATAAGCAAGAAGAAGAATCATGGGCAACAGAGCAATAAAAATTGGAGTTGCAGTAGAAAAGGCCAATCTGGTCCAGAGAGCAAAAGAGGATGTTTTGCTCAAATTTTCCATAGAACACCAGTAGGTTTTTGCATAAAGTTGAATAATATACTCCTACTAACATCCCCAAATTTTGGTGTAAGTTTTAAAGAAATATTTAAATAGGTTGTAGTGCAAAAGTGCAAACTGGACTAGATTTGAAAACTTGGGGAAAAGCTCAAAATCTCCAAATGACTAAAGGGTATTTTTGCACAAAAGTGATCTAGGAACATCACATGTCATCCCCAAATTTTGGTGGGATTTTTAAATAAATCTATCAAAGGGTTGTAGTGCAAAAGAGGCTCTAAAGCTTAAGAAAAATCATTTTTAAAGATATAGAGCTCAAGGAAAATAATCATATAGAAAATTTCACTGATAAAAGAAATGTTCAAGAGAGGGTATACAAGTCCAAATAATATCTTTGAAAAGTTTTTTTTTACTTGGGGCAAAAACTCCACAATATCAAAGAAAAGAAAGGTTCTGAAATCAAAGATAAATCCAGAAAAATAAAAAAAATTCTCCTGGCAAAACTTAAATCAATAAATCATGGTTAAACTTTTGGGGTGTTACACCCCTTACCGTCTTTCTTCCCCTTTCCAGCCTTCTCCTCATTAGATTCTGGATCCTTGGTACTATTCGAGTCGGCGTATTTGACGAGAGCCGCCATGAGCTCCCCCATATCACTACAGTGGCACTTAAGCCGCCCCAGCTTCTGTTTGCGGGGAAGGAAACAGCAGTTTTCTCTAACATGAGGATAGCTGAGCCGACGTTAATACTGTTTGAGGAGTGAATAATATGGTTGAGATCCGGCGTACCCACTGGGTCGTTAACTCTCCTTCGCCCTGGACACAAGTGTCTAAGTCAAGAATCGACATGGGCTGCTTGCACGTATTCTTGAAATTCTGAATGAAACGGGATTTCAATTCAACCCATGAACCAATGGAGTTAGCAGGCAACCATTTCAACCAGTTACGAGCCGGCCCATCCAACATCATGGTGAAATACTTAGCACATGCAGCATCACTAACATCCAACATCTCCATAGCCATCTCATAGCTCTCAATCCAAGCTTCTGGAGGTTCATCCGCTGTGTAGTTAGGCACCTTACGGGGGCCCTTGAAATCCTTAGGCAAGCGCACGTTGCGTAGAGCCGGCACTAAACATGGCACACCCAACATTCTAGAGGTCACTCCTGCCCCCACAGACATTGACAGATAAACTGGAGATTGCTGTTGAGCCGCTAACTGAGCTGCCAGCTCAGCCTATGCTGCGCCCTACCCTGGTCCACCAAAGCCCGCACATCATTGCCAGCGCGCGGCGGATCATGCCCATGAGGCTGATTACGGTGCTGTTAACTGCTCGAAACTGCTGGCGAGTCAATATGCTAGCTATAACTCCAGCTTGGCCGAGGAGTTGAGTGAATCCATTCGCGGCTATACGAATAAGCTGCCTGTTGAGCCACTGCTGTCTGAAGAAGCTCTCTGGCCCTCCGCGTCTCTATCGCCGCCGGAGACTCGCCTTCAACTGGGAGAGCTACCAATCGTGTCGCCGCAGCAATCATATTATCCAGAGGGTTAGAATAATGACCCGACGGTGTCGGAACATGCTGAGGCGGAGTCATATCCAAACGAGGCGGATCCGCAGTACGCGGCTGAACCGGCGCTCCGGTCACGGGCGCCTCAACTGCCTGGTTCACCATAGGCGGGTCATTGGTTCGTGCCCCACGTGTGTTGAAGAGGTTTCTCATCGTAAACCGGAGGTAAGCGACTCTGGTGCCTCCTTCTCATGATGGCATTTGAAGCGTCTTGATCCAAGGTAAGCCGGAAAGAGTCTGCATGAATCCGTTGTGCTTGAGCGTCCAAAGCAGCCTGCTCCGTGGCCATCCTAGCGTTCTCAGCCACCAGCTCCTACTTGGCCTTAGCTATCTCATCTCGTAGCTTCGCAACATCCACTTTATGCTGTTCTTGAGTGTCTGGGGTTACCTCCACCCCCATCAAAGCCGCCAAAGCATCCAACAATTCGGTCAGAACATGAGCTGGCGAACGCGCAGAGCTGCTAGCCCCAGCTGTCGCTGCAGCCGTTGAGCTGGAGGTCATGGCTACGGCGGGTGTCGAACCGAGCACTGGTTGTGTACCTGCCATGAAGATTGCCACCCTGTTCGGCGGCTCATAGGGGTCCGGAATACTGTCCCCATCGGAACAGCCCCCAAGCCGGCCGTCTTGTAGCTGATACATTGAATTGGTCTCACCGGTTGACGACTCACCATCAGAGTAGATGGTCGTCTCACCACCAGACAGAGATCCTTCCTCAAGTTCCGCCCCATGGATGAAACCCACAAAGGCGTGCTTCACGGCAGTTTGATCCTTGGCGGGTCGTGCACGCTGAGCCGTCTCGATGATGTCGGTGTAGGTGTCCGGCTCAGGGCCCGATTCGCCGATCTTGCCGATGAAGACGTGGATTCCGCCGAAGGGGACCCGGTACCCATACTCAATTGAGCCGGCGTCGGGGCCCCAGCCTGTGTCGTCGATGTAGAGCTTGCCGCGACGACTCTTGGTCATTCGGCCCATAGCCTATCCCTTGATCCCTGCGAAGTTGCCCTTTAAGAACTCAAAACCACCATGCGCTGGCCCCACGGTGGGCGCCAACTGTTGCGGACTTAACAAAGCAGATGTCCTAGCAAAAGGACTTAGGTGTTGAGCCATCGCAACTAGGTTAGCTTAAAGGGGTTAATCGGGACAAATGACACAGAGAGTTTATACTGGTTCGGCCCCTCGTGATGAGGTAAAGGCTTACTCCAGTTTGGGGTTGTATTGCTAGGGTTTCGATTACCAGGGAGCGAATCCGCTTGACCTAGTTCTCGACTTGTTGTTTCTTGAGTTAACCCGCTGCCGGGTCACCCCTTTATATACACAGGTTGATGCCCGACGGCTTACAGAGTCCCGGCCAGCTCATACACAACGTGTCTGGCTCGGTGACTAACTAAGCTTGCCTTACAATACAAGTTATACATATGGCGGTTCATCCTCTTGGGCCTCAAGTCGCCTCTGGGTCTTGGGCCATCAATAGGCTTGCCATGATCTGCCATCTTTATTTTACAAGTCGTGAGTGGTATGACCTGGCCCCTCCTGGGCGGGTTATACCTAATAGTTATATCCCCAACACCCGGCACGACAGGCGACGCTAATTGGGTAGGTGGGGTGTTGATGTACATACCTTGCTGAGGCTGTGTGGTCGTGGGTGTGCTCCCGGCCACCTCCAGACGAAGCAGACTCTTTAGCCACAATAGGACCCAACTCTTGCAACCGCCAAGCCGCCGCAAGGTCTCGTCATCATCTCCCCCTAGTACCAGAGGAGCCAAATTCTCGTGGCCCGGTTTGACACTGGCCACGGAAACCTTGAAGACGTTAGGGGGGATCGGCCGCTGTGGAACAATTGTTCCTTCGGCTTCACTATCGTCGCCTTCCCCACGTCCACCTTCTGGCCGCTGATGGTGTACAGTATGGTGCACGGGGTTACGTCGGCCTGCAAAGACATGTCTGCGACATGAGACATCCGAAAGGCAACGGAAACGGGAGATTATACATATATTGAAGAGGGTCGGTATGACAGGTAATGTGAGGGTGTCGAGCTCGGCCAAAGACGAAGCCCCGTCGAGCACGCCAGAGACGGAGGACGGGCTGCTAGCGGGTGCGGGAGCAGGTGCGCTAAACGAGCTGCTCCCGAAGAAGTTGGAAAGGGGAAAGTCCGCTGCCTCTTTATTTGGATTTTGCTTGGTCCAACTGACGATAGCCGGAAGCAAGACACTATACGAAGCTGCCATTTCCTCTCTTGCGGTAGCTACCGCTGCTCTGACTATCTCGGTTGATTTCTTTTCAACCGCAATCTCAACCTTCTTGTCGATGTTTTCTTCATTTAACCTCCGTCTTTCCTTCCTCTCCTCCGTGGTCTCACGGTAGTACTTCTTCCACGTGGCGCCGTCTCCGACGCCGTGCACGCGTCCATACGACGGCCGAGTGTCCACCGGGAATCATTTCAATATGTTCAAGGCCCGGTTGAATGGGGTGTCCCACTTGGGCCTCTACAAAAGGAACAAGGAGCGTTTACAAATGTGACTAAACGTGCAGTCGAATTGATCAGAAGCTAAAATTAGGTGGTAAATTAATAATTATCAACAGTCTCATGAACTCCTTCGTGACTGCGTCCGTATCAAAAACCTTATTGACTGGGTCCCAACGGTATCGGGTCCTGATGACGTCACGCTCCTGCGGGATGGTGAACTCCACCAAGGGGTCTGGGATCCCCAGACTTTCGCATTCTGCATCCTCTTTGGCCCATATGGGCCTCTTCCCCGTGTAACCACAGCTTCCGAGGTGGTGGCACCCCATGTTCCTCTCTTGGAGCCCCTTCATGTACTCCGACTTTTCTTTGACATCTTCAGCAACGCAAGCCTTCTTGAATATTTCAAACTGCTCTTCCGTAATTGTCGGATTATCCTTTACAATCTCACAGTAGGGTTCCTTTTTGTCGATGATCCGATGTTTCACCCTTACCTTCCAGGCGGACAACGCACTGCTAAACTTGCCCATGGTGAGTTCGTTTATCTTCTTCATTGCCGGGTCTTTATCTGGATCACTATATTTGATTTGATCCCAGCCTGGGAACAAGAATACCTGGTGCAGCTTAGTTAGGAGGGACTGCTCCATATCTGGTATCTTCTTTAGTTTCTCATCGTTGATGGTGGCGGTTTCCCATAGGATGCAGCCTATTAGATTGTCGTAGCATGCGCGCGCTTCCGCAGGCTCTTTTGGCTCAAAATTGTCGGAGTCCACCTCCGTGACCACCAGTCTAGTAGTGATGAGCTGGTTTGGGCACCGTTGCCTCTTTGGTTTCAGTTCTATACCGGCTCCGCCAGTCTCGGTGCCAGTCTCGGCGCCGGTGTCAGTCTCAATGTCGGTCTCAGTCTCGGATGTGACTGGTGGGCCCTGCAACAACCGTTGCTCATCGAGAAGGTTCAAATAGGCGGCTGCCACCGCGTAGACGTTGCAATCACCAGAACCCTGTCCTTCATTGTTGTTAGCCATGTTTCCTATGATTAAATCTGGTCAATTAATTCTAGACCTAATAAAATGAATAATGACATAAAAAGGCCAATGTTTTGCAGGAATGTTGATTCATTCTCGTTGCGGCAAATCCCGGGCACTCGATATGTCCTAGTTTGTAGCACAAGTCATGCCGAAATTCACGGAAAATTTCGGCATGAACTTTGCTACAAACTGGACAAATAGAGCGCCTCAAATTTGCCGGAGCGGAAATGAATGAACATTCCGGCAAAACATAGGCCACTCGGAATCATCCCCTGCAAAAAACAAAAGGCCACTTGGGCACAATCGAACCACTTACTTCAATGTTGCATATAACAGGACCACTTAAGAACCTGTACATGAGCAACTACAACAGTAGATATACATGAGCAAACACAATTGAGGAATTTGCATATAACCTGACCACTTCAAATTTGCATCTCCTAGTGTTTGACACTTCAAGAAAATCTACACAAATCTCATGCTCTCTCAAACTCAATTAAAAAACCGAATATAGATGGATGAACCCTAGAAACCTAGAACCTTTACATATTTCTGTCCTAAATTGTTGTCCTAATAAAAATTATGTACTAATATAAATTATGAACCATAGAACTCAATTTTTGTCCTAAATTTCAAATTATGAACCCTAGAAATTATGTCCTAAATTTCTGTCATAATAAAAAATCAGTACAAATTAAGAACCTACAGGACTAGCAGCAGTAATAGAAATTTATATTTTTATATTGATTTTTTCTCTAAACTAAACACTACTGCCCAAATTGACATCTAATTCAAAAACTAAGTTAGAATAAAATTCAGTTAACTACTATTAGAACAAAATTCAGTTAACTTTAGTGCTCTATAATGATGAAATGAAAAAATTTCAGTTAACTACTAATTTCATTCATTTAGGTCATTCATTTAACTTCACCTAATTAACCTACTGTACCACTGCTACTAGCAGCACTACTAAGGTTGACGCACTGTACAACCTTAGTCCAACCTCATCGAGCTAGTGCGTCAAGCTACCAAAGCGGAGTGACAAGTGCAAGATGACTTCAAGCATGCCAAGTTCTCTTCCAAGTCCTATGGCTTCTCCAACAATCAAGCGTCAACGACTTCAACATCTTCTTCCATGACGAAAGCTTCACCAAGCAATGGCGACAAGTCAAGTTACAAGAAAACTTCGACATCCTCAAGTCGTCCTCCTAATACAAGTAACTTCAAGCCGAGAGCTTCATCATCTACAACTCCACCGGATGAGACCATCAAGACAAGTTCCATCAAGTGCTTCACTTGCGGCGGCCGAGGCCACAAGTCCTTTGAGTGTACCAACAAGCGCACCATGATCCTCAACGACGATGGTACATACGACTCCATGAGTGAAGGGGAAATGGAAGCCCTTGAGCATGTGGCTATGCACCGGCAAGCGAATGAAGATGAAGATGATCAAGTCTTTTGTGACGAAGATTCGAGCCCCACTCTCGTTGTCTCCAAGGTCTTGACACTTCAACATCAATAAGACGAAGACCAAATATGCCATATCTTCCACACCAAGGCGGGCATCAATGGAAGGTTCGTGAAGGTCATCATCGACGGAGGAAGTTGCCATAACTTGGCGAGTGAAGAACTATGCTCCAAGCTCCAATTGGTCAAGATGAAGCATCCTTGCCCCTACAAGGTCCAATGGTTAAGCGACTCCGGCACTATTCAAGTGGAGCACATGGTGCAAGTTTCTTTCAAGATCGGAGTATATGAAGACACTTTGGAATGTGATGTCGTTCCGATGTCCGTTTGCCACCTCCTTCTTTGACAACCATGGCAATTTGACTGAGGCGTCATCCAAAACGGGTGAACAAACTACTATAGCTTCAATATGACGGGAAAGGAGTACATGCTACGACCTATGTCACCAAGTCAAGTGATCGCCAACAAGCAAGCCAACCATCATGGAGAGAATAGTGAGAGAGTGAGCCACCGAAAAGGGAGTGAGAGTCATAAGCCCAAAATGAGTGCCTCCACGATGAGCGACAAGAAAAACTTAGTACTATTTGCCACCAAAAGTGAGATGAGAGAAGTGTGTGGGAACCCATCAAGTGTTATGCACTATGTCCTTTTGTGCAAGGACGGGGCGACAGAAACTAACACATCTCACAATCTACCTTTAGTGTTATCTTCTCTATTGCAGGAATTCCAAGATGTATTCCCCGACAAGCTACCTCCGAGTCTACCTCCTCTTCGAGGCATCGAACACCGCATTGACCTCATCCCCGGAGCACCTATTCCTAACAAGGCTCCCTACCGCGTCAACCCCGAGGAAACCAAGGATATCCAACGGCAAGTACAACAACTCATCGACAACGACCATGTACGAGAAAGCTTGAGCCCTTGTGTCGTCCCGGTAATCCTTGTTCCCAAGAAAGATCGTACATATCGCATGTGTTCTGATTGTCGTCCTATCAATGCTATCATGGTTAGATATCGCTACCCCATTCCACGCTTAGACGACATGCTAGATGAGCTTAGCGGAGCCACAGTTTTCTCTAAAATTGATCTTAAAAGTGGCTACTATCAAATACGCATCCAAGAAGGTGACGAATGGAAAACCACTTTCAAAACCAAGTTTGGCTTATATGAATGGCTTGTCATGCCAATGGGTTTATCTGAAGCACCCGGCACCTTTATGCGCGTGATGCATTTTGTTCTTTGTCCTTACATTGGCATATTTGTTGTGGTCTATTTTGACGATATTCTTGTATTTAGCAAATCTCTCAAAGATCATGTCACCCATCTTAGAACCGTGTTGCAAACTCATAGAAAAGAGTGTCGTTATGCTAATATGGATAAATGCCTTTTTGGTGTTGATAAGCTTGTTTTCTTGGGTTTCGTTGTGTCTTCTAAGGGTGTGCATGGATGACTCTAAGATCAATGCTATTAAAACTTGGCCCCAACCAACCAACTTGCAACAAGTGCGTAGCTTTCTTGGCTTAGCCGGTTTCTATCGTAGATTTGTGAAGGATTTTAGCACCATTGCTTTACCTTTACATGCTTTGAGTAAGAAAAATGCACCATTTGTTTGGGGACCATCTCAAGTTACTGCATTCAATGAGCTTAAGAATTTGCTTACGCATGCCCCTTTGCTTGCATTACCCAACTTTGATAAACCATTTTAGTGAGAGTCTAGTGGGTACGGCATAGGAGGTGTGTTAATGCAAGAGAAGCGCTCCATAGCTTACTTTAGTGAGAAACTTTCAGGAGCGCAACTCAATTATCCCATCTATGACAAAGAGCTATATGCTTTAGTGAGAGTCTTACATGTTTGGGAACATTATCTCCGCCCTCATGAGTTCATTCTTCACACGGATCATGAAACACTTAAATATCTTAAGGGCCAAACTAAGTTGAACAAGCGTCATGCTAAGTGGAGTGAATTCATTGAGTCATTTTCTTATGTCATCAAGTACACCAAAGGCAAAGAGAATGTTGTGGCGGATGCACTTTCCCGTAGATGCATGCTTGTTACCCAACTTGAATTGAATGTCATTAGCTTTGAGCACATAAAAGACTTGTATGTGCATGATCCTACATTTGTTATTCCTTATGCCAAATGTTTGATGCATACGTCTTGGGAACGCTATTACATCAAAGATGATTATCTTATGAGAGCTAACAAACTATGTATTCCCGAGTCTTCTCTTCATTTGTTACTTTGGCAAGAGGTTCACCGAGGAGGACTTATGGGACACTTTGGACGCGACAAGACATTCGCCACACTCTCCAAGAACTACTTTTGGCCCAAGATGTTCTGCGACGTCTCACGCTTCACCAACCGGTGCTATACATGTCGCAAAGCTAAGTCTAAAGCTCAATCCCATGGTCTGTATATGCCACTTCCTATTCCGTATCACCCATGGGAAGAAATTAGTACAGAGTTGTGCTTGGTTTGCCTCGAACGCGAAATGGCAAAGATTCCGTGTTTGTTGTTGTGGACTGTTTCTCTAAAATGGCACATTTCATACCATGCAACAAGATAGACGATGCTTCACATGTCGCGAATCTCTTTTGTAGGGAACTCTTGCGTCTACATGGAGTGCCAAATACGATTGTCTCGGACCGCGATGTCAAGTTTCTCAGCTACTTTTGGAAGACGCTATGCGCCAAGCTCGGAATCAAGCTTTTGTTCTCTTCGGCATACCATCCTCAAACCGACGGCCAAACAGAGGTCACGAACTGAACGCTCTCCACTCTACTACGCGTATTGATCAAGAAGAACATCAAGGAGTGGGGGGAGTGTCTACCCATCGTCGAGTATGCCTACAACCATGCAAGACACTCGACTACCGGCAAGTCCCCCTTCGAGGTCGTCTACGGCTTCAACCTGTTGTCCCCATTGGACCATTTTCCTCTACCACTACAAGGGCGCATCAACATGGACGCGAATGCATGAGTGAACTACCTCAAGAATATGCATGAAGATACAAGGCACACCATCGAGCGCCAAGTAGAATGACTCGTGACCAAGCTCAACATCAACAAGCAACGCATGATATTCAACATTGGAGATCTTGTACAGCTACACCTTCGCAAGGAACACTTCCGCAACAAACGCAAGTCCAAACTACAACAAAGAGCCGATGGACCCTTCAACGTACTCGAGCGCTACAACGACAATGCGTACAAGATTGACTTACCACGCGACAAGTACTCCGTGAGTGATATCTTCAACAACAAAGATCTCTCTCCCTACCATGGTGATGAGGATTTTGATCCGAGGTCGGATCTTTCCCAAGGGAGGGGGGGAGATGATGCGGAGCATCCTTTGGTCATCCCCATGGACCTACCATCGTCTCACCAAGTGCCAAAAGGACCAATGACATGAGCATGAGCTAGAGCTCTCGAGACCGAGGTGACATCTCTCCTTTATGATATTCCATATGACCCACTCAAGGCATGGCTACTACATAAGTCTCGAATATTGTGCATGATCAGGTACCAAGAAGGACCCCTCGAAGATGCACGTGAAGACGGACAAGTCCCCAAGTCCATGGATGAAGAGAACCCACAGAAGGAGTCGAATAAGTCTCCAGGACCCAGACATCCGGCCCCTGGAGCATATACCATAGCCACCGCCCAGCCGAAGCTACATGGCCCGGACATCCGACTCAGGCCCCGGACATCTGGCCCGACCCCAGCCCGGATATCCGGCCCCAGCCTGGAAATCCGGCGCCCTTCACAGAACCTCGCCGAAGCCTGCCCCAGCAGCCCGGACATCCGGCCCCCTGCCCCGGACATCCGGCACCCCCTCAAAGGCCCGGACATCCGGCCCGACTGCCCGGACATCCGCCCCCCTGTCTGCGCATAGTAAAGGGTCGAGGCCCGTGTATCCCTTCGCCCCCCCCCTAGACTATATATACTCCTTCTCCTCCCTATTTCTAGGGTCAGCAAAGGATTAGCTCATTTGAGAGATAGAGCTTTGCTCATCCACTTAATACCATTTCCATTGGAGTACATGACCTCTACGGAGAAGATCCCCCAAGTGCATTCAAGACTCCTCACGGGAAGACCCCTCAAGACCTCCTCACGGAGAAGAACTACCGCCTTTTGTATCATCCTTTGTTGTGTTTGGATCTCATATCACTCTTTATGTTCATGTATCTAGCACATGTGTGATTGTTCTCGTTGATTTGAGTGTTTCCCCTCACGTTTCCCCTCATGTTTCCCCTCGTGTTCTTCGTGTTCGTCGTAGGATCACCTCCAAATCGTGAAAGATCGGCCCTAGGGTTTCCACCCTACATCACCTCTGGCCAATGACAGTTTTACACGTGGAAAATCCCCTTTGGTCCGGGCTGTTAACGGGTTCTCGGATCCAAACTAGAATCTGATAGCTTAACGGCGACCTGTTATGGTGGATGCCACGTGTCGGTTACCCTTGAGGAAAGCACCTCCATGACGCGCCATTTATCGTCATGGAAGTGGACACTTCCATGATGATAATTTGAGTATTGTCATGGAACACTTGTGCGACAACACAGGTATGACTATCTTGATTCTGTCATAAAATCGTCATGGATGTACATGCATGAAAGAAAACGTGACCTACTATGACAAACACGTATCATCACGCAAGTGTTTTTTTGTAGTGCTTCTTTCGGATCAAGGTCCAAAAGAACGAGAGCGACATATGTGACCTTGGGGGGGGGGGGGAATCTGCAGCACCGGTCTGCCACTAGGTTCTTCAAAACCCCTATGCCCTTTTCAGTTAGAGATTGGCACAAGGGCTGGTTCAACGTCTCTGACCTCTAGGATAAACTACCATCCTCAGGGGGGCGCCGAAGCGCATGAGATTCTGGAAGCCAGTGGACAAGCCGAAGTGCCTCGGGGATGGCCTTGTAAATTACCCGACCTTCATTCGTATGCCATGGATGACAGATAATCTACTGCAAGTTGGTTAAATTCTAAGGATTCAGCCTTACACTTTCATACACCTCTATCATCTCAAGCTTTTGATCAATATAATGAACTCCAGCCTTGATCTTGCAACACAACAGCCCTCAAACACAACATAACTGGAAATTTCATGGGCAAAGCAATGGATATTCGTCAATCAAGATGTATAAATATCCCAGTGCCGATGGAAAGGTTCGTGTCTTATTCAAATGGCTTTGGAAGATTGTAATTAGGTAAGACATAAGATGGTTTTTGGTTGTTGTTGTGTGATAGAGGCAACACCAGAAACCTCTTGAGAAGAAAGTACATGCATCTAGATTGTTATGAATGCGTATTTTGTGAAGAAAGAGGTGAAGCAACCTCAATGCACCTATTTTGGGATTGCTGCTTCTCATAGTATTGTTGGAATAGCATAATTCCAACCAAACAGAGAGGTAGTTCAACTTTTGATGAAACATGATCGCATAAGCAGGAATTAAATTGCAATGGATGTCATCATTCTAGGCTCCTGGATATTTGGAATCAAAGGAATGGGAAAATATCTAGGAGAGAGGTTCAAAGTGTCAACGGTTGCAATATTCAGTCTCACGGAAGGCCTTTCAATGCGTGAACACATGATCAAGTCCATGAATTTGGATACTTTGAAATAGTGGACTGATGCACATCTATGACGTTAGCATCAAAGGACTAGAAATTCTTATCTAAAAACATGATCCCATAAGTAGAAATTAAATAGTAGAATATATTTTTAGTTTTTTCCCTCCTTTTGTAAATATCGTACTCAATATATATTTTATATAAATGAAAATACCGTATAACAGTTGTTCTAGTTGTTTGTTGTTAAAAATGTCAACACATTATTGTTAAAACCAATCCAAATGAAAACTTTTTATCTTTAGAGGAATTCCAATATACCATATCTTACCATGAGGCGATATTACCTGATCTGTTTTTAAAGTAAAATACAAAGATCAAACAGTAAATCTACCAGTTTTACTCAAAATAAATGTGCATGTATCCTCTTCTTCACAAAGATTCACTCCTCTACATACTGCTTTAAGTTAAGCCCGCATGTTAGCAATTTTCAAGGTTTTGGCTACCGAATTCCAAAAAATACCGAGGATGGGCACGAAATGTGGATACCATGGATAATGCAAATACCGGGGGGAAATCCGCTCGAAATTTTCAAACAAATTTTGAATTCAAAATATCTTGAGTTTGGAATAGATTCCACTAGAACGATAGAACCCAAATATTTTAGAACCGGCGAGCGATGCGTGGTTGGCTCCCCTCACCCTTCTCTTAGGAAGTCGACAGAGTTCGATTCCCCATATGGCCCTCAACATTTTGCAATAACACCATCTTTATTTACATCAGAATTAGGAACAAAACATGTAAGGGACTCAACGCATGACCTATTGAGGCGTTGGTGCAGGGCGGCGACAATTACCGCGAGACCGCCATTGGTTACATGTTCTATACGAGTTTCCTTCTTAGTTAACTGTATGCTAATTTTGTTTGAAAACAATTACAATATTTTTTCTCGGTATACGCAATTCTTGTGGGGTAGTGAGAAACAAAGATAGTGGGTGGTATCGAATTTTCCTCCCGGTACCCAAAACCTTGGAAGTTTCTCCCCGCAACACCCTTGTAAATCTAATATTACTCGTATCATCTCCAACGCATTAGCAATAGTAAAATTGGCACAAATGTAAGCATATATAATCTTGGAAATTACACACATAGAGGTTTCTCTCTAATCCATAAATCTTCCAGAAAAGAGTTCTCTCCACATTACTTACCATCTCTCTACTATACTGTCATAAAATAGGTTTAACTTTCATTAATCACTCCCAAAAATGAGATTGCCAAGGCTTGCTTTTACATGATCTCAAAGTACATTTCTCTATATAATTTTTTACCTAAATCGATCTAGCCACACACCATGTTCATTTTCACTCTTCCATATCCACTTACAAAGACGACTAATATCTGTTACATCTAGATCAATCACACCAGACCTCTCATCTCTTTGGGTCTAAATACATCGTCCCATTTTATCAACTAATATATTTGAAAATTTGAAATTTGAGAAGTTTTTTGAGAAACATGCACACTTTCTGCAAACATTTGTTTTCCAAAATCGTGAATATTTTAAGAAAATGGGAATAATTTTATATAATCTGAACATTTTTTCTCTCAAATGTCTGAATATTTTTCGAAAGGTGAACATTTTTTAACTTTTTTTGGGAAAATCGAACATTTAGGAAAATTGAGAAGCATTTTTGAAATTTTTGAATACCTTTTTAAAACAACATTTTGAGATACTGATTTCTATTGGAAATACAACAAATTTTTAAAATTCCCAAACATTTTTAGAATTTAGGACCAAATTTAAAACAAGAATATTTTCTGAAATTCTAAAATAATATTTGAAACACTGTTTTAAAAATAAATTTCTGATTTTTTAAAGTAACTATAAAACTCAAACTATTTTGGAAAATGGAAAATTTTGACTAGGAAATAGAAACCAAAGAAAACCTGTAAAGAAATAGCAGAAAAAAGAAAAAACTGAAAAGGCTAAAAAAACTAGACAAGAATCTTTAGGAAGGTTCCCAAAATCGGGGACCTGTGTGCACCTAAATGGGTCGTCCAGTTTCGCTTCCTCGCTGGGCTACTTGTGTGATTCGACGCCTATTTGACGCAAGATGCGTCAAATAGGAAACACCAAACATTAAAGTGCCGAGTGCGTTGAGCGAGCCGCGGCTTCGGCCAAAAAATGCAACTCTAAGGAAGCGTTTGGTTGCTCGCATTAACCTCGGCTAGGCCAAGAAATTGGGATATTTGGTTGCTTGGGTCGCATCAAAAAGTAACCCCACACGGAACTTAAAGTACCTTTGGCCTGCATGCAGGGAACCCTCGATTTGACCATTTCCAGCGACGCAGGCTTGATCGATGCAAAACAGCTCACGTGTGGTTTTTCGTTTAACTACTAATCTTGTTCACTTACATAAGTCCCTTCTAATCTACACAACGATGCTTCGATTTGAGATAAGCTCTACGTGAAAAAGATGCACATCGATGTTATGGTTCCATTTAGGCGACCGGTTCGTAGTTTTGTCGACCGTAAATGTTCAATTTTGTGTTCATGTTTGAAGCTATTTTGGATGAATTTTATCAAATTTGTCGTGCACGGTTGACAATTTGATATTTTCTTTGACCAGTAGCATCATCTCGTAGTTCCACACGACTTTTGTATTGCACATTTTCTATGTTGATGATCATAGACGAGTAGCACTACGAATTTTCAACCCATATTTAATTTATTTTCTGTTGTGGTTAGAGTTGTCCTTGTACTCCTTCATTGGTTGGTTCTTCTATTGTTGTATGTATTAGGTCAACCAAATATTGGAGCAATAGAAATAGATTGGAATGCAGTACCTCCACGGGTTAAAACTGAACTAAGAGATTTACAGGGCAATTCGGTTGATGATCTGGAGTTCCCTATATGTGAGCTGAAGCCATCAAATGCACATGCAAACAAAAAAGAAGGGCATTCTTTTGAAGCACATTGTACTTTTTGAAATAGAGCATCCATGGCTGGTACGGTACCCCCTTGCGCTGCTGTTCTTTGGCCTATTAACCTACATCGTATATTCGTATTCATGAATTGTACATATCCATATGCGTGCAGGCCTGATCCTGAGATTTTCGGGGCCCGGAGTGAGATGAGAATACGGGGCCCTTTTTTGCGGGGAGAATACGGGGCCCTTATCAATAGAAAGGGAATTAGAGAGACGTCTTCTCTAAAATGGCGTCGTCACGTCGGCAAATGGATGTGCCTTCTTCTATTAGTGTGGCGGTAGGGGCTGTGTGATGTGTGTCTCTATCTAGGATGCACAAGAGATCACGCCTTGGCCGCAGACTCGATTTGCCTTTACCCTCCTACAAGCCCAATTGCCCTCCCGTATGGATGGCGGAGGTCAAACTATACATTTGGTATGGCAAAACCAATTGCAAAGGAGAAGGTTCAGTGACATAAATGTTTAATCAATTAATACCAGACGTGTCTTCCTGCTTCGCTATACTGTCGGCCATCATACTTTAATTTGCCACTCTTCTAATGTCAAAAAGGCTCTTATATTATAGGACAGAGGGAGTAGTTTTTTTAGATATCTTCCTTCATCTGGGTTTATTGGGCCTCTTTGTATTTTGGGTCAAACTTCAACCATGAGTATAATTAACAAAATATGTGGTATATGTTACAGAAAATATAGTATTGTATTCGTATTCAGAATAAATTTCCGATGGTATAAATTTTATAACATATAGTTTATATTTTATTATCAAAATTTATAATCGATTTTTGACAAAAATAAGAGAGTTCTAATAAACCGAGACAGATGAAGTAGTTTGCTAAGTTGTGCCCCATGTTGCAAGCATGAAAGTATCCATCAATATTGTGCCCCATGTCGCAAGCATGCAAGTATCCATCAATCGATCCTTTTTTCCCCTTAATTCCATGTTTGTGTACTAAATCGATGCGTTGTTTCCCTCACATCTGTTTTTTAGGGCCTCATCTGTTTTTTGTTTTTGTTTTGGGCAATGCCCTCACATCTGTTGTTGCCTGCAATCACTTTTTTTAGAATTGCCCACCATCACTACTTTTTCTTTGAGCAACTATATCCTTTATTAATCATAAATGTTCATAGGGATACAGATGATATCGGGCATATATTGAAGCCACAAATGGCGCCCAGAAGGAAGAGAGGAGGCCGCTTTGGCTAGAGCATGAGCCTCTCCATTGTGGCTTCTTCTTTTGTGGATGATCTTGACGTTCTGAAAGAGGTTTCGCTGATAGTGGATGTCCAATAAGGTAGTAGCATAATGGCATGGATTCCTGGACCCAATATTCGCAGCCACCTCCGAGCAATCTGTTGCAATGCAAAACGATCGTAGGTATAAGTCAGAAGCTAGCGCAAAAGCTTCACTGCATGCCAGAGCTTCAAGAGAAGCCAGATCCACCAAGCCATCAAACACAACAGCCGATGCCCCCAGGAAATTTCCATTCTTGTCTCTGCACACAACTGCTGCCGCCCCCTTCTCCCCATTCCTCGACAAGCCCCCATCCACATTTATCTTTGCCTCGCAGTCCACAGGCGGCGGCAACCTATTGCAATGCATATCCAAATCTGCCACAAACAGGTCGCTGGGATTTATAACAGGCCGAGTCTGTGATTGATTTTGGGTAACAGTAGCAGCCGATTCAAGATCCTCTAAGAACTTTAGCACAAAACAGTGGGTACTCATAGGACTTTGAAACTGATTATCATGGATGGCTCGTCTTCGAGCCTACCAAATTGCCCACATCGTAACTAGAACCCGAGCTAGCTCTTGTTTGGGTAAAGTATCAACGAGCCAAAACATCCATAACTTTGCATCGTCCGTCTGGTTTGAGGTAATCACCTCCATTAGCTCCTCATCCGATAGGGCCCAAACGCATCTCGCCATACGACAGTCAAAAAGGGGGTGTCTCCAAGTGTCAACCGCCGCGTGACATATCGAACATTCAGACGTATCAGCCATTTGCCGGTGATTCCTAACATCCCCAGTCGGAAGGGACGTCTTGGCTAGACGCCACGCGAACACACGGACTTTGGAAGGGACCATTGCTCCCCATAATTTAGACCAAGAACGGCGATCAGCTTCTACGTTAGAGTGTCCAGGATTGTGCTCGAGCCAATCAGTGTGATGTTGCTTGGTTGCTACGAGTAACCTGTACGCCGAGCGAACCGTGAATATCCCCTTCCTCTCATAATGTCAGGACCAAAAATCTTCCTGTACTCGTGTACTCGGAGGTATGTTAAGAATAGCAGATTTATCTATATCAAAGAAGTGCTCCTCAATAGTACGTATGTTCCAGGAAGCTGTTGCTTGATCAATTAAATCACTAACCATTTGTGGTGGATTAGTAGTCTTAGGACATACCGGCCGGAGCTTGAAGTCCCTTGGGATCCAGTTTTCATGCCATATCTCAGTTTCATTTCCCCTTCCGATCCGCTTGATCAGACCGAGTTTCAGAGTATCTCGTCCCTCAATTATTGAGCGCCAGACCTGCGAGGGGTGCTTCCCCAACTCTGCATCAAGGACGGAGCATGTAGGGTAGTACACTGACTTCAGAATACGAGCGCTGAGAGAATCTGGTTCTTGTAACAAGCGCCAAGCTTGGCGAGCCAACAACGCCAAGTTAAAAAGTTCAGTGTTGCGAAATCCCATGCCTCCCATGAACTTTGGTTGTGACATAACCTCCCAAGATACCCATGCAGTTTTCCTTTCTCCTCTCTTCGATCCCCACCAAAACTTGCGA
Organism: Triticum aestivum; assembly: GCF_018294505.1. Lineage (NCBI taxonomy): Eukaryota > Viridiplantae > Streptophyta > Magnoliopsida > Poales > Poaceae > Triticum > Triticum aestivum. The sequence goes on along the minus strand of NC_057796.1, from coordinate 206,083,911 downwards.
AGGAGACCGTTGATGTGATGGCACAGACCTCGCAGAAGTTTAAAGCATGCCATAGAGTATGTCGGAATCGCTTGAGCAACTGATTTAATGAGTACCTCCTTCCCTCCTGCCGAAAGCGTTTTTTCCATCCATCCTTGAACTTGTTTCCAGATCTTGTCCTTGAGGTATTTGAAGGAGCCCTCCTTTGCTCTGCCCACATCAGAGGGTAGCCCTAGGTACTTCTCCGAAAGCTTCTCATTCTATACATCTAACACATGATTAATTTCCTGCCTTAAAGTCCCCGGGCAGCCTTTACTAAAGAAAATTGATGACTTATCCTTATTTACTCGCTGACCCGATGCTGCACAATACTTTTGCAGAAGTGAATCCACCCTCCTTGCCATGTCCGAAGATGCGTGAAAGAATAACAAATTGTCGTCCGCAAAAAGAAGGTGATTGACTGCTGGTGCATCTGCTGCTACCTTTATGCCAGGAATTATCTCATCGGGTAGAGAAGACTTTAGTAAGCATGATAGACCCTCAGCTGCAAGAAGAAACAGGTAAGGCGAAATAGGGTCACCCTGTCGTATACCTCGAGAGGGTTTAAACTCATCCAACTTGCCCCCATTGAACATCACAGAAAAAGATACGGAGGTGACACATCTCATCACCGTCTCCGTGAACCGTGGACTTATCCCCAGTTTTAGCATAACCGCCTTAAGATAATCCCACTCAAGCCTGTCATACGCCTTCATCATATCGAGCTTCAGAGCATAGAACCTCTTATTCCTCAATTTCTTTGTTTTCATGTAATGTAAGCATTCATAAGCAGAGAGAAAGTTATCAGTAATAAGACGGCCTGGTACAAATGCTGATTGTTCCTCGGAGATGATAACGGGGAGAATGAGCTTGAGCCGGTTAGCCAATACCTTAGATGCGACCTTGAAGATCACATTGCAGAGGCTGATCGGTCGAAACTGTCCTAAGTTTTTTGGACTAGCAATCTTGGGAATTAATACGATGAACGTTTTATTTATCTCCTCCGGTGAATCAACTCCACTGAGAACACGAAGCACCATAGCAGTCACCTCATCACCACACAGATCCCAGTGCCGTTGAAAGAAATGAGTAGGGAAGCCATCTGGCCCAGGAGCCTTGGTTGGGAACATCTGGAACAATGCTGCTTTAACCTCCTCCTTGTTATAGGGCGCATTTGGCTTACTGTTCATGTGACCATCTACCTTGACAGGTATATGTGAGAGGACTTCCTCTAGTCCCACAGTATTTTCTGATGCATATAGGTTTTCATAGAAACTAGTTGCCATGGCCGCCATCTCCTGTTGCTCTGTACAAAGTGATCCATTGGCCCGCCGTAGCTCTTGAATACGATTTTTTTGCCCTGCGCGCACTTGCTTTTTGATGAATTTTTTTTTGAATTGCTATCACCCTCCGAAAGCCACTGTATGCGCGCGCTGACGCCACATTATTTCCTCTCGGTAGCAAAGTTCAACAATATGAGCTTCCACTTCCTTTTCTTCCTCAGTTGGTGCAATACGAGTAGCAACCGCCCGGAGCTCCTCTAGACGCCGTCGTAACTGTCGTAGCTCTGATCTGACCGAGCCAAAAGTGACCCGTCCCCATCTATGTAAGCTGTCTGCTACAGCAGCAAACTTCTCAGATAGCTCTGTCACGGTATGAACTTGGCCTGGAGCCTTTCAAATGTCTTCAAGCACATCACCAAAGCAAGGATCCCGCTCCCACATACATTCATACCGAAAGGGTTTTTGGGTCGCCCTTACACTTGCATCCACCCGATCGGTTTCTAACAGGATGGGGCAGTGATCAGACTTGGCCGCTTTAGATGCTCAACACTAGCAAAAGGGAACACAGCGGACCAGCACGCAGTTGCTAGCGCTCGATCCAGCCTAACACGGCAGAAACTTCCACCAGCCACTTTCTTCTCCCAGGTCCAGTCCAAACCTTCGTAGCCTAAGTCAGAAAGGCCACAAATATCAACTGCCTCCCGGAACGCATCAATCTGAGAGCTGTCCCGTTCATGGAAACCCATTTGTTCCTCTGGTCTGAGAATTTCGTTGAAATCCCTGATACAAACCCAAGGGAGGGTGCTTTCCCCTCTCAACCTTCTCATCATGTCCCAAGTCTTGTATAGGAGGCTGAGGGAGTCCTGGATTAAGGGGTGCTCGGGCGTCCGGGCTATGTGACGTGGGCCGGACTAATGGGCCGTGAAGATACAAGATAGAAGATTTCCTCCCGTGTCTGGATGGGACTCCCCTTTGCGTGGAAGGCAAGCTTGGCATTCGGATGTGAAGCTTCCTTTCTCTGTAAACCGACTCTGTACAATCCTAGGCCCCTCCGGTGTCTATAAACCGGAGGGTTTAGTCCGTAGAGGCAATCATAATCATACAGGCTAGACATCTAGGGTTTAGCCATTACGATCTCGAGGTAGATCAACTCTTGTAAACCCCATATTCATCGAAGATAATCAAGCAGGAAGTAGGGTATTACCTCCATCAAGAGGGCCCGAACCTGGGTAAACATCGTGTCCCTGTCTCCTGTTACCTTCGATCCTTAGACGCACAGTTCGGGACCCCCTACCCGAGATCTGCCGGTTTTGACACCGACATTGGTGCTTTCATTGAGAGTTCGTTTGTGGCGTCGACCAACAGGATTGATGGCTCGCCTTGTTATCAAGGACAATATCACTTCCGGAGAAGCCCTGGCCTCAGGCCAAACCCTCCAGTTGGGCAGCTTTACCATGGCCGCCCGTTCGGCCTTTAAGCCGATGATGACTTCCCAAGTCATCGAAAATCGTCTCCGTGTTGATCCTGAATACTCCAAACGGATGGATCTGGCGGATTTGTCGTCTTTAAACGAACTCCTGGATCGCATCGCCGCCCTGGGGGTCGCCTTAGACTATGATCGGATTGGGCTTAAACTCGATCAGAGAGAAATCAAATCTCCGCCGGTCACCCATCAGATAGCGGTCGTAGAGGAGCAAAACAACAACTCTTCCCCTATGCTGAAAACAAGCTATGTTCGGATTTCCGAGCTCGGAGAGCCGGATACCCGTCTGCAGGGTGACACTCCCAGTCCTCCGAACTTAGAATCGGGCGTTGAGCCTAAAGAATCATTGGACACCCCGGAGCCTGAACTAATAAACTCGGAAGTTTTTCAAACTCCGCACTCCACATTGGGTCAGGGTTCGGATTTAACGCCACCCACCCACCACAAGCAATATTCGCCAAGCAATTCCGGTCACCCGGATATATGCGCCCTAATGTATGTACGGCAGCAGCCTCAGGAAACAATCCATTACTTTTGGGCCAGATTCCTCCTTGTCAAGGACAAGATTAAAGATTGCCATGACGAGGACGCGATTTCAGTATTCTACAATAATTGCGCGGACGAAGGATTCCTCAACACCCTCAACCGCCGTCGCGCACTACACTTAGCTGACTTGGCAACCATAGTACAGAAGTACTGCGCAATGGAAAGCGCCTGGAAAACTCAGACAGCTTGCTGGGAACCACCACCGGCCTTCACGCCACCTCCCTGGCGGGCAAAGAGGATGCACCCTCGCGGGGCACCCGACCCCGTAGGCAAGAAAATTAAACCCATTACGGGACGTGGAACCGTCCTTGAGGGATGGCTCGATAAGCCACGCAAAATACACAGGACACCGGATACCGAACCAACCCACAGCCTCAGAGCATGTTGGATACTCCGGCAAGTGGCCAAGAGTGGCGAGGATATCCTCACCAAAACACCTCAGAGCAGCACTCTCCAGAAGACAACAACCTTAGAGTATTGACGGTCTTTGAGACTTTCGCTTCAAGCAATCGGCGCAAGAGGGCACTCCGTGACCTCGCCGAAGTCTGCCAAGTCGCACCAATAAATCCCTGGAACGACACGGACATAACTTTTAATGACGAGGACGAACCAAAATTCCGGTCAGTCCGGGCACCAGCCGCCTTGGTTCTCAACCCAATTGTGGATGGCTTTCGGCTCACTTAAGTGCTCATGGACGACGGCAGTGGGCTGAACCTCATCTACGAGGACACGCTCAATAAAATGCAAATGGATAGGAGCCGCATCAAGCAAAGTAATATGACCTTTCGAGGAATCATTCCCAGTCGGGAAGCAAGATGCGCGGGAAAAAAAACTCGACGTGGTATTCGGCACGCCGGAGAACTATCGGTCCGAAGAGATAACCTTCCAGGTGGCCCCTTTCAACAGTGGATATCACGCCCTGTTGGGGCGAGACGCATTCACGCACTTTCAAGCCATACCTCACTACGGGTATATGAAGCTCAAGATGCCCGGGCCCAACGGTATTATCACTCTCGCCAGTGATCCGGACATAGCACTCCGCGCCGAAAACAAAACCGCATCCCTGGCCCTCGAAGCACTATCCGAGGCCCTTGCGGCTGAAGAATTAACCGCACTACGCTCCACGGTGGATAGGGATGACGTAATCCTCGATAAGCGGCCCAAATCCACCTCCTTCAAACCAGCGGACAAAATAGTCAAATTTCAAGTTCACCCGACAGACCCCAAGAAGACAGCTTCCCTCGGAGCACAGCTGGACCCGACGGTCGATGCCGCATTACGCGCATTCCTGCGCGAGAACTGGGACATATTCGCCTGGCACCCTTCTGATATGCCAGGAATCCCACGCAGATTGGCCGAACACAGCCTCAATATATTGAAGGGATACAAGCCGGTCAAGCAAACACTGCGGCGCTTTTCCGAACCCAAACGGCAAGCTATGGGGGAGGAGCTAGCCAAGTTTATTGAGGCCTAGTTCATCAGAGAAATAAAACACCCGGACTGGCTAGCAAACATGGTGATGGTACCAAAGAAGGATAAACCCTGGCGCCTGTGCATCGATTTCAAAGACCTCAACAAGGCCTTCCCTAAGGATCCCTCCCCCCTCCCCCGCATCGATTAGATCATTAATGCTACCGCAGGACACGACTCGCTGTGTTTCCTCGACGCATACTCCGGATACCATCAAATCAAAATGAAGGAGTCTGATCAAGCCGCAACGGCATTCATTACCCCATACGACCCTTTCTGCTTCAACACTATGCCCTTCGGGCTGAAAAACGCTGGCGCCACCTACCAACGCATGATTCAAACATGCCTAGAGAAACAAATCGGCAAGATGGTCGAAGCATATGTGGATGACGTCGTCATAAAAACTAGGCACGTCGGGTCACTAGTATACGATCTGCGTCTCACATTCGATAACCTCCGTACATATCACATCAAGCTCAATCCGGAAAAGTGTGTCTTCGGCGACCCCGCCGGAAAACTGCTGGGCTTCATCGTTTCCAATAGAGGAATTGAGGCAAACCCAGCAAAAATCCGAGCTTTGTCACAATTGGCTACACCAACAGACAACAGGTCCAAAAACTAGCCGGATGCGTGGCAGCTTTAAGCCGCTTTATCTTCAGGTTAGGAGAAAAGGCATTGCCACTGTATCGCCTGCTCCGACGCACCGACCACTTCGAGTGGACGGACGCGGCAACGGCCAGACTGGAAGAAATAAAAGCTTTTTTAGCAAGCAACCCAATCCTGGCCGCGCCGAACGTCGGCGAACCCATGTTATTATACATCTCTGCAACACGCCAGGTGGTGAGTGCGGTGCTCGTCGTTGAACGAGAGGAGGATGGACATAAATTTCCATTTCAGAAACCGGTATACTATGTATCCACCGTCCTCACACCGTGCAATCCCGGTACCCTCATTACCAAAAGATAGCATACGCGGTTTTCATGGCATCCCGAAAGCTATGGCACTACTTCCAAGAGTGCTCGATCACGGTGGCTTCCGAAGTACCACTCAATGACATATTAAACAACCGCGATGGTACAGGCCGGATTGCCAAGTGGGCCATTGAGCTCTTGCCATTCGATATAACATACAAACCACGCCGAGCCATTAAATCCCAAGTATTGGCCGACTTCGCGCCGAATGGACAGAGGCCGAACTCCCTAAAGAGTATGGTACATATTCCAACTGGGTCATGCACTTCGATGGCTCTAAAATGCTGGCCGGTTTAGGAGCGGGCATTGACTTAACGTCCCCCACAGGAGACACAGTCCAGTACATACTCCAAATATTATACACAGACTCCAATAACGCAGCCGAATACGAGGCCTTATTGCATGGTCTTCGGATGGTTGTCTCCATGGGCATACAACGCCTGGAGGTGCGCGGGGATTCAAACCTCACAATATCCCAAATAAACGGAGACTTCGACGCCAATGATCCGAAGATGGCGGCCTATCGTAACACCGTACTCAAAATATCAGCTCGGTTTGAGGGACTCGAGTTTCATCATGTGGCTCGAGAAAGTAATCAAGCGGCAGATGTCCTTGCTCGCATGGGCGCCAAGCGTGACCCCGTCCCGCATAACATATTTTTGGAAAGGCTCGTCAAGCCCTCCGTGGTGTGGCAGGATGAGAGCGGCAACACTAGTCCGGATCCGATTATACACCCAGATTCCGAACACAACACCGATATCATCGGGGGCTCAGCCACCGAAATAACACCATCGGCCCATCTAATAATGGTAGTAATTGCTCCATGGACCGAACCCTTCTTGGCCTACCTTAATGGGCGAGAGCTCCCCGAGGATCAGAATGAGGCTCGATGCATCGTTCGACGTTCGAAAGCCTACAAGGTTCATGAAGGAGAGCTCTACGAGAAGAGCGCTACCGGAATACTTCAAAGATGTATTTCCGAAGAAGAAGGCCGGCAGCTCCTAGCCGAAATCCATGCTGGTCTTGGCGGTCACCGCGCCACGGCTCGGGCTCTTGTAAGCAAAGCCTTCCGTACCGGTTTCTTCTAGCTGACGGCCCGAGCAGATGCACAGGACCTTCTCCAACATTGTGTGGGATGCCAGATTTTCGCCAATCAAAGCCATATGCCGCCTACCGCCCTAATAACAATCCCCATTACTTGGCCTTTCGCGGTCTGGGGGCTTGATATGGTCGGACCCCTTAAAGGGGGAAGCCATAAGAAAAAATATCTGCTGGTCATGGTAGATAAATTCACTAAGTGGATCGAGGCCAAACCAGTTAAAACGGCCGAAGCCGGACAAGTGATAGACTTTATATCCGGTGTCGTACACCGCTATGGTGTCCCACACAGCATCATCACCGATAACGGCTCCAACTTTATAGCCGACGAAGTGCAAACCTGGTGTGCTAACCTTGGCATCAAGCTCGATTATGCCTCCATCTATCACCCCCAAACAAACGGTCAAGTCGAATGAGCTAATGGTCTTATCATGAGCGGCATTAAGCCTAGACTAGTACAATCCTTAAAAGAGTCAAACAAACACTGGGTCGAGGAGCTCGACTCCGTACTCTGGGGGCTGCGGACTACGCCCAATCGCACTACCGGTTACACACCATTCTTCATGGTGTACGGCGTGGAGGCTATTTTGCCCTGCGACATAATTCATGACTCACCTCGAGTGCGCATGTACGAAGAGAGAGAAGCCAAGCTGGATCGCCAGGATATTCTAGATACCCTGGAGGAGGAGCGCGATGTTGCAAAAGCCCGTTCCACATTATATCAACAACAAGCTCGTAGATACCAAAGCAGAGAAGTGTGGGCCAAGACTTATAATGTTGGTGAACTCGTTCTACGCTTGCCAGAAAAGAAAAAGGACAAACTCAAGCCCAAGTGGGAAGGTCCCTTCATTATAGATGAAGTTCTCACTGGAGGTGTGTACCGTCTGCGTGATGCATCGGATAATCGCTTAGAGCTGAACCCGTGGAATACCGCCAGACTCCGAAGATTCTACGCCTAGAGCCGGACTCATTGTTCGTTTTCTTTTTCTCCTTTTTCCATTTCTTCTCTCTTTAAATTTTTTCTTTAGCTTTATAGCTCTTGTGCGGCTAGACCGCACACTTATGAGGTACACATCCTTAAATGTATACGCCCGTAATACCTGGGGGCTTCTTTTACAGAAGCTTATTATCATTTTCCGAGCATCAAGCTCACCACATATGTGTCCTTTTCTAATATATACCTTTTCTTCGCCATTATATGCACCTTTATGACTTAAGTTTTTGCCAAGCTGGGTTGCCTGGCTCCTGTGCTTATGCCCTACATTCCCGTTTGTTCGGCTAGGGCATAAAGGGAGCACCTCTGTGATTGTTACAGCCTGGTCATCCGGACTTGTACCTCAGACTGGGTGAAGCCGAAAGTTAGCGTTCTTAAGGGAATAATCGGTCGGCGGATTAAAGACGTTTTATACTCGTTGCGCTATGAATCCCCAGATATTACATATACTGCGATTTTTTGAATCACAGTTTGGGCATGCATACTAACGCATGTTCACCTAGGGAAAGGAACCCTTAACGGAACTATTCTCTCTGTAAGATGTTTCTTACAATCAATAAGTAATATAACATAGTTAGCCGGATACAACTTGTCTGTTCAAGCAACTATGACCCCTATGCCTGGTTTCCACACATGCCCCGGTATTTATCGCCGGTCCGGTATTCGGAAACACTCCACACCTTCGGGTCTGGAGGTCGAAGGGAAAAGGTCTGCCATGACAATCGTTTTACAATTCGGCTAGGGACAAATTTGTCAATTGAAGTACATAGTCACTTGGACTCAAAAGCTTCTTCCTCTATACCGTCTAACAGGCTATCTAGCTTACAATCCTGTTGTGAAAACTTGGCGGCTATCTTTACTTGGTCATATACCAAACTTACTGGAATCTCTTGTCCATCTGACCCCCGAGGTCCGACCCGGGCCATATGATTCGGATCAAGTCCGGTGTACCGCGTTTTCACCATGGCCCAGGCCTCTCGTGCGCCTTCCTGGCAAGCCGATATCTTCCATAATCTAAAGCGGCGCCGAGCTCCCTTGAATAGCTTCACAAACTCCTCCATACTTCCTTGGGGGGATGCGGATGGCCATAAAGCATTGGCAACACTCCGCATCGCTTTTCGAGCTCGACCGTGCACTTGTGACAGCTCTTGCAACAGATCGCCTTGAGCTCCGGACATTTCCTCTTCGGGCCGGCCAGTCGGCATACCTGCAGACATAAATCTGTTAACTCATTTTTTACCGCACTACACGGAGGTAAGTTCAAAAGCATACTGAATATGCCGCCCCGTAGCCTCCTGTTCTCTTTTACAGTGTCCGCTAGCTGGGCTCGCACGTCTTTTAGCTCTTCGCCCAGCTGGGTGTTGGAATCCTGCAGCTTGTTCTTACCATCCCTGGTCCGTGTCAACACACGTTCGCCAGCGGCCAGTTGCTTTTCGGCCTGATGTTTACCCGCCTGCGCGACCTTCAGTTCCTTTTTCAATTGATCTAACGATCCTGCCATGGGAAATACAACAGTATTAACATTACTGGTATTTGATTATATTTTTCGGGATGGAGAAGAACATTACAAGGCGGTACCTCCTTGGATTTCTCCAGTTCGGCGGTAACAACAGCTAGCTGGGTCCGACACTTTTCCAGCTCATGAGACAGCATTTTGTTCTTCTCCGTGAGTGCCTGATTATACAATGATCCTTAAATCAGTTGTTTCAACCGCTTCAAGTCTCGTGGGCTACTGGTATATGATTACCTGATCTATACAATGCGTACTTACCTGCATATCTTTCAAATGCTGGTCAGTGGCTCTGGCAAGCCCATCCCGAGCAGCTCGGATGTACGCATCAGCCGAGTTGTAGGAATTGAACGCCTCTTTAGTAAAGCTAGGGTCACGAAGGGCGGCCCTCCGGCGCCGATGACTCATGGCGCTCTGTACTTCAGAGTTCGTGACGGATACATTATCCGAATCCTCTAAGGAAGACAATCCGGCGTCACTCCCATGTCAACCCCCGCGCTAGAGGCAGGGTCTGGAATCTGACTGGTGGAGGCGCGACTGCCAGGATCCCCAGAAATAGTTCGGCGAACGCTCTTCCTGGTAAAACACAGCGGACAATGTCACGGTTCGATGTGACTGCCATGGGGCATATTTAAAGTCATACCTCTTTGATGAAGGATCGGCCGTGCTGTCATTTGCCTTCCTCTTCGAAGACCCGCCCGACGCAGGCACCGCTCTCTTACGAGACGCCTCTGGTGCAACAAGGCACGCCGAGCGCCTCCCCTTTGGAGCACAAGACAGTGCGGTGGGTGAGGCATGATGAGGAAGCTCTTTCGGAGGAGATGTCTCTGGATTACTTACATGTGAGGCAGGTAGGAGGCCGGGGTAATTGGCCATGATGGCCACTTCCGTGCCATCATAGCTCGCCTGGTAGAAGACTCCCTCCTTGAGCTCTACAAATATGTCCGGATCCTCTTCGAATCCGGGATCGAGGTCCCGGTTATGGTCCTCCGGCTGTGGAGCAGGGCTATGGATCCCCGCGATAACCTTCCGACATTCCTATTAAAAGTGGACGGGTTAATGCCAATTAAACATGACTCAGGAGAGGATTGAGTAAGGTGGCGGGATTAAAACTCACCCAGTTAGGGGGATTATACATGGAAAATCCCTCTCGCCGCTTAAGACGAGTGAACTCCTCTTTCTCCCCTTTATACAGATCGGCCAATATTGTGGCCAGAGCGGCGGGGGTGTCCGGACCCTTTTGTCCGCAGCATGAGGCGTCATCTTCCCCATTGTAGTGCCACATAGGGAGCCCTCTGAATTGGAGTGGCTGAACACCTCGCACTATGGAAGTCGCCATTACCTCGATTATTGATAATCTGAACTGGGCAAGTGTCCTTATCTTGCCCATTAATTGTTGGACTTCTGCGCTATCTTCCTCCTCGAGGCTCCGGGGACGCCAGCTGTGGCGTTTCCTTAATGGAGCGCTGGAATATTCGGGAAGGCCCATTCAGACTGGGTCGGGGAGAGCGGCATCTTCAATATAGAACCACTCTGAGGGCCACTCTTCGGACGCCTTCTTCGACGTGCCGGACAGGTATCCGGTCCCGGCTATGCACCATACCTTGGCGCCACCCACCTCGAATACAGATCCCTTTTGGGTGTGAGGGGCGAGGCAGAAAAGCTTCCTCCATAACTCAAAATGGGCCTCGCAGCCCAGGAATAGCTCGCAAAGAGCGACAAAGCCCGCGATGTGCAGGATAGAGGCCGGCGTAAGATTGTGCAGTTGGAGGCCGTAGTACTCCAGGAGACCTCGGAGGAAAGGGTGGATTGGAAATCCGACGCCTCTTAATAAGAAGAAGACGAAGCACACTCGCTCCCCCCTGGTTGGATTGGGGAAATTTTCCGCCAGGGTTTCGCTGGTGAAAGAGGTTAATCCTGCCCGACGGGGACTAGATCCGCGGGGGGAAGGAATCCCTGCGTTTGAAGCTTAACCAGCTGGTCATGGGATACTGAACATCTCTCCCAATCGCCTTTTTTGGAGCCATGAGGGCGGAAGGAAGAACTGGGAGCGCTAGCCATGTTTGAATGTTTTCTCCTAGCAAGCTCTAAGGATTTTCCACCTGGTGTGGAATGGCATTTGAGATCCAATCTCTTTAAATAGACGCCTTTCTTACATGGCCAGGGTGTTATGTGCAAAAAATACTCTCACCTTTGGTATTCGCTCGACACGTGGAAGCAGAAGCAATGGAGGCGCAGAAGCCAAAGGGTATGACATTAAATGAAAAGCCGAGTACAACTCTTCGGGTCAGATGCTTTGAAGTATTCGGAGGAGGAACCCGCCTTGCAATGTCGAAGACAATCTGCGCGCCGGACACATCATCATTGAAGCCTGGTTCGCGGGCTACTGAGGGAGTCCTGGATTAAGGGGTCCTCGGGCGTCCGGGCTATGTGATGTGGGCCGGACTAATGGGCCGTGAAGATACAAGACAGAAGATTTCCTCCCGTGTCCGGATGGGACTCCCCTTTGCGTGGAAGGCAAGCTTGGCGTTCAGATGTGAAGATTCCTTTCTCTGTAAAACGACTTTGTACAATCCTAGGCCCCTCCGGTGTCTATATAAACCAGAGGGTTTAGTCCATAGAGGCAATCATAATCATACAGGCTAGACATCTAGGGTTTAGCCATTACGATCTCGAGGTAGATCGACTCTTGTAAACCCCATATTCATCGAAGATAATTAAGTAGGAAGTAGGGTATTACCTCCATCAAGAGGGCCCGAACCTGAGTAAATATCGTGTCCCTGTCTCCTGTTACCTTCGATCCTTAGATGCACAGTTCGGGACCCCCTACCCGAGATATGCGGGTTTTGACACCGACAGAGGCTTCTATTTGCTTCGCCATAAAAACATGATAAGCGCCATTGTTCTTTACCTGGCTCCACAACCCATGCATCCACATGATACTAAGAAAAATTCTTTATTATCACATCAACAGAGTTTTTCCAAAAAATTACAAATGCCGCCACTACGGCCACTACTACCGACTCGAAAACTAAAATCAAAACCAAGGAAAAAACGAAGACCTTCAACACGACTCTTCTGCAGTTGGGTTTCAACTTGACAGAGAATCATCGGCGAACTAATCCCCACGTGATCACGGAGTTCTCTGACTGTCGCGGGATCGCCAATTCCACGGCAGTTCCAGCTAAGGATTTTCATTGGGCCCGGCGGCGCTCCCCGTTGGAGCCCGCCAATAATGCCAAATTGTTGCTTTTCTTCGGGGAAGCATCCTTCTTTGCCTTCTTGATCTCCCTGGGTGAGACGTACGCCGGTGGAAGCGGCGGCATGGCACTATTCTCCTGGCCAGGTTCGGTGACGCAAGTAGCAGAGAACGCCAAGCTCAGGTTCTTTCGTGCAGATGGTTCCTCCACGTCCTTTTCAGAGCTGACCAATTCTGTTGGTTTGCTTGCCCCCGGTTCAGGCTGTTTTAATGGACTCATCACCTCCTCATCCCCCTCTTCTCCTGTGTGCAGACCGGCATCCTGTGATGATCTCTTGCGAGGGGGTGATCTCTGGCGTGGGGGTGGATCACCACGGCCAGCCCTCCCCGCTCTGCCCCGCCCGCCAGTTCGGCCACCCCGAGCTGCACGGCCTCCACCTTGAGTCTCAGGTACTGCTTCCTTCCTTTTGGCTAACATCCAACTGCCCCACTGCTTATGCTTTGCCTCCCAGATACCACCACCGCATTCCTCATGGTTATGTCCCATCAATCCACACACCTGGCAGAAATAAGGTATCTTTTCATACTTGACGGGTAGCATACGTCGCTCCTCTCCGGTGACTGTTAGTGGTGTGACCCTTGTCAAAGGTTTTGCCACAAGTATCTGAGCACGAACTCTGACATAATCCCCTTCATAGAACAGCCTTGGCGAAAGCCGAACCTCCTTAACTCGGCCAATGCGGCGAGCAAGCTGGTCTACAATCCCAATCTCACGGTACAAGTCCGGGATCCCATGGATCTGTGCCCACACATACAAACCATCCACGTTCTATTGTTTTGCTAAAGAAAAAATGGCCCAAGGCCTAGTTCACTAAAATAGATAACGTTCTGTCCTTCTTCCTCGTGGAGCGTGAGAGCTATATAGCAGAAAACCCTATTCGACGCACTTTGCGTCAAACTATCGGCGAATCCCACAGGCGAGGCGACCCAGCGAGCGACTTCTGCGGCCCATCTGTAGCGTACGTACAACTTTCATGTTTGGTTTTGGGAACCCTCTAGGTTTCCCAGCCGGTTTTGGGTACCTTCTGGAAGGTTCCTGAACCATTTTCCATTTCTTCTTTTATTTTTTCTGCCTTTTCTTTTTCTGTAATTTTCTTGTTTCTGTTTCTTTTTTCGTTTCTTTTCTTTTCTTTCATCTTTCCTTTCCAAGTTAATTTCTTTTCTCAACAAATTTTGTGCAATTTAAAATGTGTGTATTTCTTAAAATTTGTTCACTTTTCCAGATTTTGTTCCTGTTTTCAAAATTTGTTCAGAAATTTAAAAAATGTTTTAGTATTTTAAAATTTGTTCATTCATTTCCAAAAATGCAAATAAATTCATAAAATTTTAAAATTTCTGAAAATGTTCGCATTTCTTAATTTTGTTCAAAATTTAAAAATGTTTATGGATTTCAAAAAATATTTCTGTTTTCAAAAATTCAGGAAATGTTCATGTTTCCAAAATTTGTTCGAAAATTCAGAAAATGTTAGGGAAATTTCACAAAATGTTAGTGTTTTGAAAACATTGTTCATTTTTTATAAAAATGTTCGCATTTTTACACTTGTTTTTTCTGTTTTCAAAATTTATTCACAATCTCAAAAAGTGCACGTTTTCATGATTTGTTCAAAAATTGAGAAAAATGTTTGCGAGAATTTCATAAAATATTCGTGTTTCAAAAAATATTATTAATTTCAGAAAATGTTAGCATTTTTTCCAATTTTGTTTCTGTTTGTAGAAAATGATTGCATTTTGAAAAAGTTGTTCGTAATTTTGAAAAAAGTTCTTGCTTTCAATTTTGTTCCTTCTTTTACAAAAAATGTTTCAGATTCTCATAAAAATGTTCGAGTCTTTAAAAGTTTGTTAGCAAATTTTGAAAATGTTCGGCTTCCTAATTATATTTACTTTTGATAAAAATAATCCACGTTTGAAATTTCAAAAAACTTTACTTTCTCTTGCCACGTATAGTGAGCTAGCATTTTTAGACAAGCAAGTAAATGAACATAGTGGCTAGCGACATGGTTCACTTAGTTGAGGTCGTGTGCTCAAGCCCCCACATGTATGTTTTTGGGAATATTTTGCGGGCTATTTTTTAAATTTTGGCGTAGCAGTTCGCTTCTTTAAATATGACGTTGCTAATTTTCCAGTAGAGTTAGCTTGTCGCACTGGCTAGCTGCGCGGTTTCTTGTTGTTGATTTTCACAGCGTGTTACCTAAATGGGGCAGCCCGGGTCAGCTACTCCCTTTGCGAAGCATCGACTGTTTTCCACGGCATTTTTATCAAAAGACATTGGGATGTTTGTGGTGAGGAGGTGACGAAGGCAGTGCTCCGCATAGTCAGAGGAGAAGAGAGCCCAGATTGCATCAATGATACTTTTTTGGTATTAATCCCGAAGGTATTGAACCCTTCCTTGTTATCTCAGTTCAGACCAATAAGCTTGTGCAACGTCTTGTACAAAATTGCTTCGAAGGTGATTGCAAACAGGCTGAAGCAAATTTTACCAGATATTATCTCAGAAGAACAATCTGCCTTTGTCCCAGGTAGACTTATAACAGATAATATCATTACGGCTTATGAGTGTCTGCACTTTATGAAAAGGAGTAAGCCGAAGGGAAATATCAGTTGTGCTTTGAAACTTGATACGATGAAGGCCTATGACAGGCTTGAGTGGGACTATCTCAAAGCAATGATGGTAAAGCTGGGATTTGATACACAATGGGTACTTATAGTGATGAAGATGATCACCTCAGTTTCTTTTTTAGTCCTTTTTAATGGAGAACAGTTGCAGGAGTTCCGACCTACGAGAGGTATTCGACAGGGAGATCCCATTTCCCCTTATCTTTTCTTGTTAGCAGCAGAGGGCCTTTCGTGCCTATTGAAATCCGTTCCTCAGTCGTCATCGTTTGTGGGAGTTCAAGTGGCGCCGACAGCCCCAGTTGTCAACCATTTGCTCTTTGCTGATGATAGCCTGCTGCTTTTCAAGGCTAGTACCGAGGGGGAAAGTGTGGTGTCAAACCTGTTAGATACATATTGTAATGCTTCGGCACAAAGAGTGAACAATGACAAATCTTTCATTTTTTCAGTAAAGGTTGCCCGCAAGTGATCCGGGAGAGCATCAAAAACTCTCTCAATGTTCATGACGAGCAATTAACTGGTAGATATTTGGGCATGCCGACTGACGTAGGTCACTCGAAGAATGGTACTTTCAAATATTTAAGGGACAGAGTATGGGAGAAGATCAAGGGATGGATGGAGAAGTTACTGTCTTATGCAGGAAGGGAGGTATTAATCAAGGCAATTGCCCAAGCCATTCCGGTTTATTCCATGTCATGTTTTAGACTGCCCAGAGGAATTTGCGAGAGTATTACATCTATGATACGACAGTTTTGGTGCGGGGGCAAAAAGGGCAAGAGAAAGCCCAGTTGGATTTCATGGGACGTTTGCATGAGGCCGAAGTATTTGGGAGGGCTTGGTTTTTGAGATATAGAAATTTTCAACTTATCACTGTTGGCAAGACAAGCATGGAGGATCATCCAGGAGCCGTTGTCTTTAAGTGCAAGAGTTCTGAAGGCAAAATACTTTCCAGCTGGTTCTTTTTTGGAGGCCGAGCTGGGTAACAACCCTTCACGGATTTGGAGGGCCATCATCGACGGAAGAGGAGCTCTTGCTCCAGGATTGAGAATTGGGACAGGAGAATCAATAAGAGTTTGGGAGGATAATTGGCTACCACGGCCTGGTATGATGAAGCCGATGGTGTCTCTAGTGGCTGACAAACCAACATGGGTCTCAGAGTTGATTTATAGCACTTCGGCTTCTTGGAAGGAAGATATGGTCCGATCGGTGTTTCTCCCAGTAGATGCGGATATTATTCTGGGCATTCCACTTTGTACAAGGAGAGTGGATGATTTTTGGGCTTGGGGAGAAGATAAAAGACGCTTTTTCTTAGTTAGATCTGTGTACTTTTTCCTAGCAGGTGTGAAAAGAAACAATGAAGAGCTATTACAATCTGTAGGTGGCCATTCAAAGAACATAGAGGAGGAAAAGGCGTGGACCTCGTTGTGGAATATGAAAATCCCATCAAAAATAAAGATGTTTGTTTGGAGACTGTTCCATGAAACTATTCCTACAAGAGATCTATTACATCACCGGAATATGTCTAGCACAAAGATCTATGCTTTCTGCGCAGCTGAGGATAGCTGCAAGCATGCACTGATAGACTGCGTCATGGCAAGAAGTATATGGTCTCTAAGTTCAGAAGAAGGAGTGCAAATTATGGTAGATAATCTGTCTATGAATGCGAAGAATTGGATGTTCACAATCCATGAAGCGTTATCGCACGAGGAATTCACCCGGGTGGTGGTAACCTTGTGGGCGATATGGCGAGCCCAGAGAAGAGCAGTACATGAAGATATTTTTGAAAGCCCGTTCACGACGTATTCTTTTGTCAATGCTTTTCTCAGAGATATTCAGGTTCTGGAAAAGGATACAACAAAGCAGACGAGGAAGATCGAGGCGCGACCGGCGGCTGAGACCACCAGAGGGCTTTGTGAAAATAAATACGGATGCGGCCGTTGTGACAGAGGGATCTTATGGTACGACGGCAGCTGTGTGCCGTGATCGGGAAGGGAAGTTTCTGGAATCTTCAGTTATCAAAGTCAAGGGCATTACAGCGGCAGCTACTTTGGAGGCACTGGCGATCAGAGAAGGGCAAGCCCTGGCTGAGGACTTATATGTCAACAGAATTCATATAGCATCAGATTGCAGGACAGTAGTTAATGATATTGGGAAGAATACGATGTCGGAGTACGGAGCTATTGTACATGAAATTATGGGTCGTTCTAGCCTTTTCAATTCTTGTAACATAGTTCATGAGTTTAGGAGCTTGAATTTCGAGGCTCACAATCTCGCTGAGTATGCTTTAAACCTCGGGTTTGGACGCCATGTTTGGTTGGGCCAACCGGGAGAGTTTCACCTTTTACATGTAAACATGTTGGATTCTGCATAAAGCTTGGTGAGATTGTCTTAAAAAAAAGACTGTTCGAGATGAAACGAAGCACTCGCCTGAAGCAAGATGGTAACGTGTCGGCCCATTAGCTCCCGCGCAAAAAGGGAGTACCAGATATCAAACCCAGGTCTCCTGGGTATAGCTGCTAGCCACTCAGCCACGAGCCTGTTCGTGCAAAGTAAGAAGGTGTGTTATATTTGACGTATGGACGTCGGGTTTTCTACTATTTTTTCTGTGTTTTTTTTGTTTTTGTTTTTTTGGGTTTTCTTTGTTTATTTCTCTGTTTCTACTTTTTTGTTTTTCTCTGTTTTTCTTCGGTTTTCTTTGTTTCTTTCTCTATTTTCACTGGCTTTTTTCTTTTTTTCTTTGCTTTCTTAGGTTTTTGTTTCTTTCTTTCACACTTTCATCGGTTTTTTTTGTTTTTCTATATTTATTTATCTGTTTTCATTCTTTTTGCATTGGTTTATTTGGATCTTTTTAATTTTCATTTGTTTTTATTGCCTTCATTCGTTTTTCTTCTTCATTTTTTGTTTGGTTTTCTTTTTCTTCTCTATTTTTTATTTTTATTTTATTTTTTCTTAGGTTGTTTTCATTTTCAGTCTACATTTTTGTATATGTCAAAAAAAATAAGTGATCAAAAATTTTTGTATACACGTTCAACATTGTCCGAGCGCTTATTCAATATCCTCCGTTCCTTTATGTAAGGTGTATTATTTTAGGCACGGTGACCAAGGCACAGAATTATAGACATGTTGAGATAAAACTATCCTTGGCAAATTTGCTGGTTAGTGGCAAGTAAATCGGTTCGTCCAGGAAAGTAAAAGATACATGCAATCGACACAGAGATACTTTTCTTCTTTTTCTAGAAGAAGAGATACAGACAACCACGAGAGAGATACTTTCTCTTTTTCTGCAGGGCTAACAAGGAAATTATGAGGAATTAGAAGAAATGCACCTTGCATTATGAAATTTTATCAAAAATAAATACACCTTATATAAAGAAACGAAGGGAGTATTTTTCAAATACTTGCTCAACATTTTGATACTTATTCAACTTTTTTAAATACTTGTTCAACAATTTTTCACATACTTTTTAAAACATTTTAATACTTATTCAACATTTTCAAATACTTGTTCAAGATTTTTTATATACTCGTTCAATATTTTCTAATAATTATTAAAAAAATCAAATACTTGCTCGACATTTTTCCTTATTCAACATTTTCAAATACTTGTTCACCATGTTACAAATTCTGATTCAACATTTTTTTAATACCTGTTCAACATTTTTCAAATGTATTTTTGAAGTGTGTTTTTTGTAATATATACATATATATGTAGAATATTATAAAGTATAAAGAAAATTACAAAAATAAAGCAAAACATGATAATAGAAAAAAACAAAACAAAACAACAACAAAAAATAGGCCGTGGCCTCCCACTTGGTTGGGCCGGCCATCTGAGGCTCTCCTGATGCTAGAGGTTCCCTGTGTCTCGCTTAAAGCGAGACATAGGGGCGCCCCTCGGGGAGACACCGAAGTACAGATTGAAGAACAGCTTTGCTCCAATGGCTATGAGTAGGGCAGCTCGGGAGGGGTGCTCGCACTCACTTGGGATGGGGGCCCCTTGGTCCTGGGGGCAAGAGGCAGCCCCCCTCTCGCCCACCCTCAGGTTCGGGCATGTATGTATGGTCTATTTCAATGATATTGTCTAATCTTCTTTATCTAGTCCCTTCTAATTTTTCCTCTCGCGGTGTCATTCCTTTTGGCCTCCTCTCCCTCGTCCTACAACATTGGCGCCGCCGTTGCCTCATCGATACTGTTTCTTTTTGCCTCCTCTCCCTCGTCCTACAACACTGCCATCGTCGCTGGTGTCGTTCTTTTCGGCCTCCCCTCCCTCTTCCTCCTACACTGACACCATCATGACCCGCGCACACGCCATTTCTCCTCCTTGACCTCTGCCTCTAACGTCCTCCTATTCGTCTCTCCCCATGGACCGTCTCCGCGGCAGCGATGCTAGCAACTGGTTCCCTGCCGACGAGATCGCTCGCCCGCGGCTCCATGCTCGTCGCGCCGGACGCGAAGCCGCGGCCACCATCCACTGCATTCACCGAGGAACTCTATTCTCACTAATCATCGTCAACCTTGCCGGATGAACGTCATGTTGTGCCCGCTGCCGCCGCTGACAACGCCCGGTCGACCTCCTCGCCCGCGGCCTACACTGAGGCCCCCATTGCAAGCACACTGCCACTGTAACTCTGTGTGTCATGTGTAGGTGTTAACTCTTAATCATGTTGTCTGTATGCAAGCAAACACCGCGCACTTGCATCGGCCTAGTCAATGCACGTAACCAAACGCCATGCCAAAATTGCTCCCTTAATGTAGGTAGCCTATATGCAGGCAATCAAACATCATGCAGATGTTGGTTTTTTGCCTGCATTAGCTCAACCAGGCCTAACTGGGACAAGTATGCGAAGTGCCTAAAAATGATGCAGGTAACCAAACACATCCTAAGCGTGCGCATTGCACGTTCTGAGATGTCCTGTCGCTTCTTATTCGGGCTGGTTCCTATTTGACGCCTTAAGTGCTGGTTATAGTGCTTCTGGTAAAAGGCGCACACTCCCCATGAAGCGGGTTTTATTGTAATGGTCAGGCCCATGCATGGTAATACACTTTCTCGTTCACATCGCACGAGTTCGTTTTTTTCTTGGTTTTCTTGGGTGGTTTTCTGTAATTTTTACTTGATGGGTTTTGTTTGATTTTTCTTTTTTCGTTTTGTCCTCTTTTTTGTTTTACCTTTTTCTCCGTTCTTCTCCAAATTTGTGAAAATTTTAAATTCAAAACTTACTCAAATTCATGAAACAAATTCGAGTTCATGATTTTTTAAATCCACGTGCATTTTTGAAATTTATAAGATTTTTGGAATTCATGAACCCTTTTGAATCCACAAAAATATTGAAATACATAAAGTATTTTGAATCCTATGAATGTTTCCCTGAATTCGTAAAGGTTTTTTGAGTCCATAGAAGAAGAAAACTTTTTTAAAATTTGTGAACTGTTTTGGAACCCAATTTTGTTTTTCAAATTCATGAAATTTTTTTAATCTGTGATTTTTTTAAATCCGTGATTTTTTTTAATCTACGGAGCCCATGATTTTTTTCAAATTCGTGTAATATTTTGAATCCCGCAAACTATCTAAAATTTCATGATTTTGCTTTCCAAATTCGTGTTTAAAAAAATCGTTTGCAAACTTTTTTTTACAAATACCGGGAACTTTTTTCAAATCCGTAAACATTTTCAAATTCCTGATTTTTTTTAAAACCCATGAATATTATTTGATATCACCGATGTTTTGAAAACTAACAGAAAAACCGGTGGTTTTTTCCCTGAGATTGGAGATTGCAGACCAACAGTACTAGCAGACACCCGCAAAAAAAAGTACCAGCAGACGAGAGTGAAAAAACAAGAAGTGAGCGAAAACCACAACCATTGAACGTGAAACTGGTGAACGAGATCGATCCAGCGGGGAGAATTATTGAGCGGGCCCACAACACGGATACACGCCGAATAGGCGCTCTCCGTTTTGGGAGAGCAACGACGAGCGCGCGCACGGCAACAAAGCAAGTATCAGGAGAAAAAGGAATTCTGCCGTGCACAGGAGGTCTCATGCGTGCAGGAGCCCTTGATCCATTGGAGATTCGTGAGTCGTGACCATGCAGTTATGTATTGGTTATAGTATTGTTGTGCTCTTTTGTATTCATTCTAGTAGGTTACTCTGGCATCTTTTGCCCATGTCTTCTGACCACCTTTTGCCTCCAACATCACCTCTTCTCTCATTTGAATAGTAGTTCACACCTACTTGTCTCTCCGACCAACTAGTACATGTGTAGTGAATTTTTTGGAGAGTGGTATCTTTTGAACCATGAATACGATTGCTGATATTTTATATATCTGAATAGTTCGCCTGTTGCCCGTGGGCTTTCTCTCGCCTATCGCATGCACTGATATGCAGCACGGAGCCTGCGCAGTTATGCCTCTTGAAGTTGCTACTCGCTTCTGCAACTCCCGTGCTCCCTCCCTCCCACCCACCACCGCCGACCAACAGAGCCACCCACCCACCCTGCAACTCCTGGACCCCCCGGCCGCGGCCGCCACCGCCACACACCCAGCTCCAGTAGGAACACCGGGGCCGCCCCTGTCGGTCGCGCTTACGGCGGCAGCGGCAGAGGCCGCTGGAGCGGCGGAGGCCACAGAGGCGACGGCGGATCTGGCCCCAAGCGCCCCCGCCGCCTCCCCCCGCCGGAGCCCGCGCATTCGACAGCTGTATGACGGGATCCGCATCGACCCCATCGAGCGCGCCTCCAAACGCAAGGCTTCCGTCAGCCCGGCTGCAGGGGAGGGCAGCCGCCGCCGCTCCTCGGGGCGGAAGAAGAGCAAGATCGTCAAGGCGGACTCGGTCGTCGAACTGCCGCTCCAAGTCACCCCAATGCCTCTGACCAGGGGCAAGGCCAAGCTGCTCGCCCGCTACTGTGACCTGAACTTCGAAGCAATCTGCACGGACGCAAGCTCGTCCTCTTCTGATGCGTCAGGTGCTGCCACTGGTTCCTCCGCGTCAACCGGACCTGCTCATGAATAAGTCTACCAGGATGTTGAGTAGTGTTGTATCTGGCATCTGCATGTTAGTTAGAACCTCTCCCAAGGGTTGTTTACTTCTGCATCTGCATTGTATCGTAGTTCATCCATCTAGTGTTTGGTCCTGTTGGGCTATGTATCTGCATTGTGCTACATGTCTCCGCATTGTGCTACATGTCTCCCTTCCACTGTCGTTTGCATTCTAAGCTATGTAAGCTCTTCTGAGCAGCACTTCACCTATTTCAGTCAAATCTTTCATCTGGTCTCTCTCACTACCATGGTTATTTCTCTTTTAGTCAAGTGTTCTTTTTTCCTTCATGCGGATTGCTAATTGGAATGTTAGAGGGCTTGGCGACTCTGACAAATGCTCTCTGGTCAAATATGCACTACTTGCTAGTCGCCCGAGTGTTGTTTGCCTGCAGGAGACTAAATTGCAGGTCGTGGACACGATCAAGGCAGCCTCCTTCCTCCCCACAACTCAAAGATCCTTCTTATACATGCCGGCCAATGGAACAGCTGGAGGCCTGCTCTTGGCTTGGGATGACAGTGTCGTCTCAGGCTCGGAAATTTTAAAGCACAGATTCACTATTTCTGCAAGTTTTCAGTCCAGGAGCAACAGCGACAGCTTCGTCCTCTCCATTGTGTATGCCCCGTGCGCCGAAGCTGAGAGGGATGAGTTCTTTGAGGTAATGAGCCACACGGCAGAGCATGTAACGGGGCCCTGGATCATCATAGGGGACTTCAACATGTACAGATTCGAGCACGAAAAATCACAAGGAAGGAAGAATTGGGCCTTGATGGACAGATTCAACGCATGGATCAGAGACCATGCTCTTGACGATATTGAAGTTGCCAACAGAAGGTTTACATGGTCCAACAAGAGAATGGAGCCAACTCTGGTAAAGCTCGACAGAGTGCTTGTCAACGCAGAATGGAACCTAGGTTTCCTCGACACCTCCGCTGCTGCCCTCTCTGCTACAACTTCAGACCACACGCTCATTGTTGTGGACTTCTCAAGGGAGGCACCGAGAAGCCCTTTCTTCCAGTTTGAAAACCACTGGTTGCACATTCCAGAAGTTAGAAATCTGATAACGCAAAGCTGGGAAAGAGGAACCAGACAGCTCGCGTCAGCCGCTACTCTGCTTAATTTCAAACTAAGAAGGACAAGAGCTGCTATCAGGGCTTGGGAACGCAAGAAATCACCCATGCAAGACACTCTAGCCAACTGCCATCACGTTGTTCAGTACCTTGACTCCATGGAGGAGAGAAGACATTTATCTAGGCTGGAGGCCTCTCTCAGGAACCATGCCAACTCAAAAACACAGCAAATAATTCTACGGCAGTCCAGTTTTTGGAGGGGAAGAGCCAAAATAAGAGGCTACACCCTGGGAGATGAGAACACTAAGTTTTTCCACGCAGCCGCCAACTGTCAACACAGGAAAAACAAAATTAAACTACTGGTTAAAGATGGCATAGAGTTTTACAGGGATCAGGACAAGCTTCAAATTGCCACTCAGTTCTTCACCGATATCTTCGGCAAGCAATCTCTGTCAATGCCAACTTTGGACCCCAGGAACTTATACGACTTGGCTGACCTAAGCGCGTTGGAAGTGCCTTTCACCTGGGCCGAAATTGCAGCAGTTATTCAGAAAGCTCCGAGTAATAAGAGCCCGGGGCCTGATGGCTTCACTACTGAGTTGTACAAGAGCTTCATTGGGCTACTAAAGGAGGACTTAATGATGTTTTTTCAAGCTTTCTATGACCATGGCAGTGATCTGAGCGGCATCAACACTGCCAATATTGTGTTGCTCCCGAAGAAAGAGAACCCAACGGATATTAGGAATTTTAGGCCCATCGCTTTGGTTCATAGTATACCCAAGCTTGCAACAAAGGTTCTAGCTGTCTGACTGCAAAGTTTCATCCCGAGCCTCATACACCCGCTACAGTCTGGTTTTCTGCCTGGAAGATACATAGTTGAAAATTTTGCACTGTCAGCCGAACTGGTTCAGCAGGCCGAGAAGAGGAAAAGGCCAATGCTAGTACTCAAGTTAGATTTCCAGAAAGCGTTTGACAGTGTCAGCTGGGATGCTCTAAAGCTCATCCTTGCAGCCAGAGCTTTTGGAAGCAGATGGGTCAAATGGATACATGATATCCTATCAACTAGTTCGTCCAGGATAATAATCAATGGATCTTTTGGGGAGAGGATTGTATCAAGAAGTGGTTTAAGGCAGGGGGATGCCCTCTCTCCCTACCTCTTCATCCTGGCAGCTGATGTTTTGCAATAGCTCTGCAAAAGGGAGCACCAAGCAGGGAACCTTAAACACCCACTTGGAGCCGACGGCCCCTTCCCGATCCTGCAGTATGCGGACGACACGTTGATCATGATGGAAGGGGACATCCAACAAGCACGGGTTATCAAACGAGTTCTACAGGCTTTCAGTGATTTCACGGGACTTAAGATCAATTACCACAAGAGCACTCTTGTTGGGGATATTACCACTAGGCGTAAACCGGCCAGGAGAGGCCGGGTTAACCCCATAAGTAGGTCATCTGTATCTGAAGCCCATGAAGACAGACGGTGACGCTTTATGGAGGCCCAGGGCCCAAAGCCGGTTTAAGGCCCGTAGACATAAACCGGCATTGATATGTAAACTTGTATTGTAAGGTAGAAGTAGCAGAGACTGAGCCGGACACGATTATGAGCCGGCCTCGGGATTCTGTAAACCGACGGGCGTCAACCCATGTATATAAGGGGACGACCCGGGGGCGGTTCAGGGACAACAGACAACAACTCCAGACTCAGGCAAAGCGTATTCGCTCCCTGGTCATCGAAAACCCATCAATTCCATCACAACTAGACGCAGGCTTTTACCTTCATCGTAAGGGGCCGAACTAGTATAAAACTCTCTTGCGTCCCTTGTCCGCTTTAACCCCTTTAAGCTAACCCGTAGCGATGGCTCCACGACTAAGTCCTTTCTCTAGGACATCTGCCGTGACAAAACCACGACAGTTGGCGCCCACCGTGGGGCTATCGCACGATGGTTTCAAGTTCTTGGAGGGCAACTTCGAAGGACTCAAGGGTTACGCTGTGGGCCGGATGACTAAGAGTCGTCGCGGCAAGCTCTACATCGACGATGCAGGCTGGGGCCCGAGGCCAGCTCAATCGAGTACGGGTACCGGGTCCCCTTTGGTGGCATACACGTTTTCGTTGGCAAGATCGGCGAACCGGGCCCTGAGCCGGACATCTGCACCGACCTCGTCGAAACGGCTCAGCGTGCGAGATCTGCCCGGGTCAAGCCTGTCATGAAGCATGCCTTCGTGGGAGTTATCCATGGAGGGGAATCTGAGAATAGATCGGATCTGGTGGTGAGACCGTCGTTTATTCCGGCGACGAGTCATCGACCGGAGAGATCGAGTTGTTATATCAGTTACAAGATGGCCGGATTGGGGGCTGTTCCGATGGCGACAATATTCCGGACCCCTCTGATCTGCCAAACCGGGTTGCGATCTTCATGGCCGGTACGCAACCGGCGCTCCACTCTTCGACCGCAGCGGCGATGATTTCCGGATCGGCAGCGGCAGCAGCAGCCGGGGCAGGAGGCCCTGTGCGATCGCCAGCTCAGGTTCTATTGATTTGTTTGACGCATTGACAACGCTGATGGCGGAGGTTAACCCGGCGATCAGGATGCGCACAATGCGGAAATCGCAAAAGTGAAAGATCAGATCACCCAGGCCAAAGCCGACTTAGCAGCTGAGGATACCAGGATAGCCGCGGAGCGGGCCGCTTTGGATGCACAAGCTTACCGGATTATGCTGGATCAGAGTGCGTCGAACGAAGTCCTGAAGAGGAGGCACCGATCTCGCCTGCCGCCGGTTTATGGCACTAGAAATCTCTTTAACACCCCAGGAGCAGGGACCAGTAATCCGCCGGTGGTAAACCGGGCGGAGGCACCTAGAGCAGGAGCGCCGGTTCAGCCACGTTTGGTGGATCCGCCTCGTCAGAACAACATTGTAGCACCGCATGTCCCCACGCCACCGGGTCATTATTCTAACCCGATGGACAACATTGTCGCTTCCGCTTCACGGCTGGCGGCCATCCCGATCGAAGGCGATTCTCCGGTGGCGGTCGAGACGCGTCGGGTTAAGGAGCTTCTTCAGACAGCTTTGGTTCAATAGGAGGCTTATTCATACAGCCGCGATCGGATTCATTCCACTCCCCGTCCAAGCCGGAGTTACAGCAGGCGTATGGATGAACCGGCAGTGTCAAGCAATGCACGGAACCGTGATCCGCCCCGTGGCAATAACCCGACGGGTGGTGCTGGTGATGCTCAGGAGGTGGTGGACCGGGCTCGGGCACACAGAGAGGCCGAGTTAGCGGCACAGCATGAAGCCCGTCAGCTTACTCCGGTTCGTCCAACCACATCGGTGGAACCAGGAGTTACCTCTAGTTCTTTGGGAGTGCCATGTCTTGTCCCAGCGTTGCGTAATGTGCGCCTGCCCAAGGATTTCAAGGGCCCGCGCAAGGTGCCGAATTACACCGCCGATTTATCCCCTGAAACATGGGTCGAAAGCTATGAGATGGCCATGGAGATGCTGGATGTGGATGATACGGCATGTGCAAAATACTTCACCATGATGCTAGAAGGGACGGCCCGCACTTGGCTAAAGAGCTTACCGGCTAATTCTATCAGGTCATGGGCCGAGTTGAGAGCCCGGTTTATTCAGAATTTCAAGGATACATGCAAGCAGCCCATGTCGATTGTGGACTTAGCTGCCTGTGTCCAGGAGGAAGGAGAGTCAACAACCCACTGGGTGCGCCGGGTTTCGGAGATTTTGCATTCATCAGACCGCATCAATGCTGACACCGCAGTTTTAACATTGGAAGGCAACTGCCGGTTTGAACCACTGAAGTTGAAGTTGGGACGGCTCAAACGTCATTGTAATGATATGGGAACCCTCATGGCTGCACTGGTGAAGTATGCCGACTCTGATAGTACCAAGGATCCCGAGTCTGACGATGATAAGACAGGGAAGGGAAAGAAGAGCGGCAACGCCAAGGGGCAGCACCACAACCCGGTGGGTCATGGAAACGGCGGCAAGCGTAAAGCGGACCACGGTTTAGACTTTGTGGCTAATACTAATACACATGACAAGGGCCAGCGGCGTAAGGGTAAACCGCCCCGGCGCGGTGGAGGGCCAAGTCCTAATCCGGACCGTTTGTCTTATCTGTTGAACCAGCCCTGTCCAAAGCATGGGACGAAGGAGGAACCGTCCACGCACCTCTGGAAAGATTGTTACATCATGCAAGAATTCAAAAATTCTGATTCTTTCCGGTATGATCACGGACCAGGAGGCGGTTCGGGCCCCGGGTCTCATGGGCCGGGTTATGGCGGAGGAAATTCCGGTTCAGGTTTTCACGGTAATCAGGGTGGACATAACAATCAAAGTAATCAGGGTAACCAAGGTGGCTATAATCATCAGGGCAGTCAGCAGCAGCAGCAACAGTCGGGTTACCAGAGCAACCCGAAGCAGTTGAATAGCGGACAGTATCATGTCTTCACCACTAGCTTGGACAAGCGCGATCAGAAGCTTCATAAAAGGGTGGTGAATGCCGTTGAACCGGCGGTGCCCCGTTATTTGCGCTGGTCCGAGCAGCCGATTGTGTGGAGTAGAGAAGACCATCCACCCCGGGTTGATAATCCGGGTCATCTGGCTCTGGTGGTGGCACCTCAGGTGGGAGGTTATAAGTTCACTAAGGTACTCATGGATGGAGGGAGTAGTATCAATATCCTTTATTATGAAACTTTCCGTCGCATGGGGTTAACAGATAAAAATCTTAAACCGTCCAATACGGTGTTCCATGGTGTGGTGCCTGGTAAGTCGGCATATCCTGTTGGTAAGATAGCTCTGGAGGTGGCTTTTGGAGATGAGCATGACTCGAGATCAGAAACCTTGACCTTTGAAGTGGTGAAAATCAGAAGCCCGTATCATGCCCTATTTGGACGGCCAGCTTATGCTAAGTTTATGGCACGACCTTGTTATGTCTATCTGCAGCTCAAGATGCCGGGTCACAAGGGAACTATAACCGTGCATGGGAGCCGCAAGATTGCTCTGGAGTGCGAAGAAGGTGATGCGGCTTATGCTGAGTCGGTTTGTGCAACAGAAGAGTTGAAGTTTTACAAGGACAATGTTGATCCGGCAGATATGACTTCGTTGAAGAAACCAACTACAGAGCATGATCCGGCCCTGAAGTTTAAATCGGCTGATGAGACTAAGCTTGTTGACTTCGTGCCTGGCGATTCGTCCAAGCAGTTTAGCATCAGCGCTAACTTGGATCCGAAATAGGAAAGCGCGCTCATCGAGTTCATCCGTGAGAATCGGGACATCTTTGCATGGAAGCCTTCTGACATGCCTGGTGTACCGAGAGAACTCGCTGAGCACACTCTCAATGTTGATCCTAAGAACCGGTCAAGCAGTTTCTCCGCCGGTTCAATGAAGAAAGACGCAAAGCTATTGGAGAAGAAGTAGCCAGGCTCTTGGCGGCTGGATTTATCGTTGAAGTATTCCATCCTGAGTGGTTGGCTAATCCGGTGCTGGTCCTCAAGAAGAATGGCACTTGGCGTATGTGTGTAGACTACACAGATCTTAACAAAGCTTGTCCAGCAGATCCTTTTGCCCTTCCCCGTATTGATCAAATTATTGATGCTACGGCGGGTTGCGAGCGTTTAAGCTTTTTGGATGCATATTCTGGTTATCATCAGATCAAAATGGCAGTTAAGGACCAGGAGAAGACAGCCTTCATAACTCCCTTTGGAGCCTTCTGCTATGTGTCCATGCCCTTTGGGCTCAAGAGTGCCCAGGCGACTTATCAACGGTGTGTGCAGAATTGTCTTCATAAACAGATCGGCCGCAATGTTCACGCCTATGTGGATGATATTGTGGTAAAATCAAGGAAGAAGGAGACATTGATTGATGACTTGAAGGAAACCTTTGATAACCTGCGGGTTTATAAAATGATGCTTAATCCGGCCAAGTGCGTCTTTGGTGTACCTGCAGGCAAGCTCTTGGGCTTTTTGGTGTCTAACAGGGGCATTGAAGCTAATCCGGAAAAGATCAAAGCCATCACCTCCTTGGCTAAACCGAAGTGTATCAATGATGTTCAACGCCTGGCAGGCCGGATTGCCGCGTTGAGCCGGTTTGTCAGTCGCCTTGGCGAGAAGGCCATCCCTTTGTATCAGATGCTGAAGAAAACGGATAACTTCGTCTGGAGTGACGCCGCTAATGAAGCATTTGAAGACTTAAAGCGGCAGCTAGCTAATCCGCCGATTCTCGCTGCTCCGGTTGACAAAGAACCATTGTTGCTATATGTGGCAGCTAACGCTCGGGCTGTTAGTGTGGCTATTGTGGTGGAGCGCAAGGAGGCAGGAAAGGAATATCCGGTTCAGCGGCCGGTTTACTATATCAGTGAGGTACTTATTGAGTCCAAGCAGAGGTACCCGCATTGGCAAAAATTGGTGTATGGGGTTTTTATGGCAAGCCGGAAGCTCAAGCAGTATTTCCAAGGTCATCCCATCACGGTGGTCAGCTCTGCTCCGTTGGGAGATATAATCCAGAACAGGGAAGCAACTGGCCGGATTGCTAAGTGGGCTATAGAGCTCGGGCCTCACGGGTTGAAATACATACCCCGAACGGCGATCAAATCTCAGGCACTTGTGGATTTCATCAATGATTGGACAGAATTACAAGCGCCAGAGGAGAAGCCGGATCACACTTATTGGACTATTCATTTTGATGGGTCCAGGCAATTGGAGGGCTCGGGGGCTGGAGTCGTATTAACTTCCCCACGAGGTGATAAGTTTTGTTATGTTCTCCGTTTAATGTTCCCTTGCACTAACAATGCAGCTGAATATGAGGCTTTACTCCATGGTCTTCGGATGGCTAAGGAGATGAACCTAAGCCGAGTTAAGTGCTTCGGTGACTCGGATCTGGTGGCTCAACAAGTGTCCGGCACTTGGGATTCCAAGGACCCACTCATGGCAGCATATCGTCGTGAGGTGGATATTGTTGCAGGTCACTTTAAAGGTTATCAGGTGGATCATGTGGACCGGCGGAAGAATGAAGCGGCGGACGCTTTAAGCCGCCTGGGTTCCCAACGTAAACCGGTTCCACCTAATGTCTTCATGGATGTTCTGCATAATCCGTCCATCAAGCTCCCTGGTGAAGAGGATTTGGCCGTTCCTGATCCGGAAGCTCAGTTGGTGGCAGCTCTTCATGTTATCCCGGATTGGACGGTTCCATATCTCGCATATATGAACCGGGGCGAGTTACCAGAGGATGAAACTTTGGCCAGGCAGATAACCCGGCGGTCCAAGTCCATGACTATTATCAATGGAGAGTTACATCATTGCAGTGTGACAGGGGCGTTTCAACGTTGTGTGTCTCCTGAGGAAGGCCGTGAAATTTTGCGTGAGATCCACGAAGGAGATTGTGGTCACCACGCCGGTTCAAAATCTTTGGTGGCCAAGGCGTTTCGTCACGGTTTCTATTGGTTGACAGCTCATGCTGATGCCGAGGACTTGGTCAAAAGATGTGATGGCTGTCAGAAATTCTCAAGGCGCGCTCATGTACCGGCTCAAGAATTGAGGATGATTCCAATCACCTGGCCGTTTGCAACTTGGGGGCTGGATATGGTTGGGCCTTTCAAGAGGTCCAAGGACAAGAAGACCCACCTTTTGGTGGCGGTTGATAAGTTCACGAAGTGGGTGGAGGCAGAGCCAGTTAGTAAGTGTGACGCGGCCACGGCGGTTCAATTCATCAAAAAGGTGATCTTCCGGTTTGGCTTTCCACACAGCATTATAACAGACAATGGTACCAATCTGTCAAAAGGTGCCATGAAGGTTGTCAACGTGAGCACATCCGGTTTGACGTGTCATCAGTGGCTCACCCCCAGTCCAATGGTCAAGCGGAGAGGGCCAATCAAGAGATCTTGAGAGGCATCAAACCCCGGCTTATGGTTCCTTTGCAACGGACGCCGGGTTGTTGGGTTGAGGAGTTACCTTCTGTGTTGTGGAGCATCAATACCACACCCAACAGATCGACAGGATACACACCATTATTCATGGTTTATGGAGCGGAAGCAGTTCTTCCTAGTGACATCCGTCATGACTCACCTCGTGTAGCGGCATATGTTGAAGCTGACAACGAGAAGGCACGGCAGGAAGCTCTTGACCTGTTAGATGAGGAACGTGACATGGCGGCAGCCCGTTCGGCGATTTATCAGCAAGATCTGCGTCGTTATCATAGCCGCCGGGTTAGAACCAGAACCTTTCAAGAAGGTGATTTGGTGCTTCGGCTCATCCAGGATCAGACGGATATGCACAAGCTATCCCCCCTTGGGAAGGACCCTTTGTGGTCAGCAAGAATCTACACAACGGGTCGTACTACCTAATCGATGTTCGAGAGCGCAAAGACTCACGTAAATCGGAGGAGGAGACCAACCGGCCGTGGAATATTGCTCATCTTCGGCCTTACTATACTTGAGCTATAGGCTCTGCTTATGTACATATTATGACAATGTATATATTATGATCAATACAATAAACCGGAACCTCAGCTAAAGCGGGGTATCTGTTGTTTTTCTTACATCATGTGTGGTTACATGGAGCTTACAAAGCGGCGTCCGGTTTACCCCTTGATTTAGCTTCTCAAAGCTTCATATTAGATCACTTGGGGGCTTGGTTGTATCCGAACCATAGCTACACCTCTTGATCGGTGTAATGCCACAGCATCACTTGGGGGCTTGGTCGTATCCGAACCATAGCTACACCTCTTGATCGGCGTAATGCCAGAACATCACTTGGGGGCTTGGTCGTATCCGAACCATAGCTACACCTCTTGATCGGCGTAATGCCACAGCATCACTTGGGGGCTTGGTCGAACCCGGACCATAGCTACACCTCTTGATCGGCGCAATGCCACAGCATCACTTGGGGGCTTGGTCGTATCCGAACCACAGTCACACCTCTTGATCGGCTCAAAGCCACATCAGTCCGTGGCCAAAGAGAGTGTTGTAAAACAACAGCTCAAACATAGGCACCCACTAAGCACAGCTAACAATGTTGCTTGGGGATTCTTTGCTGTTGAATTTAGGGCCTGGCAGCCCGTAAAAAGCCTCGACTACAACGGTTTTCATTTGCCTTTTGCTAAGCTTTCTTTGTTTTCATAAGATTTGTGATGTTTTTTAAACCGGTGTTTATCAACCCGGTTAGGTTGTCAACTACAAGTTGTCAGTACACGATCAAATTATAATCCAGAGACTATCAGCCCGGTCTGGTTTTGACTCAAAGTCACCAGTATGAAATAAACCGGTGTTTATCATAGCCCGGAACGGTTTTCTGATAAACCCGCATCATATAACAGGAGTTATTTCTACTCCGGATTAGGGTTATTACCCTCATTACAAAGTTGGTCAGCCAACACTATCCCTAAAGGTCACAGCTATCATATATTTCCATATTTGGTTATCTTTTACAATCTTGGTTATAAACCTTGGTCATATATATATTTGGGTATCATGACCCGCCCGGTGGTAAACCGCCAGGGCGGTTTAAGATTCTTATCTGCAGGAGCAACTTGAACAAATAGCTATGGATTATGAACATCATATCTTAAGCATGGCGGATTAGCACGCATCAATTGCAGATAAATATGCACGAAGGCATAACAGACCAAGTGTTTTAACTAGCCTATTACAAGGCGTTTCAGTGCCCAAAGGGATAATTGTTTCTCAATAAGCATTACAGCACGTGAAAAAACTAAACCGGCCCCCGGATTATGATTGCTTATCAGCTTGACCTGACGGCTGCGGATCATCTTGCACCGGTTCATCTTCTTCGTCCCTACCCAGTGGCTGGAAGTCAACAGTTGTCCAGTCGATCCCAGTTAAAGCTTGGAACACAGCTTCGTCGCTTATAAGGGTGGATGGTTCAATGTCAGGGGCATAAGTGTGCTTACGGATTGGAGGGATCAGGTTTTGAGCCTCGGGAGTTGGTGCGGCAACCCGCTTGTTATTGGTATCATAACTCGCCTGGTAAAATGAAAGATCAGCCTCTTCAGCAAGTTGACAAGCCAGTGGACGTACTTCCCGGTTTATGGCGCAGAGATCTTCAGTGCAAAATTCTGATCCGTCTTCTTTTAAGCTTGGGTAGCCTTAGCCACGTCCGTCGGATGAAGGTCAGGCACCCATGCTTTTGCCCGGGTTAGTGCGGTCAGAGCGCCAGCCCTTGCAGCAGACCTCTTCAGCTCTTCTACCCGGGCAGGCAGCATAGATAGCCTGTCTAAGGTATCTTTGATTAACGTCGGGCGGCTTATTGTGAGAAGCGGTGCAGATAATTTGTTGTGCGCCGGTATACAGTTGCTCTATCAGCGTGTAGGCAGCCTTCAGCTTCTTCTGAACATCAGAGCCCAGATGACTAATGCGAGTTCCTGCATCATGGCAAACATCAGTAAACCGGCAACGCATGGGAAGATATGTTGAAAGTATAAAGCAAGGATGCTTACCGAACACAGCAGCAGTCATGGCATGTATCTGCCGCTTTACACCAGTCAGCTCGTCTACCACCAGTTTGAGAGCTGCTTCTGCGTCTTCAGCTCTTTTCCGCAAAGCAGATTTCTCTGTGTTCCAATCCGCCCGCTCCTTGGCGAAGCTCTCCTTTAGCTTTTCCATAGCGTCTAAGGCGCTTGTCAGCTCATCTTTTGCTTTGGAAGTTTCGGCCTGTTGGGACTTGATGTTCTCTTGCATATCAGCGGTTTGGCTTTCCTTCTTGCTCAGTTCAGCCTATAAAGAGACAGATAATAATGAGTTGACAGTACATATTTGAAGTACCAAGAACATAACAAGTTATGCCCTTAGTACTTGGGGGCTAATGCATATTTGCTCTTACTCAGAAATTTTTACAAGTCCCAAGCACAATACAAGTATTAAGCTTGGCACTTGGGAGCTAATGTGTATTTGCTCATAAAATGCTGATATGGGAATTCTTCTACAAAGTCCCGGTTTATCTTTATAAAGTTAAACTGGCCCTTGGGGGCTACATCAGTGAAGTTAAGATGCATTGTTGCAAACATGAAATTGTGACTAAGTCCCAGTTTAACTTGGTATCTTAAACCGTCACTTGGGGGGCTACTGGATTTGATAAGCTGCAAGTAAGTATAAGAGAGAAACACTTATGAAAGTTACCTCATATCGCTCCTTCATCAAGTTTACCAAACTAGCTTCATAATCACGGCTGGTATACAGACGGTTCAAGAAGCCAGAGTGAATGTCTTGAGCGTTGAGATGGGCGTAGCTTGATAAATCGGCATTCCATTTGCCTTTGCCGATAGCAGAGAGATCGTCCTTGGCAGTATGCTTTGACAAAGCAACAGGATTGCCAGGAGTGGTGTGGACAGTGCCAGTAATCATAATGTCATCATATTGGTCATCATCAGCCTTCTCTGGAGTTGGCGGTTTGTCAGTATCCTTAACTGGACTGACCGGTTTGTCAAAGGTTCGGACAGGGCTGGTCAGCCGGTCTGCATGGCTTGTAGTGTCAGCTTGCACTTGTTCGGCAAGGAAGTCATGGTCTTGAGGCGGCGGATCATTAAGCATGTCATCAGCATCGGTTTCTTCCGGATCTGGAGTTTTTTCCGGTTCAACAGCTACATTATCATCAGCCAGTTTGCTTAACCGAGCCTTCTTGCTGGGTCTCGGCTTGGCGCTGAGAAAAGATAGACATAAGGATCAGTACAGTATAAAAAGATAACACATCAAGAATAAAGACACGTGCATAGCTCACCCAGGAACTGTTTTGAGGGGTGGAAGCTGTGTGGCCGATGACTCGCCAGAAAATGAGTGAGAAGTACCCTGATAATTTGAATCAGACGGGTTAAGAGGCTGGCAGAAACAACCTGCTTTGGGGTATGAAGTATCAATGGGATAAGAGACCTCTGATCGGCGTTTCCGAACCGGACTGTTCGGTAAACTGGCGGAGGTAACTACCTGGCCGCTGTGCCGGGTTGTACGGCGAGCCTCGTGCTGCTGCGTCTTCAAAAGAAAGTTTGGGTCCAAGTAAGCAAGAGGGTGAGAAAATTTTACTTTCCGGTTTGCTTGACGGATTTTGGATGTTGGCAGTGGATCTGAATCGGAGGAAAGAATGGTTACCTCTACGTCCTCAGCATGACTGCCTTCAGTGTCGTTCTGATAATAATCATTGTCAATGAGATGTACGAAAAATGAACCAAGAGAGTCAAGTTCTACCTCTGGTTCCGGATTACCCACATCGTCATCAGCTCATAGATCGGAGGATGCAGTGGTCCTTTTCTTGGCAGGTTTTTTTAACAACCTTGGTCTTTGGACGAACTGGCTTGACCGGTTTGTCTTGCGGCTTCGCCGGTTTGTCTTGTGATGGTTTCTTGTTCCAGAACGGATCATCACCCTGTCAGAAAATAATCACACTTTCAGAGAATATTTGGACAGAAGCAACTTCAGATAAAAATATTATATGATTCTTACAGCTAGTGGTTTGTTGAAGGTGCAGAAAGGGAGTAGTCCGGTTTGGGCACAGACAGCCTCTGGTTCGTTCAGTATCTTTTTTACAGCCTAAGTGACTTCTGCATCTGTAAGCTGAATGTCAATGTGCTGCTGAGCATCCTTCAAACTCCCCGTATACTCACACATCAAACCGGGGCGCCGGCTTAAGGGAAGAACACTCCAGCTTATCCAACAACGGGCAAGATCAACTCCTGTCAAACCGTTTGCCATGAAGGCTCTAAGCTTTGACAATTGAGGAGCATAGTTGGCCCTTTCTCTTGCAGTCAACCTCTGAGGACAAGGATGTGTGTTGCTCAGGCGTTCAGGGCGGTAACCGGGCAGGGTTTTTTCATCAGGTGGAGATGTATCCATGCAATAGAACCAAGTCTGGTTCCACTCTTTGGGGTGACTGTGGAGTTTGGGATGAGGGAAGGTGACTTCTTTCCTTTTCTGAACCGCCATTCCGCCCAGTTCCGTATTGGGTCCATCCGAGAACTCTGTGCGACGGTTTAAGTGAAAGAAATCCCTAAACAGTTCGACTGTAGGTTCCTCTTGCAGATAAACCTCACAGAAGACTTGGAAGTGGCAGATGTTGGTCACAGAGTTGGGACCGATGTCTTGAGGACGCAGCTGAAAATTGGCTAGTACATCTCGGAAATTTTTTGAACCGGGAGGGCTAAAACCTCGTCCAAGATGATCAGCAAACACAACTACCTCTCCGTCCTTGGGTGTAGGAGGATTTTCCGGGCCAGGGACCCTCCAGTGGATGACATCTTTCTTGGCTAAAGCGCCCGTTTTAACAAGATTGTTCAATTGTTCTTCGGTTACTCAAGAAGGAGCCCAATTGCATTCATAGACTTGCTTGGCCATGGCAATGGAAATCTGAAACATGATTATTGCCGGTTTAAAATTTACAGTGGATAACTATAGAGCGGTATAAGGATACAAGCATACTGATAAACCGGATTTGGTTATTCGTAATCCGGAGTCTGACAATGGAAACAGTGTAATGCGTTGGCGGTTCAACAGGGGACTAATGGTATCTACATAGTTCATCATTTTGTATACGAAGTTAAACCGCCTACGTTAATAGTGAAGGAACAGATCTGAAATAACTAAGTGATGGAACATTAGGTTTTGCAAGTTGGTATTACAAATCTGGATCTACCACGCGTCAGAAAGTGGAAAAATATTCAGGGTTAAATATTCTGGTACTTGAATAGTTGAAGGATACAGATGAGATTTTCTACTTAGATGAGATGCACTAATGGAAAGAAGAACTATGGATATTGCTATACGGATAAAAGTCAAGGTTTGAGTCAGGATTTATTGCGCAGCAATGAATACCGACGAACACCGAAGAACACCGTTGAACACTGAAACCCTAGTAGCAGATCTGGGGTGGAAAGAAAGAAGACTTACTGATGCTGATGGAACAGCGGAGTGGCGTCGCGATTCTCTGGCACGATCAGTGTGATGCAGCGGCCGGAGTTGAGGTCAAAGACGAAGGCTTGACGGCGGCGGCTGAGCTCGAAACGCTGGGGCGGCGCGAGGAAGATGACGAGGTGAAGAGGTATGAAGGGGAAAAGTGAAAATAACCCCCGGTCCTATTTATAAGGGCAGAAAGATAAGCGTCAGGCGCGAAAATTGAGGAGCCTAAATTTTGGATATGAGGCGGAGCTGTCGCCTCGATTGTCGGAGGCTTGTTAATGACAGGTGACGTCACGGCGGTTTACCATGATCCTAGAAGATGATGTCACGGCGGTTTACAAGATTATGTGAAGATGTTGAAGAAGAAATTTTCTTAAGTATTGAGGATTGACATGAACCAGTTCAAATCAATCTGGGGCCTAATGTTGGGGATATTACCACTGGGCGTAAACCGGCCAGGAGAGGCCGGGTTAACCCCATAAGTAGTTCATCTGTATCTGAAGCCCATGAAGACAGACGGTGACGCTTTATGGAGGCCCAGGGCCCAAAGCCGGTTTAAGGCCTGTAGACATAAACCGGCATTGATATGTAAACTTGTATTGTAAGGTAGAAGTAGCAGAGACCGAGCCAGACACGATTATGAGCCGACCTCGGGATTCTGTAAACCGACGGGCGTCAACCCATGTATATAAGGGGACGACCCGGCGGTGGTTCAGGGACAACAGACAACAACTCGAGACTCAGGCAAAGCGTATTCGCTCCCTGGTCATCGAAACCCCATCAATTCCATCACAACTAGACGTAGGCTCTTACCTTCATCGTAAGGGGCCGAACTAGTATAAAACTCTCTTGCGTCCCTTGTCCGCTTTAACCCCTTTAAGCTAACCCGTAGCGATGGCTCCATGACTAAGTCCTTTCTCTAGGACATCTGCCGTGACAAAACCACGACAACTCTCATGCCAGTATGCCTTGACCCGCAGACTTGTCAGAGTATTGCAGATGTTCTGCAATGTCAAGTGACAGCTTTCCCGGGCACATACCTGGGATTACCCCTCTCTCTCAACAAGATCACACATGGCCTGTTGATGCCGGTGATTCATGTGACGCCCCCGATTCAATCGTACACTAATCATACACGCAAATGTGTATGATCAAGATCAGGGACTCACGGGAAGATATCACAACACAACTCTAGACACAAATTAAAATAATAAAAGCTTTATATTACAAGCCAGGGGCCTCGAGGGCTCGAATACATCAGCTCGAATACACAAGAGTCAATGGAAGCAACTATATCTGAGCATAGACATAAGTTGAACAAGTATGCCTTAAGAAGGCTAGCACAAAAGCAGCAACGATCGAAAAGGCAAGGCCTCCTGCCTGGGAGCCTCCTAACTGCTCCTGGTCGTCGGCGGCCTCCACGTAGTAGTAGGCACCCTCAGTGTAGTAGCAGTCGTCGTTGAAGGTGGCGTCTGGATCCTGGGCTCCACCATCTGGTTGCATCATCCGAGGAGAATGGAAAGAGGTGGAAAAAGGGGAGCAAAGCAACCGTGAGTACTCATCCAAAGTACTCGCAAGCAATGATCTACACTACATATGCATCGGTGTCAATGAAATGGGTAGTATCTGTGGACTGAACTGCAGAATGCCAGAGAAGAAGGGGAAAGCCTAGTCCTATCGAAGACTAGCATCTTCAAGCGGCTCCAAGCATCTTGCAGCATTAGAAGAGATAAGAGTAGCATAAAGTAAAGTAGTAGTAGTGTTATCAACCTCGGCCAGAGATCCTTTCTCGACTCCCTGCGAGAAAGCAATCCCAGAGCCATACTATCCAGTTATGACCTCAATGATCCAGCTCTAGTTGTATCAATAGGGATACAACTCCAAGTGTCCGTTACCGTAGGACAGGCTATCGATAGATGTTTTCTTCCCTGCAGGGGTGCACTAACTCCGGCCGGACACACTTTTCTGGGTCATGCCTGGCCTCGGCCAAACGATACGCCGCAACCTGACCTAGGCCAAATAGAGAGGTCAACACACCGGACTAAACCTATGCCCCCAGGGGTCATGGGCCATCGCCCCGGGAACTCTTGCACGTTGCATGGGCGGCCGGTGAGCAGACCTAGCTACCTCCTTAAAAGGGCAGGTGCTTACCAGTCCAACCCGGCGCGCGCCGCTCAGTCGCATGACGTCTATTAAGCTTCGGGTCTACCAGAGAGAAGAGGGGGAAGAAACAATAAGTATGAAGCAAACAAGTGCAATACTATGCATGACAAGACAAAAGCAGCGCTAGGGGTGAACTAACGCAAGGCTACACGATACCGGCGAAGGGGGAAAAACATCTGGGAAGGTTTTCTCGAAGTTTGGCATTTTCGGACAGTTGGAACGGAGGGGGACGGTTGCAGGTTCGCTATGCTAGGGGCGTGTGACAGATGAATGGGTTGCATATTTGGATCATTGGATTTTTTTGAGCAATTTTCATATATAAAACTTTTTCACCTGACTTACGGATTATTTTCTATGAATTTCTGAAGTTTAAAGAATATTATGAAATTATGTGTAATTACTAAATTCGACAGAAAAAGAATAATGATGTCTGCATGAGGTCAGAGTGATGTCAGTAGTCAACTTTGACATGTTGACCAGTCAAAGTGACAGAGGGGTCCCACTGTCATTGACTGTTAGCTAATTAACTTAGTTAGCTAGTTAATTAGACAGGTTAATTAAGTTAAATTAATTAACCTAAAACAATTAAGTTAATTAATTCTTTAATTAATTAATTAACCTATTTAATTAGTTTTAGTTCTCTTTGTTTTGGGGCTGGGCCCACATGTCATAGGCCCAGCCGGGAGCGGGTTAATGGGCGTGCGGGCATAGGCGAAAGGAGCCCTGGGGGAGCCGAACCCGGGCATCGCCGTGGGGCAGCGGCTGGACGGCGAGACGCCGGTGGGCGGCGAACGGCGCGAGGGAGGGCGGCTGGAGCCGCGACAACGGCCAGCGGGCGCGCGGGCTTGGCGGTGTGCGGCGAACCGACGAAGGGGCAGCGGCGGCGCGCGGGCAGGCGGGGAAAAGCGGCAGCAACAGCAACAGCAGCAGTCGCTGCGGGCTCGGCGGGGCGCAGCTGCTGCTGCAGCGACAGCAGCAGGCAGCGGGCGAAGTAGGTGGGGGCCGGGGAGGGGCCGCGCTCCGAATGCAGAGGTGGGAGGGCGAGCGGCAGCGGCGGGGCCGACGAGCTACGGCGAGGAGTACGAGACAGCGCGGGCACACGCGGCGTGGTGTTCAGCGGCGCGGCAACAGAGCAAGAGCAGCAGGCAGACGAGGGCGCAGGAGGGCGGCCATGCACGGGCGGAAAGCGCGGCTGTGCGCGCTGGAGTTCAGGTGCGTAGTACAGAAGCAGGACGGGCACGGGCCCCGGTGGGCGCGGCCAAACTACGACGAAATCGAGGGGGAAAGGCGGGGAAACGTGGAGAGGAGCTCATAGTGAGCCTGTAGATGCACTTAGAGGGCTCGGGGGAGACGGTGAGGTAGGGACAGCCGGGGATCGACGGTGGAGGCCTCGGTGGCCGCAGGTGAAGAAGATGACGCGGTTGATGGCGGCGATTTCGAGCCTCCGAGCTCGAACGGTTACGCGTAGGCGACGTAGAGGACGACGGTGATCCATCCCGGACATCAGCTGGCGGCACGGAACGACGAAGAGCGCGGGAACGATGACGGCGGCGGCGGGTGCGTGCTGTCGAGAAGGGGGCGACCGAGAGAGAGGGGATAAGGCAGCTAGGGTTCGTCCAGGATCAAGGGGGGAGTCTTGTTGATGCCAGGGAGATCCGGATGGCCACCGCGTGGAGGATCCGCGGCGTGGACGCGACAAGTGAGGCCACCGAGCTCCCTGTGAGCAGTAGGAAGGAGAAGAGGGATAGGTGGGCTGGGCTGTGCACTGTGGACTTAGAGCCCAGATGTACAGTGTCAGTTTTCTTTTGATGCATTTCTTTAAACCTCTTCGTTTTGCATTTCCTTTTAGTAACAAATGAGTTTTGTTTTCAACAAAACTTGGCGCATAATTCTAACACAATATAATGCGATGGAACAAAAAGTATGGGGGTCAAAAGGAGTTGTATAGCCATTTTTAGAAATTGAAAAGGCCAATTTCAAATGATGCTGGACCACTAAATAATTTCCAGGGGCACTTTCAAAAATCCAAAAGAGGTTGGTTCCAACATGACAAATACCCAGGGATTATTTGCCACACTTTGAACATTTTAGTTTTCATGTTTGGCAAATTTGAATGCTAACTTTAAATTTGAGTTTGAATATGAATAGTGATTTGGATCAAGTGAGGATTAGCAACAGTAATGTGATGATGTGGCACCATTAGCAGGGATTTACTGTAGCTTAATTATCCGGGCGTCACAATTCACAAAGTGGACAAGCGACTGTCTGGCTGGCTTGCAACCTTTCTGTCTTGGGGGGGACGCCTCACTTTGGTTAATGCAGTCCTGGCAGCGATGCCCAGTTACTTCACGGGCTGTTTTCTATGACCACAACAATCACTACACAAGGTTGAACAAATCCTAAGGGGCTTCTTATGGCAAGGGAAGAACCAGACCAAGGGAGGACAATGCCTTGTCGCTTGGGAAGTGGTCACATTGCCAAAAGAGCATGGAGGGTTGGGGGTAAGAGACATTGCAGCACACAATAGGGCCCTCGTCTACAAGTTCATGGCAAAGATCTTGCAACAGCGTGACGCTCCATGCTACAGTTGGTTTGCACACACATACTTTCACAAGGAAATTTCCTGGTCTCCTCACAATCGGGACACCGCTATCTGGAGAGGCTTCAGGTCCACCTTGCGTCTGGTCATGGAGGCTACCAAATGCAAGGTTGGGGACGGACAGGGTACTGCCTTCTGGCACGACCACTGGCTCGAGTGTGGTCGACTCGTGACATGCTTCCCGACTCTTTTCTCCTTCTCCGCGTCCAAGTTCTACACATTTGCGTCCCAGTTTAGAGATGGCCAATGGAACATTCAACTTCATCCAAACCTCTCTTCCATAGCAACACAAGAGCTCGAGGACATGTCTGCGTGCTTGAGCAATGTTCAGCTACACGAAGGTACACCAGACATCATAGTGCCTCTTTTGGGAGACAAATCTGCTACCACCGCATACTTCTACAAACTGCTCACTTTTAGAGGGAAGTTTTGTCCGTCAGCTAAATACATCTGGGACAGGATCATATCGCACAAGCACCGTATTTTCTTGTGGATTGCCCTCCAGGACAGACACAACACTAGAGACAATATGCTAAAAAAGCATTGGGACAGACTTGTGTCACATAACGGGTGTGATCTATGCCCGGCCGCAGAGACAATGAATCACATCTTGCTAAGATGCAAGCTAGCTCAAGCCATATGGTCCAAGCTTGGAGTACAAGACCTTGCCTCATCTTCTATTGGAGCAGGTGATCTCTTGTGTTCGCAGCACTCGCGGGCTCGACACGGCACCAAGTGGCATGTCCTCTTCACAGCATGCGCAGTCGCCCTTTGGAATGCAAGGAATGCTCAGGTGTTTGACGGGTCCTTTTGGAATGAGAGGTAGTTATACAACAAGGTTGCCGATCTCGTCAGGCTATGGAGCCTACGCGCTAAACCACATGATAGACATAGCCTTTTTCTCTGGGCAAATGCTCTCGCTACTAATTAGCCTTTCCAGAAATCGCCCCTCCTTCTCCCACCCTCTGCTTTGTATCCTTTTTCAGGTCTGGTGATGGCCTGCTGCACACAATGTGCGGCGCTAACATCACCTTCATGTAAATGACTCCGGTCATCCGGGTACTTTTACCCGTTTTGAATGCATAAGGTAGAAAATGCTCTACCTTTTTATTCAAAAAAAAGATCAATATTGAATTCATTTCAAGTAACTTTATTTCACCGATTACAAAAAACATATTTCACTCAACTAAAAGATATATTTTTACAATTAATGTGAGATTGAAATATGAAATTGGAATGCAACTAGTATATATAATGTGACACTGAAATATAAAATTGAAATCGCATTCATTTCAATGTTCAGACAATTTCAGTACCACATTGGTTACAATTAATTTGAGATTGAAATGTGAAATTGGAATGCAACTAA
This sequence comes from Triticum aestivum, assembly GCF_018294505.1. Taxonomy (NCBI): domain Eukaryota; kingdom Viridiplantae; phylum Streptophyta; class Magnoliopsida; order Poales; family Poaceae; genus Triticum; species Triticum aestivum. The sequence goes on along the minus strand of NC_057796.1, from coordinate 206,040,535 downwards.
TATATATATAATCTGACACTGATATGAAATAAAAAATTGAAATTTTCAGATTGTATCCATTTCAATATTCAGACCAGTTTTAGTAATGCATCCATTTCAATTAATGTGAGATTGAAATATGAAATCAGAATGTAACTAGTATATATAATGTGACACTAAAATATGAAATTGAATTTTCCAGACCGCACGCAATTCAGTTTCCAGACCAGTTTCAGTACCGCATCCATTTCAATTAATGTTTCGAGACATATTTCACTCTATTGAAATAATTGTCACACATTTCTAAATAATCAGTTTCACAAGTTGACATCTTCAGTTTCATATTATATTACACTTTGAGAACCTACATTTCATTTTCCACTAGTTTGTTTCACAAAAAACACATATATTTCAATTGCGCATTTTTGAAATAACACATTTCACTCTTTGAAAATAAATTATTACACATTTTAAATAATCAAGTGCACAAGTTGACATTTCAGTTTCGTATTTGGGTTAAATAGGGAAAGGAAACTATCTCTACCTCTGTAAGCTTTATTCAAAACTACTGGGGGTCCTTCTCGTCCTGTCATACCAATAGGAAGATGGAGGTTACCAACAAAGGTAAGGAAAGGGTCGATGGGTTTTATGATACCATTGAAGTGAAAGAAAAAGTTGCGAATTGGCAGCCACCTGACCCGGAGTCCATTAAGATTCATGTTGATGCAAGCTTTGTGGAGGCCATTAGCTCTGCGAGTGTGGGTGTGGTTGCCAGGAATCATTTAGGAGAAGTGATCATTTTTTCATGGGATTATATTGGGGTTTGCAATAGCGTGGATGAAGCGGAACTTAGAGCGACCCTCGCAGGGCTTTACATCGGTATTACTCTATACAAGCCCATCATCTTAGAAACTGATTGTTCTTTTGTGGCTCCTTTCTAGGAAACGATTATTTGGACGGGTCTTCCCTAGTTGATCTGTATGATGAAAGCATTGAGCATTTTCTGGTTGATGACAAGTTTCAAGATTTCCAAGATTAACAGAAGGGCCAATAAGGTGGCGCATGAAATTGCTAAATTCAGTTTTGTTAATAGGTATGATGGTGTGAGTCTTAATAGTGTTCCGCCATGCATGGCTGAAGTTGTAATAGACGATTGTATGAACAATTTTAATTAATTAATATATGGGAGGGGTTTTCAAAAAAAAAAGGTTTACAGTGAAATAGGTTGGTTTCACATGTTTCTATTGAAAAAGAGATTATTTTTTTCTTCTTCACATTTTTCTAGTGAAATAGTTTGTGAAGCAATCGAGCGATCTCGTTCGCCGAGTTTCTGGTTCGATCGTTTTGGTTTTCGTCTGCTTCTCGTTCACCACAAACTCGGCGAACAGGCATTGGGAAGAATTATTGGGCGGGCCCACAACGCGGATACAGTCCACTGGTATCAACGACTAGCGGGCGCATGGCAGCGTCTCCCGTCAAAAAAAAGAAAGAAAAAGCAAGCATCAGAGTCTCGTCGTCCCCACGTGTAACTATCCCGAGTCTTTTACTCTTCCCGTCGGTCAGTCAGTCCACTGGTATGCCGTGTGGAAAACGCATGCCGCGCTCCAGAATTCCACAGAGTCGGCGTCGCTCGGTCGCTGTTGTCGACGTTTCGCTGCCGGTCGGCCCGGTCCTGCCACCGCCACCACATACAAGTGGGCGTCGTGCAGACCAAACAACTCGCTCCACTCGAATTCCAACCATGGCAGGGCACGCCCAAGCTTCAACAACACCTCTGCTGTGCCTCCCCCTCTGCCTCCTAGTACTGCTATCCTCTGCCCAACGGGCAACGGGCATGTACCTCGACGCCGGCGGAAACCACGAGACCTTCTCCGGCGGCACCGTGCCTGAGAGCTTCAGCGTACGGAGCCGCAACTCCTCCAACAGCTCCGGCGCCGGCGCGGCCTTCTGCAGGCTCCTCTCCCTCCAGATCCTCGACCTGTCCAACAACCAGCTCACGGGCGAGCTCCCCGACTGCTGGTGGAATCTGCAGGCGCTGCAGTTCATGGACCTCTCCAACAACTCCTTCTCGGGTCAAATCCCCGCTGCCGAGGCAAGTCACAACTGCTCCCTCGAGTCGCTCCATCTCGCCGGCAATGACTTCACCGGCACCTTCCCGCGGGTCTTGGATCATTGCGATTCGCTGACCACCCTCGACATCGGGAATAATAAGTTCTTCGGCGCCATCCCTCCATGGATAGGAACCCGTGTTCCATCGTTGAGAATCCTTAGCCTTAGATCAAACAATTTCACAGGAGAAATCCCTTCGAAGTTGTCGCGGCTTTCTAAACTCCAGCTGCTCGACCTTGCCAACAACAGACTGACAGGACCAATCCCTGTAGCATTCGGCAACATGGCCTCCATGAGGCATCCAGAAATTGTGTCGAGTCAGGCATCAGCGCTGGATGGGTCGAATTATCAGGATAGAATCGATATAATCTGGAAGGGCCAGGAGCTCATCTTCCAAAGAACGATCCGGTTATTAACCGGCATCGATCTGTCAGGCAATATGTTGTCTCGGTGCATCCCTGAAGAGTTAACTAGGCTGGAAGGCCTCCGATTTCTAAACCTGTCAAGAAACCATCTGTCATGCGGCATCCCTAAAGATATTGGTAGTTTGAGGAATCTCGAGTCTCTTGATCTATCATGTAATGAGCTTTATGGAAACATTCCACAGAGCATCTCGATCTTGTCCGGGCTCAGCACATTCAACATCTCGAACAATCATTTGTCAGGCAAGATACCTACTGGGAGCCAGATGCAGACGTTGACCGACCCTTCGATTTACCGGAACAATTCCGGCCTTTGCGGATTTCCTCTAGAGGATTGTCCAAATACTTCGCCTGCTTCGGATGAGAAAACCGGTGAAGGGGAGGACCAGTGGCTGTACTACTGTGTGACTGCTGGGGTTGTTTTTGGGTTTTGGCTATGGTTTGGACTGCTCTTTTCAGTTGAGACCTGGAGATGTGCTCTTCTCTTCTCTGTCGATGGCATGCAATCCAAGATTATGCAGAAGGTGTCGCATATTGACCAGTTTATTTCAAAAAGTAGTAATGATCAATATATGTAATTGTTTCTTGCTTTGCTGTAAAACACAAGAATGTATGTATGCTATGTTAGGCCTTGTACCATGGGAAATGCTTAGGAAGATGCTTAGTAAAATAAGCCGAGTTCTTCTTAAGCACCGGTGCTTATTTCTATAGGACAGACGCTTAATTAAGCGTCTACCCTCTACAAATAAGCACCGATACTTAGAGAAAAACTGGTTTATTTCTCTAAGCACCTATCCCAAGCACCTTGCATTGTACAGGGCCTTATGAACTTTGTTTTGTAATAGGCAACTTTTCGTCCCATTTTCTCATGTAGTGGGGAGGGGAAATAATATCATGCATATTTGGGCTTCACTTGGCGTCCTTTTACTTTAAATGTCATAGTTTCTTTGTTCTACAAGTTTGCTAATTTTGTTCCACTAGTACCTTTGCAAAGTTCTTTTTTCACATAAACAACAGCCGCTCTACCATTTGCATGCAACAGCTCAAGGTGAACTAAATTACCATGTACTACTTGTTTTCGTTTATTGGACAAGTAAAACGTCGATCTAGGAGAGGGCGCTCTAGCAGGAGCTTTTTGTTGATCATGTCATTGAAAAGGTTAGCATCTATCTGGTGGAGGTCATTTTCTCCACAAGCGAAACGAATTAGGTTGAAATCACCTAGAATGAGCCAAGATCGTAGGGAGGAGCAATTCATTTTCTTAGACAAGATAATGTTTTTTCTTTTATTAGTTAGAACACAATATTTACTTATAGCTTGGCTTGAAAGGAAGAAGAACAATAAAAGAAAGGAAAATTACAACAGTTTAGCTAGCCATGTGTTGAAAGCAATCTCGACTGTGAGCAATTGATTTGAGTTCATTACTCCTTTAAAGGATGTTGGAGTACCCACCTCCTGGGGTCATCCGTGCCCTCCGATCCGGCCACGACGCGCCCGATGCCGGCTTGCCCTCATATCGTGTAATCTCGTGCCTCACCGGTCCATGGCACGTGGTCGCGGACGCGCGCGGGGCCCACGCGTCTGGCGTTTTTACGTCGATCCGTCGTGTGTCGTCTCGTGCACTGTTTGTGTGGGTTGGGTGCCGGTGATTGTACGGTGTTTCTCTGGCTGCCTGCCCTGCCCTCTTTGTGCTCGCCTGGCTATTTGGTGCTGCCGGGGCTGCCCGGTGTTGTGGCTGTAAGCTGTATGTTTGGTGGTGTCTAATCGATCCACCCGACTGATAGACTCTCCGAGGGTTGCCCGGTTGGTCGAGTCTGCTAGATGGATGTTTCATGATCGGGTGGCGCAACTTGTTTGGTCAAGTCCGTTGGCCATTTTATGATCAGGCGGCGCTTGCTTGGCACTGTTGTGCCCACACCCGAAGATGGGGCGCTGGCGAGGCTGCCAGTTTTGAGCAGGTCCCGCATGGCGGTGTGTTGGGTGTGCGAAAGGGTGTGGTCTCGTTTAACTCAGTCGATAAAAGAATGGCTTATGCTCTTGGTTCGTATGGGGTGGGCGAGCGTGGGATTGGATGGGTAACATTCCTCTTTGTCACATCTTGCTCCGTACTCGGTGGGTTCACATGGGTTGGGACAAGTAACTTCACTCTCGTTGCTCACGCTGGAGCTCCAATGCTCATTCAATCATTCCGCGCCTACCGGGCTGCTTGTTGGGGCCGGGCTATGGTTTGGGTCCACCTGCTAGTGTGTTGGGTCGACGTCTTGAACGGGTTAACGTTTAGCTGGATTGGTGAAAACATGTCCTATAATCGCTCGATTGGTTTTTTGATCTTCTTTTCCCCGTGCGCGGTGGGTGGCCGTGGGATGGTTCATGTAACGTCCCTCGTGATTGCCCACGCTAGTGTTTGGATACTCGTTTTCGGTCTACCTAGGTGCATGTTTGCATCGGGTTGGCATTTTGGTCCACATGCTAGTTTGTTGGGTTGATGGCTTGGATGGGTTAACCCAATGGTCGGAGTGTTTACCGTTTGTCTGGTTGGGTAAAAGCATGTCGCTTTCCTGGTCGTTTGGTGTTGCCTTGCTCTGCGAGTGTTTAGTGTTATCCTTCTAGTGGCGTGTGTCGATGTTTGTCTGGGTTTTATTTTTGGTTGGTTGCAGCACGCAGGGAGTGATTGTGGCATGAAGCCCTAGGCTCTCTTGTGGTACGCCGAGAAGGGCTGTGTCAGGCGGGGGTGGTCCTTCATGCTTTATCTTTCTGTGCCGACGGTGCCCTCGTTGTTCGTTCGACGTCCTTTCTGTGTTCTTTTTGGCTTCGTCTTGCTTACATGCAAGGAGGGGTACCTATTGGTGCTTCTTTCCCTGGTACTTGGTTCGCGTCCACGTGTGGGACTGCGTGTGGTCAGTTTTATCATTTCACTTGCTTATGTGGTGTCAAGACTACTTTGCCTTGCCTCCTTCCCCATATCCTTTTCTTCCTCCTGCGACATTGTTCTTCACGCCCACCATTTCACATCTAACAAAGCACGGTAGGTTCCCTTCCCTTCGCTCCTCGCCAATGGAAGGGGTTATGTAAGCTTCTCATCGGTCCTCCTGCACGACCGCCTTCTATTTTCTTCCCTGGCTAACATGGTGTTCATTGCTTAGGTTCGGCTTTCATTTCCTTGCTCAATGTGCGTGATTTCTTCTTCTCGCTGACCGTACATTCTCTTTGCCCTTGCGGCTGTAGATCCAGTGGGCTTCTTCGTAAAGTTTGATTATGGATGTTCTTGGATCCCTGCTTTTCCACGTGAGCTATCTCATCAGTCATCTCCGTGTACTCTGTCTGATGAAATGGTTGTATTCTAATCTCTAATGGTTGAGAAGGTTTGTTTGCTTTATGGCTCCCGACGGGCTCAATTGGCCACTGTTGCTATTCGATTAGGTGGACTACCATTCTCCTCGCCCACGTCTGCTTGCTTGTTTGATTTCTTTGTGGATGTCTCGCTGCCCTTTGCATGTCTAAAATGGTTGATTCTCTTCATGTTGCTCTACCCGTGCGTCGTGTTTCTACGTGTGATTTCTTACTGCAGCTTTTTGCATTTCTTTGTTAATTCATGCGTACAAAATGAGTTTTGTTGTGTTTTCTATAATCCCTATTTTGGAGAACATGAAGATGTGGTTTGCTTTGACACGCTTTTCTATGTGTGTGAGGTTGCAGACTAACGGGTTGTGATGGCCGAAATAAAAACCGAGTTGCCTCGATATGGCGTCTTACCCTCGCCGAAGAGATTTTTTTCTGGAGCGTTGCTTGGCAAGGTGCCTTGATGCGTATGACTAGACTGCCTTGCAAGCCATTGGGTTTTGCAGGGACGTTTTGGCTTTGTGCTAAGGGATTATAACTACGATTCAATGTTGGTGTATAAGAAGTGGATCAGTCTGTTGTCGTGCGTTATAGCATGCTTGGAGAGAGCGGTTGATTCCATGCGGCTTTCATCCGGGCACCAATGCATTGATTAGCTCCTTGACATGTGCTTCCTCTAATCTAGGAAGGTGTTGGGCCTCGACTGCAGAGGTTTGTAGTAAGCAGCAATTTTTCCCAAGTGAATGATCTTAAAGGTTTATCGAACACACATGAGCTCTGAATTGCTGCTAATGATCGGTCCTTGCACCCAAAAATACAGAATTTGCCTTGGCCCCAAGCGAAACTAGCCTTGCTAGTTACAAGAATTAAAGCAACTTATGTTTAGATGTATTGATTACAATAAGAGAAATAAATTCAAATTGAAAAATTAACTGAAAGTACGTTGATTGAGGTTGAAAGCAATAGGGATGAATGAATTGGGATCCATAGTTTCACCAGTGGCGTCTCTTTAACTAAAAAATAATATGATGAATTAATTACAGTTGTGTATCAATTAAATTGCAGTTAGGGTCTAGTTTGCTAGGACTATCAAATGAATAGGGATTGAAGATTTTGAGAGAAGCTGGGAAGAGGTTCGATTCTACGAGAATCGGCCAATAGAACTGGCCCTAAAAGGAGAAAAAATAGTTTGATGACTAGAAAGAAACGATGCTAGACACACATACCTAGGCGGGAACACAATTTAGAGTCTGCAACTGATTAAATGCATGAAGCTTAGCAACAAAAAGCTCTGAATCTATGCATTTATGAGTTTAGTTGTTAAGCCCTTTCATGCACTTAGCGCATTGTTTAAGCACACACGCATTGGATGAGGCCTTTAACATTTGGACACACACAAGTTAAGAAGCTACATATTAGGCACACATGTAATTCTCCCCAAGAAGTAACTCTGAGGTGACTAGGGTTTTCCCTCCTCCCGTTGGCATTGTCGCCGGTCTGCCCCGCTTTCGATGTCGTTTGAGTCATGGAGATGCGAAGGACCTCCAACCCCTCACCAGGCGGGAGGGACATAACTCCCGGTCTTGTTTGGTTCAACGTCTCAGTAAGGGTTGTGTGGCGGCGACAATGTCTCCAATGTCTGATCCCCGTCTGGATGGCGCGTCTAGCATCGTCAGAGGGTATGTGACAGTGTGTGTTCGTCGGATCTCGTGAAATTCGATCGGTGCTGGTCTTTGGTGGATCTGTTTGGATCCAGTCTTCGGTCATGTGTCTACATGTTTGATCTTTTTGATCTATGCTTTTCTTTATTAGACGGCTGGTGTAGCACGACGACTTCACAACAGGTTTTGTCCAGCTCTGGCGAGGAGGAAAGGGTGATGACAGCGGTGCATCTTCGACTCGCTACAATATTTGATCATCACTAGTTAGTCTACGGACCTGCACATAAGTTTTGTTACTTTAATATATTTATTGTACTACTGCCATATGACAAGTGTTAACTGATCGAAAGTTTTGTCCAAAGAAAAAGAAGACACGAAGGTAAGCGCCACGTTACACAAGACCATCCAATCTTGCGGGCCAGCGAGGCAGCCCTCCTGGTCACGGACTCACGGGCCCTTGTGAGCTGCTTCTCTCTCCTTTGCTCTCCCTCTAACCCTAGCATTTCCATCTCCGGTACCGTATTTTGCTCAAAAAAAGAAGAGTAAAAGGCACTGGCGGTCATCGAACTTGTCGTGATAGCTTACTTTGATCACTGTATTTAAGAATACGGTCAATATGATCACTATATACGACTTAGGTTCGTTGTATGGTCACTGGCTCAGCGTATAGCTTTGTATTTTGTCTAGTTGACCGGTCAAAGATTGCACATGCGCCTGGACAGCCCGAGGCTCTCTGTACCTATGCGGCCCCACCTGTCAATTGGTGAAACAAATAAATTAGAGAAACTAAAATTATGCATGGGCGAGGTTGAACCTGGAACCTGCCGTGTAAAAAGCCCCACAAGCGACCCAGTTGAGAGCGAACTTCTTCGTGTTAGAAGTGTAGAATGATACGAGTAGTTTATTACTGCAAAGAAGAAACGCGACGCACACTACGCGGGCACACCCAACATGTGACGCACACAACGCGAACAAAGCATGCACGCACGCGGCGGGCACGCACACGGACCCGACACGCACGCACACACTAGCACACAACGCACACGCGTAGACAGCACACAATACACACTAGCACCCACACGCACACACACACTCACGCTTATGATTGTGCTGAAATATGTTGTGTGAACTCATGGACATCAAGTCTTTGAATCGTATACGGCACGTACAGACAGTCGGGCATCCATGCAACCGTTCTCGTCGCTAGCTAGCCTTCGACAATCATCATGAGAGGCACACACAACCATGCATACATGTTCTTTCGATCATGGATTGTCGGTTAGATATACGTATGAATAATGGATGGATCGATCAAACACACACTGATGTGCAATGGGTACAAAGGATGGTATACGTGAGTAAGTTACCGAGCCATGTTGTCGCGTCGTGTGCGGAGCCGTGGCTAATGTCGAGCAGCTCGGCGCACAACCATAAGTATGATGTTGGTGTTGAGCTAGGCGAATATATATATGATTGGCGTTAGCAGAGGCCGCGGACAAGCGTCGGGCGCAGTAATGTCAAACACCGCCTTAGGTGACGGGCTCGCCGCTGCGGCCATGAGCAGGACTCTGGCTGAGAGACGATGTGCATGCATTACCTAGAGGAGAGCGGTCATGTGTGACTGCGTGAGCATGAGTGTGTGCACGCTTGCAACGAGTGCTAGTGTGTGTTCTGTGCACTGTGCATGCTGTGTGCCAATGCGGGCATCACAGAAGTAGGAGTATATAAATGGAGTTTGTGTTCAATTAGCTAGCTCGTGCACGCATAGATTGGTCCGTGGTTTGATTCCAACCGATACGAGTTAGCCTACTAAACACAAGCTGACAGATGGGTCTGCATAGATAGATAGAGACAAAACACAAGCTAATGAGGCGCATGTGGACTGTTTGACCGGTCAACTAGACAAAATACGAAGCTATACGCTAAGCCAGTGACTGTACAATCATCCTAAGTCGTATACAGTGACCGTATTGACCGTATTCTTGAGTACAGTGACCAAAGTGAACTATCGAGATAAGTTCAATGACCGCTAGTGCATTTTACTCAAAAAAAATATCTCCGGTACCGTATGTTAGGTGAATTATCCTTCCTAACTTGTTTCCTCTTCTATTCTAGTACTACTGTCTCAGTCTCTGAGTAAAAGGACACTAGTTCTGTTAATTACAGTGATTCAAATCGCTTCACGGCGGGCATACGCTATCTGTTCGACGAAATGCCGCACTAAAACCCTCTTGTCTTCACTTTCCTCCTATATATGTCCCGCAGCCGCAGGTGACGCGATGCTGCGCAGCTTCCCTCAGGCCTGTCCGCTCCTCAGGTAAGCGGGCACGAGCATCCCATGATAGCTGGCTCTCCCTCTCCCTCTACGCACGGATTAGGTAAACTATTGATGTCGTCTCTGTTCTTGTTGCTTTGGGGATCAGGAGGATGGGGTTCGAGAAGAGGGATGCCTACTTCTTTAAGCAGATGGGCAAGGGCATGCTCTGCACCTACGCGCTTTTCGGCGCAGCATGGCTCTGGAATGACACGTCGCCGCTTGGTTGGTGGACGCTCAAGCCACGCCCCAAGGTAGGTACTATCAACTATGGCTGGTGCCTGGTGACCCTTGGTTGAGGCAGAAATGAATTGGTGCCACCTTTTGTTTTACTAGTACAATGAAATGCATCTACCTGAATGCTCATTTTTTGGAACTATGGTTCAGAACTGCCAGTAGATAATGTCAATGCGTTCCACACTGTATCTTACAGTAAGGCACTTTCCGTGCCACAGTTTTTCTTTTTTCTTTTTAAGATCCGGTTTGTGCCGGCTTCATTGATTTAGCAGAGAGCATGCGGAAAATAGTGTGATCAAGTGATCATGGGGTACATAGAGCTGCGGAGAAAAGGAAAGAAAAACAAACTACCAGGATCATAGTTTGCTATCTCGCGGTCATCTCCCCAAAGGGGGTCTCAAACTCTCAATGTCTTTAGCACCTGCTAGCCTCCATTGTTCCATGTTGCTTTTGATTGCAGCAATGACATCAGAGGCCCCTGGAATGTTATCTCTGAAAACACTTGCATTCCTCTCCTTCCATAATTCCCAAGAGATCATCATGATTATGATCTTAATGCCGTTCTTGTGCTCTGCTGCAGTTCTCCTGATTATGGACTGACAAACTTTAATGGAAGACGAATGCACTCGGTCCATCGGTTGCAATGGAGAGCATCCTATCCAGGTTGCAGCCTCGCGCCAAATTTATCGGGAGAAGGGGCGGTACCATATGAGATGCATGGATGTCTCCAGGTTACGCAGACATAGTGGGCAAAAATATCCATTGGGCCAACCTCTCCGCTGAAGCCGATCATTGCACCAGAGTCTATTGTAATGCAGCAACCATGCGAACATCTTCACCTTGACAGGGGCCCATGCCTTCCAGATCAGGGGTTTAAAACCGCTCGACGCTGTCGACTGAAACTGCATTTTGCAGGCCGAGCCTGCAGAACAGCAGCCGTCCTTTCCCCCCATCCATCTTATCTTGTCACTCTCATTTTCATTGATACGAAGCTCAGTGTTGTGCAGCAGGCGCCACGGTCTCAGGAAATCATTGGCGATGGCCGTGGTGTTCCCATGCCGCAGATCAAGTACCCACTGATCATTATTCAGGGCTTCAGCAACAGTTCTGTTTTTGCACCGTGCATGACTGAAAAGGGCAGGGAAGGCCATGCGCAGCGGCGCGCCTTCGATACACGAGCTCTTCCAGAATTTGGTTGTCTTTCCATCGCCTACAGTCACCGCCGTTGCATTAGCGAATATGGCCTGATCCTGCTCGTCACACGGCGTTTGGAAACCCACCCAGGGCCATAGTGGTCGCTGCCATGCAATCCAGAGCCATCTTAACCTGAGAGCTCGACTGAAACGATGAATGTGGAGGACGCTCAGCCCCCCTCTCTCCAATGGTGAGCAAACCTTGTCCCAGGCCACCTTGCACTTACCGCCGGCGATGCCTTCGTCTTGTGCCCAGAGAAAACGGCGCCTCGCCTTGTCAGTTTCCCTGAGAATTTTCTTCGGGACTTCCAGAACTGTTAAAGCAAAGGTTGGTAGAGCAGTGAGCACACATTTGACGAGGACCCTTCTACCTGCTATGTTCATTAGCTTCCCTTTCCAACCGGCCAAGCGAGCTCTTATTCTGTCGATGATGAACTGAAGATGCACAATCCTTAGACGTGTTGTCGAGATGAGCAGCGCAAGATAAGTCACCGGGAAACTGACTAATTTGCCCCCAAAGTTCTGTACCACTTCCGACAATAGCAACTCCTCACATCTGATGGGAGCCACCGAGGATTTTTACGAGCTTAGTTTCAGGCCTATTGCATCTCCGAAGAAACGAAGATGTTCCATCAGAGTGTCAACCTCTTGCTTGATCGGGTTGGCAAATAAAACCGCATCGTTCGCGTATAAACTGATCAGCATGCTTGTTCCCCTGCCAGGAAGGGGAGCTAGAGTCCCATGTTCAGTAGCCGCGGCAAGCAGCCGATGCAGTGGGTAGATTGCTAAAATAAAGAACAACAGCGACAAAGGGCCGCCTTGCCTTAGACCAGGGCTGTGCCAAATTTGGTCCACTGGAGTCCCATTGAGCAGACAAGCATAGGAGGCTGAGGAAAACAATATGGCGATCCAATCACGTCATCGTGGACTGAAACCCAAGCTCTGCAGAAGCTCCATAGTATATTCCCATGAAATTGAATCAAAAGCTCTTGCGATATCTAATTTGAATAGCAGAGCCGGCTTTTCCGAAAGGAGGTTATCCCCCGGCCTCTGCATCAGAACGATTCATACGGCCATATTATTAATAAGCAAAAGGTTCAACAAAGTCTTCAAGTCTCATAATAGAAGAAATGCTCACACAGAGCAAAAACATAAAAGATCAGGATAGCCACAACCGGCAGGCAAAAAGAAGATAGGAAACTAAACACCTATCCTATTACATGACCTGTTGGAAATATGCCCTAGAGGCAATAATAAATAGGTTATTATCATATTTCCTTGTTCATGATAATCGTTTATTATCCATGCTAGAATTGTATTGATAGGAAACTCAGATACATGTATGGATACATAGACAACACCATGTCCCTAGTAAGCCTCTAATTGACTAGCTCGTTGATCAATAGATGGTTACGGTTTCCTGACCATGGACATTGGATGTCGTTGATAACGGGATCACATCATTAGGAGAATGATGTGATGGACGAGACCCAATCCTAAGCCTAGCACAAGATCGTGTAGTTCGTTTGCTCAGAGCTTTTCTAATGTCAAGTATCAGTTCCTTAGACCATGAGATTGTGCAACTCCCGGATACCGTAGGAATGCTTTGGGTGTACCAAACGTCACAACGTAACTGGGTGGCAATAAAGGTGCACTACAGGTATCTTCGAAAGTGTCTGTTGGGTTGGCACGAATCGAGACTGGGATTTGTCACTCCGTGTAAACGGAGAGGTATCTCTGGGCCCACTCGGTAGGACATCATCATAATGTGCACAATGTGACCAAGGAGTTGATCACGGGATGATGTGAGTTACGGAACGAGTAAAGAGACTTGTCGGGAACGAGATTGAACAAGGTATAGGGATACCGACGATCGAATCTTGGGCAAGTAACATGCCGATAGACAAAGGGAATTGCATACGGGATTGATTGAATCCCCGACATCGTGGTTCATCCGATGAGATCATCGTGGAACATGTGGGAGCCAACATGGGTATCCAGATCCCGTTGTTGGTTATTGACCGGAGAACGTCTCGGTCATGTCTGCATGGTTCCCGAACCCGTAGGGTCTACACACTTAAGGTTCGATGACGCTAGGGTTATAGGGAAAGTATGTACGTGGTTACCGAATGTTGTTCGGAGTCCCGGATGAGATCCCGGACGTCACGAGGAGTTCCGGAATGGTCCGGAGGTAAAGATTTATATATGGGAAGTCCTGTTTTGGTCACCGGAAAAGTTTCGGGTGTTATCGGTAATGTACCGGGACCACCGGGAGGGTCCCGGGGGTCCACCAAGTGGGGCCACCAGCCCTAGAAGGCTGCATGGCCCAAGTGTGGGAGGGGACCAGCCCCAGGTGGGCTGGTGCGCCCCCCACCAAGGCCCAAGGCGCATGGGAGAGTGGGAGGGGGCAAACCCTAGGTCAGATGGGCCTTAAGGCCCACCCTAGTGGCGCCCCCCCCTCTCGTCCCCTTGCCCGCCCCCCTAGATGGGATCTAGGGCTGGCCGCCAGCCCTTGGGGTGGAAACCCTAGAGGGGGCGCAGCCCCCTCCCCCCCTATATATAGTTGAGGTTTGGGGCTGCCCAAGACACGAGAACGTCTCTCTTTCGGCGCAGCCCTACCCCTCTCCCTCCTCCTCCTGTCCCGCGGTGCTTGGCGAAGCCCTGCGGGATTGCCACGCTCCTCCACCACCACCACGCCGTCGTGCTGCTGCTGGACGGAGTCTTCCTCAACCTCTCCCTCTCTTCTTGCTGGATCAAGGCGTGGGAGACGTCACCGGGCTGCACGTGTGTTGAACGCGGAGGCACCGTTCTTCGGTGCTTAGATCGGAATCAACCGCGATCTGAATCGCTACGAGTACGACTCCCTCATCCGCGTTCTTGCAACGCTTCCGCATCGCGATCTACAATGGTATGTAGATGCACTCCCCTTCCCCTCGTTGCTAGATTACTCCATAGATTGATCTTGGTGATGCATAGAAAATTTTGAATTTCTGCTACGTTCCCCAACATGACCGCCATCCAAACCGGTTGAAGATAGCCCGTGCTACCGTCTCCCACCGGATAGACCCAGTAACCATACGCTCCCTGGCATCCGTCGGAGTGAGTAGCGACCACATACGGATCAATGCAGTGGCCCGGAAAATAACTTGCAAGAAATGAAAATTTGTTGTTCTGTTAAAAACCATATCGTTCCTGCAGTTCCATACTGCCAATAATAAAGCACATACTCCTACACGGATATGTCTCGCCGTTTCTGAATCTATTCCATCTAACCACGTCCCAAATAATGTGTTGATAGTATTCGGAGGAGTAATATTAAATGCTATGTGGACAGACCTCCATAGTATTTTTGCCATTGGGCAGAGTATCTATTCTCGATGAAGTGCCTTGACACAACTTTGCATTGGGGGGCAAGGCACCCCCTTGGCCGCCGCCCCCCCACCCTAGATGGGTTTTGGCCGGCGCCCCCCCTCCCAGGGGGCCTATATAAAGGGGGGGAGGGAGGGCAGCAATATCTCAGCCTTGGGCGCCTCCCTCCTCCCCTGCAACACCTCTCCCTCTCGCAGAAGCTCGGCGAAGCCCTGCCGAGACCCACTACATCCAACACCTCTCCCTCTCGCAGAATTATATATAGGAAGTCAAGTTTCGGCCACCGGGAAAGTTTCGGGGGTTACCGGTATTGTACCGGGACCACCGGAAGGGTCCCGGGGGTCCACCGGGTGGGGCCACCTATCCCGGAGGGCCCCGTGGGCTGAAAGTGGAAGGGAACCAGCCCTTAGTGGGCTGGGGCGCCCCCCTTGGGCCTCCCCCCCATGCGCCTACGGTTGGGAACCCTAGGGGGGGAGCTTCCCCCTTGCCTTGGGGGGCAAGGCACCCCTTCCCCCCACTTGGCCGCCGCCCCCTTGGAGATCTGATCTCCCAAGGGCTGGCGCCCCCCCAGGGGTCCTATAAATAGTGGGGGGAGGGAGGGCAGCAACACACAGCCTTGGGCGCCTCCCTCCTCCCCTGCAACACCTCTCTCTCTCGCAGAAGCTTGGCGAAGCCCTGCCGGAGACCCGCTACATCCACCACCACGCCGTCGTGCTGCTGGATCTCCATCAACCTCTCCTTCCCCCTTGCTGGATCAAGAAGGAGGAGACGTCGCTGCACCGTACGTGTGTTGAACGCGGAGGTGCCGTCCGTTCGGCACTCGGTCATCGGTGATTTGGATCACGGCGAGTACGACTCCGTCATCCACGTTCATTGGAACGCTTCCGCTCGCGATCTACAAGGGTATGTAGATGCACTCCCTTCCCCTCGTTGCTAGTAGACTCCATAGATGCATCTTGGTGAGCGTAGGAAAATTTTAAATTATGCTACGATTCCCAACAGTGGCATCATGGCCTCGGAACACACGCAATACACTTAGGTTGACTTGACGAGCCTAGCATGTACAGACATGGCCTCGGAACACGGAGGACCGAAAGGTCGAGCATGAGTCGTATAGAAGATACGATCAACATGGAGATGTTCACCGATCTTGACTAGTCCGTCTCACGTGATGATCGGACACGGCCTAGTTAAATTCGGATCATGTATCACTTAGATGACTAGAGGGATGTCTATCTGAGTGGGAGTTCATTAAATAATTTGATTAGATGAACTTAATTATCATGAACTTAGTCTAAAATCCTTACACTATGTCTTGTAGATCAAATGGCCAACGTTGTCCTCAATTTCAACGCGTTCCTAGAGAAAACCAAGCTGAAAGATGATGGCAGCAACTATACGGACTGGGTCCGGAACCTGAGGATCATCCTCATAGTAGCCAAGAAAGATTATGTCTTAGAAGCACCGCTAGGTGAAGCACCAATCCCTGAGAACCAAGACGTTATGAACGCTTGGCAGCAGCGTGCTGATGATTACTCCCTCGTTCAGTGCGGCATGCTTTACAGCTTAGAACCGGGTCTCCAAAAGCGTTTTGAGAAACATGGAGCATATGAGATGTTCGAGGAGCTGAAATTGGTTTTCCAAGCTCATGCCCGGGTCGAGAGATATGATGTCTCCGACAAGTTCTTCAGCTGTAAAATGGAGGAGAATAGTTCTGTTAGTGAGCACATACTCAGAATGTCTGGGTTGCATAACCGCTTGTCTCAGCTGGGAGTCAATCTCCCGGATGACGCGGTCATTGACAGAATCCTCCAGTCGCTTCCACCAAGCTACAAGAGCTTTGTGATGAACTTCAATATGCAGGGGATGAAAAAGACCATTCCTGAGATATATTCAATGCTGAAATCAGCTGAGGTGGAGATCAGAAAAGAACATCAAGTGTTGATGGTGAATAAAACCACTAAGTTCAAGAAGGGCAAGGGTAAGAAGAACTTCAAGAAGGACGGCAAGGGAGTTGCCGCGCCCGGTAAGCCAGTTACTGGGAAGAAGTCAAAGAATGGACCCAAGCCTGAAACTGAGTGCTTTTATTGCAAGGGAAGTGGTCACTGGAAGCGGAACTGCCCCAAATACTTAGCGGACAAGAAGGCCGGCAACACCAAAGGTATATGTGATATACATGTAATTGATGTGTACCTTACCAGTACTCGTAGTAGCTCCTGGGTATTTGATACCGGTGCGGTTGCTCATATTTGTAACTCAAAACAGGAACTACAGAATAAACGGAGACTGGCAAAGGACGAGGTGACGATGCGCGTCGGGAATGGTTCCAAGGTCGATGTGATCGCCGTCGGCACGCTACCTCTGCATCTACCCACGGGATTAGTTTTAAACCTCAATAATTGTTATTTAGTGCCAGCTTTGAGCATGAACATTGTATCTGGATCTCGTTTAATTCGAGATGGCTACTCATTTAAATCCGAGAATAATGGTTGTTCTGTTTATTTGAGAGATATGTTTTATGGTCATGCCCCGCTGGTCAATGGTTTATTTTTGATGAATCTCGAACGTGATGTTACACATGTTCATAGTGTGAATACCAAAAGATGTAAAGTTGATAACGATAGTCCCACATACTTGTGGCACTGCCGCCTTGGTCACATTGGTGTCAAGCGCATGAAGAAGCTCCATGCAGATGGACTTTTGGAGTCTCTTGATTACGAATCATTTGACACGTGCGAACCATGCCTCATGGGTAAGATGACCAAGACTCCGTTCTCCGGAACAATGGAGCGAGCAACCAACTTATTGGAAATCATACATACCGATGTGTGCGGTCCAATGAGTGTTGAGGCTCGCGGAGGATATCGTTATGTTCTCACTCTCACTGATGATTTAAGTAGATATGGGTATGTCTACCTAATGAAACACAAGTCTGAAACCTTTGAAAAGTTCAAGGAATTTCAGAGTGAAGTTGAGAATCAACGTGACAGGAAAATAAAATTCTTACGATCAGATCGTGGTGGAGAATATTTAAGTCACGAATTTGGTACACACTTAAGGAAATGTGGAATAGTTTCACAACTCACGCCGCCTGGAACACCTCAGAGAAACGGTGTGTCCGAACGTCGTAATCGCACTCTATTGGATATGGTGCGATCTATGATGTCTCTTACCGATTTACCGCTCTCATTTTGGGGCTATGCTTTAAAGACTGCCGCATTCACTTTAAATAGGGCTCCGTCGAAATCCGTTGAGACGACACCGTATGAATTATGGTTTGGGAAGAAACCTAAGCTGTCGTTTCTAAAAGTTTGGGGATGCGATGCTTATGTCAAGAAACTTCAACCTGAAAAGCTCGAACCCAAGTCGGAAAAATGCGTCTTCATAGGATACCCTAAGGAAACGATTGGGTATACCTTCTACCTCAGATCCGAAGGCAAGATCTTCGTTGCCAAGAACGGGTCCTTTCTAGAGAAGGAGTTTCTCTCGAAAGAATTGAGTGGGAGGAAAGTGGAACTTGATGAGGTGATAGTCGCCCCTTTCGTGCCGGAAAGTAGCGCAGCGCGGGAAAATGTTTCTGTGGCGCCTACACCGACTGGGGAGGAAGTTAATGATGATGATCATGAAGCTTCGGATCAAGTTACTGAACTTCGTAGGTCCACAAGGACACGTTCCGCACCAGAGTGGTACGGCAACCCTGTCCTGGAAATCATGTTGTTAGACAACGGTGAACCTTCGAACTATGAAGAAGCGATGGCGGGCCCGGATTTCGACAAATGGCTAGAAGCCATGAAATCCGAGATAGGATCCATGTATGAAAACGAAGTATGGACTTTGACTGACTTGCCCGATGATCGGCGAGCCATAGAAAACAAATGGATCTTTAAGAAGAAGACGGACGCGGATGGTAATGTGACCATCTACAAAGCTCGACTTGTCGCTAAGGGTTATCGACAAGTTCAAGGGGTTGACTACGATGAGACTTTCTCACCCGTAGCGAAGCTGAAGTCCGTCCGAATCATGTTAGCAATTGCCGCATACTATGATTATGAGATATGGCAGATGGACGTCAAAACGGCATTCCTTAATGGCTTCCTTAAGGAAGAGTTGTATATGATGCAGCCGGAAGGTTTTGTCGATCCTAAGAATGCTAACAAAGTATGCAAGCTCCAGCGCTCAATCTATGGGCTGGTGCAAGCATCTCGGAGTTGGAACATTCGCTTTGATGAGATGATCAAAGCGTTTGGGTTTACACAGACTTATGGAGAAGCCTGTGTTTACAAGAAAGTGAGTGGGAGCTCTGTAGCATTTCTCATATTATATGTGGATGACATACTATTGATGGGAAATGATATAGAATTCTTGGAAAGTATAAAGGCCTATTTGAATAAGTGTTTTTCAATGAAGGACCTTGGAGAAGCTGCTTATATATTAGGCATCAAGATCTATAGAGATAGATCAAGACGCCTCATTGGTCTTTCACAGAGTACATACCTTGACAAGATATTGAAGAAGTTCAATATGGATCAGTCCAAGAAGGGGTTCTTGCCTGTATTGCAAGGTGTGCAATTGAGCACGGCTCAATGCCCGACCACGGCAGAAGATAGAGAAAAGATGAGTGTCATCCCCTATGCCTCGGCCATAGGGTCTATTATGTATGCCATGCTGTGTACCAGACCTGATGTAAACCTTGCCGTAAGTTTGGTAGGAAGGTACCAAAGTAATCCCGGCATGGAACACTGGACAGCGGTCAAGAATATCCTGAAGTACCTGAAGAGGACTAAGGATATGTTTCTCGTTTATGGAGGTGACGAAGAGCTCGTCGTAAAGGGTTACGTCGACGCTAGCTTCGACACAGATCTGGATGACTCGAAGTCACAAACCGGATACGTGTATATTTTGAATGGAGGAGCAGTAAGCTGGTGCAGTTGCAAGCAAAGCGTCGTGGCGGGATCTACATGTGAAGCGGAGTACATGGCAGCCTCGGAGGCAGCACAGGAAGCAGTCTGGATGAAGGAGTTCATTACCGACCTAGGGGTGATTCCCAATGCGTCGGGCCCAATGACTCTCTTCTGTGACAACACTGGAGCTATTGCCCTTGCGAAGGAGCCCAGGTTTCACAGGAAGACCAGGCATATCAAGCGTCGCTTCAACTCCATTCGTGAAAGTGTTCAAAATGGAGACATAGATATTTGTAAAGTACATACGGACCTGAATGTAGCAGATCCGTTGACTAAACCTCTCCCTAGAGCAAAACATGATCAACACCAGGACGCAATGGGTGTTCGATTCATCACAATGTAACTAGATTATTGACTCTAGTGCAAGTGGGAGACTGTTGGAAATATGCCCTAGAGGCAATAATAAATGGTTATTATTATATTTCTTTGTTCATGATAATCGTCTATTGTTCATGCTATAATTGTATTGTCCGGAAATCGTAATACATGTGTGAATGCATAGACCACAACGTGTCCCTAGTAAGCCTCTAGTTGACTAGCTCGTTGATCAACAGATAGTCATGGTTTCCTGACTATGGACATTGGATGTCATTGATAACGGGATCACATCATTAGGAGAATGATGTGATGGACAAGACCCAATCCTAAGCATAGCATAAAAGATCGTGTAGTTTCGTTTGCTAGAGCTTTTCCAATGTCAAGTATCTTTTCCTTAGACCATGAGATCGTGCAACTCCCGGATACCGTAGGAGTGCTTTGGGTGTGCCAAACGTCACAACGTAACTGGGTGACTATAAAGGTGCACTACGGGTATCTCCGAAAGTGTCTGTTGGGTTGGCACGGATCGAGACTGGGATTTGTCACTCCGTGTGACGGAGAGGTATCTCTGGGCCCACTCGGTAATGCATCATCATAATGAGCTCAATGTGACTAAGGCGTTAGTCACGGGATCATGCATTGCGGTACGAGTAAAGAGACTTGCCGGTAACGAGATTGAACAAGGTATTGGGATACCGACGATCGAATCTCGGGCAAGTAACATACCGATTGACAAAGGGAATTGCATACGGGATTGATTGAATCCTCGACACCGTGGTTCATCCGATGAGATCATCGTGGAACATGTGGGAGCCAACATGGGTATCCAGATCCCGCTGTTGGTTATTGACCGGAGAGGCGTCTCGGTCATGTCTGCATGTCTCCCGAACCCGTAGGGTCTACACACTTAAGGTTCGGTGACGCTAGGGTTGTAGAGATATGTGTATGCGGAAACCCGAAAGTTGTTCGGAGTCCCGGATGAGATCCCGGACGTCACGAGAGGTTCCGGAATGGTCCGGAGGTGAAGAATTATATATAGGAAGTCAAGTTTCGGCCACCGGGAAAGTTTCGGGGGTTACCGGTATTGTACCGGGACCACCGGAAGGGTCCCGGGGGTCCACCGGGTGGGGCCACCTATCCCGGAGGGCCCCGTGGGCTGAAGTGGGAAGGGAACCAGCCCCTAGTGGGCTGGGCGCCCCCCCATGGGCCTCCCCCATGCGCCTAGGGTTGCAAACCCTAGGGTGGGGGGGGCTTCCCACTTGCCTTGAGGGGCAAGGCACCCCCTTGGTCGCCGCCCCCCCCCACCCTAGATGGGTTTTGGCCGGCGCCCCCCTCCCAGGGGGCCTATATAAAGGGGGGAGGGAGGGCAGCAATATCTCAGCCTTGGGCGCCTCCCTCCTCCCCTGCAACACCTCTCCCTCTCGCAGAAGCTCGGCGAAGCCCTGCCGAGACCCGCTACATCCACCACCACGCCGTCTTGCTGCTGGATCTCCATCAACCTCTCCTTCCCCCTTGCTGGATCAAGAAGGAGGAGACGTCGCTGCACCGTACGTGTGTTGAACGCGGAGGTGCCGTCCGTTCGGCACTCGGTCATCGGTGATTTGGATCACGGCGAGTACGACTCCGTCATCCACGTTCATTGGAACGCTTCCGCCCGCGATCTACAAGGGTATGTAGATGCACTCCTTTCCCCTCGTTGCTAGTATACTCCATAGATGCATCTTGGTGAGCGTAGGAAAATTTTAAAATTATGCTACGATTCCCAACACAATCATGCTGCACTGGTCTTTCCCAAGCATGCTGAACCGTTTCATAGAAATGAGGGAACCAAGGCCAAAAAATTTCAAAACAGAACCTGGCCTGCCTAATTGGAGCTGCTGCATTTGCTAGCACAAGGGGGCAACAATCCAAAAAAGATGTCGATGCTGCAGCAAGCATGAACGCCAGATGCATTGCCTCCCAGGCATTGTTGCCGTCGAACTTATCAATGCTGCGTAAGGTAGGATCTTCTCTCTCGCTGCTCTAGGTGAATATTCTATTCTTGCACTTAATTTCTCTTAAGCCAGCAACATCAATTGCCTTGCGGAATCGCCCCATCATTCTTCTATTTAAATTTGTGTTGTTTTTGTCCCTCGCTTCATAAATCATGTTGAAATCGCCGTTCAACATCCATGGTTCAATCGGAGGAGGAGCCACCGCAGCCAGCTCTGTCAGAAAGTTCTCCTTTTACTCATCATCAGACGGGCCGTAGACAGTTGTCATCCAGAAAAACTCGCTACTTCCAATGAGCTCTACTCTAACTGTGATTGAGAAATTGCCTAACGCGTGGGAGACTACATTCACTAACTGCTTGTCGAAATCCACATTTTTGTTGTATGACATCCATCCATAACTGCATAACGATAGCCAAGGCTGCAACTACGTGGTGATTTTGGCTACGCAATTAATAAGAGGCATGCCGTTTTCTTGACGAGATGCAATTGATACAACTTTTTGTGTGGTTGATCATGCATGGGTCGTATCTTGCACATGCCTTAGGTTTTACTGAAACAGTATATTGTGGTCATTGATTATCATTCGACGGGTTCTCCTTATATGTCACCTTCAACACTCAAACATGAAATTATAATGAAAAGGACCTTCTATGGGATGCACTAGATTATATATCTTACGTGGCACCAAAATTATCTTGTGGAGAAGTATGATTATCTATAACAACCCCTGAAGGTGAATATCTCTACTCCTATAAAAATGCGAGTTGGTGATGATAGTATGTCTGCTTTGGGCGATATGTACCGTCGGATCTGTAATCTAAGGCTGAGATTGTGACTGAGATGTGCAACAGCCGAAACACCATGGTCTCTGCCTCTCTGGAGGTTTCTCTTTCCCTCGTGAAACAGATTCTTCTAGAACCCCTTCCAATTTTCACGTTGTTGGCCCTTCCGCTCTCCTCCCCGGCGACCGCTGGAGTTGAGTTGGACGGAGTGTCACGTCCCAGTTACGGTCTCAATAAAGCAGATTTGGATTTGATATTTCCCCGGCGTCACTCCTTCGTTCTAGATCTGGCATGCAGCGGTGCAGGCCGTTGGAGAAGGAGACATGGAGGTGGTTGCTGCCGTATCCAAGTTTGACCTCGACGCGGGCGCGAAGACCCGGTTGGCCATGGGGCACGCGGATCGGGATGACAAGGTTCGGCGGCTCCGGGCGCTCAGACATGGGCACCGGTCGCTCTTGCTGCGCGCACGCTCCGATGTTCAAGTTGTTGTCCTCCGTCTTGTCTGGTAGCACGGCTGGTGCGGGACGAAGGAATACGACAGCCTTCTGGCGGGTCGCTCATCCAGTACAACACCCCGCCGACGCAGGCGAGCAGCGTGTCGTCCGCCACTGGCAGGGGCGGCGGCGGCACCGCGTACTCCCGGGAGTGGTACCTGAAGTCATCGCACTGCAGCACCGCGCACAACTGCACACCGCGAAGTACTCGCGAGCAGGGCCGGTCCTGAGGGCACTCCGCGCGCGCAGTCTCCTCGGCCTCTACTCCTTCTCTTCCCCGAGATTGGCGGAAAATCAGGCAGGTCCACGGCGCCTCGTCTGCTTAGTCTAATTGTGATTTTTGGCTGTTGGCGTGATTAATGGAAGAACCTAATGCAGTTTGCAAATCCCGTCTCTCCCTTTACAGGCTTTTCTGATTGTTCATTTGTTCGTGAAGGCAAGGTCTTGCGTGAAGGTCATCCTCCTACATCGCTGTGTCAAGCACTCTGATTGCTCGTGTTGATTGGAGTTAGAAAAGAGGAACCCAGATTTTTGTCCGTGAACTGTAAGCAGCAA
This sequence comes from Triticum aestivum, assembly GCF_018294505.1. Lineage (NCBI taxonomy): Eukaryota > Viridiplantae > Streptophyta > Magnoliopsida > Poales > Poaceae > Triticum > Triticum aestivum. The sequence goes on along the minus strand of NC_057796.1, from coordinate 206,016,808 downwards.
CAAGATCTTGCAATTTCTAATTTTCTTTTCTAGCCATCTACGTGATTCAGGTGCCTGGTTCCATGCCCTCCTTTGCATTTTTTTAGTTTAATCAGCAGCGTTTTTAGTTTCTTCTATCATATGTTTGTGTGCTAATTCCATGCCTTGCTCCAGTAACTAACAAGACTGCTCTTAATTTACCAAGATGTCATCTAGAATGTATCCATCTGCTAATGACTTGATGGAGTCATAGAAATGAACTATTGACACTTTTCTAGAACAGATGCAACTGCTTATAATTCTGAATAATTAGCTTTAGTTACTGTTAAAAACAACCTGTGAAAAATTAAGGATGATAATAACTTGAGTGGGTACGAAAGTGTACCGAATTTACCTAATATTCCGCATATAAGTGTTGATGGACAAGAACGAACAACTTTTACCTTCAATGTTCATGATCTCGTTTTTTCGTACTCTAGATCAGAATGCAACATAGATTATAGTGTACTGACTTTTTTTTTGCAAAAAATAGTAATATGAATACTCAATGCAACATAGATTATAGTGTACTGAGTTTTTTTTTTGCAAAAAATAGTAATATGAATACTCATATGTTTATGTGGTGTCAGGGCCCCTCTGTGTTATCTTGCCCCGGGCCCCCGAAATTTCTTGACCGGCCCTGCTCACGAGAGCCGAAATCCCTGGAGGCTGGAGTGGTAGATGATCTAACGCGACAGTGGGTCGAAAGTGAGGTAGACGCTCGTGCCGCCGGTCGAACGCGTGCTGCCGGTCGGCTCCTTGTGTCCTCCAGTGGCTTCCATTGAGGTAGGCTTTGTGGAGGCATGTGTATGGGTTGTAGTCTGTAGAGTTAGTCGTGCGTCGGTGCTCACCAGGTTCATCCTGTGGCATTTCTTGGAGGAGATGCGGTCGACATGTATGCTGGGAGCACGCTAATGGGGGCACCTAAAGTGTTCGACGGAATGGCTATCACATTGGTGCTTTCCCATCTCACCTCACCACCACGTGAGCAAAACCACCTACCAGAGCATCGGGGTTGATTTGTCTGGTTTTAGAAAGTAGAGGGGATTAAGATCCCTGTTTTAGAGGTCAGGGCCTCAGGGGGGCTATGTGGCCAAAATGTAATACTTATGGGGTCATATACACCTTTTTTTCTTAAATCTAATAGGTTTCTTCCTCAGTGATATCCCAAATTATCCCACCAAGAAAGATGGCCGCGTCGTCCTGGCCTGCGCTCCCGGCCACCCGGCGGGATGTCCAGGCTGTCGTTGCCAAGGACGTGGAGCTGCACTCGCCTCCATTGGTGCACCGTGCCCAATGTCAGTGCTGGTGTGTACGCACATATATTTCATCCCCAATATTGCTTATTTGATCAACTTCGGGTCTGCAATAGTTTAATCAGCTCTTTTTAGAGATATAGACTAATCAATACAGTAGCTTAATAACTTGTAATCACTAGGGCCAATTAGCTGATGGGAGACAGGGAGAACGATGGTTGAAGAGGCTTAGGCAGTCTGCTGACAAGGAAATGCAATAGTGATTTCGCAAGAGAAATGGAGGTGATGGCTAGGCTCGGGCACGACAATGTTGTCCGCCTCCTTGCTTACTTCAGTGAATGCGATGAGCGGATACTCATCTATAGCTATATGTCGAACAACAGCATGGATCTCTGCTTATACTTCTATATTTTTTCTTGCCTATGCTCAGAATTTGGATCACAATAGTAAATAGATCATTAGGTTCTCTTCTATAATTGTTGGTTGTTGTTGTTGTGTGCTCCAACACATATGAGCAGCTCATTGTTGCACGGAGAAAAGTTTCATGCACATAATTAAAGTTCCGGATAATCGAAGTACAAATCTGTAAATACCTTTAGAGGAAGCTTGTATGCTTGACATGCTTGACCATGTAAAAGCTCATGCATGAGTAATTATATCGTCAGGTTATTCTTTTTATCTGCAAGGTGAGCTTCAAAATTCTGTAAACTAGCGTTTCCAATAGTTCAGAGCTGCCACTTTACTTTCAGTATTTAGGTGGATGATCTCTGTTTAAATTCCTAATACAAGTAATGCACTCCGGCAAGTTCTATTTATTTGTGTCCTTGCTGCCAATAGATGTAATTTCATCACGAGCACCCAAGTACAGCAGCACTATTGTCGTTCATTATTGTTGGCTTATGCCCTAGAGATAAAATAATTAGCATTTGCCTCTGTGTGCCGGACTGTAGTGGTACCATATGCCTATTGTATCATTTTCATCCTTGATAGATGCAGCGAGTAAATTGTCACTGAAAAATGTTGTGGTTGCAGCGTTTGTTTTGTTAATTCTGCATTCCTTCCTTTATGAGAAAAGTGTTACTTCTGCGTTAGTTATATGTTATGTTTCTCTATGTCCATTGCTTGTATTGACTTCAGATTGTGCATATGTGGAGAAGCATGTCTGCTCCCAGTGGAGAGGACTTTCAGAAAGACAACTAGGCACTTGCTTTAGCATTGACGATTACTATTTTTGTAAAAATATTCATACGTGTGTTTGAATTGTTTTTAATAGCTGTCTTTATTACTCTCTGATTGAAAAAAAATCGGAGGCTGCCTACAGCAAGTCTCTTTGTCATCAGCGCCTTTCTTTGCTTGGTAGCTCCACATCCAATCTTTCAAGCTACATCCAGATGTAAGAAAGTTACAATTAATCCTGTACTAATAGTTTTGTACGTATGTATATGCGCACTCACTCCTATATACATATGATTCAGGAGCAACTTTTACTAGCATTTTGTTTCATTGCCCCATACAAAATGTATGTAAGTGACGTCTATTGTTTTTTTCCTTTGTCTAAATATACTACAAAAGCATGTGTTAAATAAAAGCTGGTTGGCGTCGTCGCAATTGCCAAATGTGTGTGGACATATTTTTCATCTTCCGCATGTTCTCTGTCGAGAGCAATGAGAAAGCTAGGTAGGGAGAACAACAAGTCTTCTGCAAGGTGAAAATTGAGAAGAAAATATTTGGGTTGGACGACAGGGTTCATCGGCCGGAAACCATATGTTTGATTTTGCTCGATATGTACTTAGCAACAATATGGCATCACTTTGATTGATATCTTGGTGCATCTTTTATTGTTCAGTAGGCTCCACTTATTGAGTAAACATTGTCCACCCGATCTTTTGTGACTCCCTCCGTAGCGTAGCACGGGCATCTTGCTAGTCTCTTCTACAAAACCGTGATAGATTTTCTTGGATGTTCTATTTGCTAATGTTCATCCTTCCACTGATTCACGCCCTTCCAGTTTATAGTTTTCTAAAAACTATCTTTAATATTTTCCAGGAAGAAAAAAAAATGGCACATCTTTATGAGCGCAGGGAGTTTCCCTACCCTGGTGATGAAGAGGCAGTTGAGGAGTTCATAAAAAGTGGGGGTGCTCTAGGTACCACGATCGGGCCCAAAGGTTTTGCGGATACAAACGTGGACTCTGATAACATGCAGAAGCAACTGCAGTCGAAAAAGTTCGACCAGGAGGCACAAAAGCTCTGGTTCCGAATGAGGAATGAGGTTGCACATGAACTACAAGAGAAGGGATTTGATGTTGAATGAAGTTTTATTCTTATAAAGGAGGAAATGGTGTCATGCTAGAGTTATCTTTGGACCGGTTCAGCTCTGCTGATTGACACAATAGCTAGTAACTTAGAATAAAATGCAAATATTAAACATGGAGCTTATGATACGATTATCCTCTTTCTTTCTTTTTTCCCGCTGCCTGCCTGGGCTATATCTTACTCCGTGGCAAATGTCTTTGCAGAGCATCTACGTTATGTTGTGTCCATGTCAATATAAATCTTGTTGGCTTGTTCCATTTCTTCTGTTACTGATTTATGATCTTTAAGACATGTTATCAACCAGTCGTTGAGCCCTTATTTTCCTGTTTTCACAAACTTAGAGTTATTTTCTGGTGTTTACAAACAAGCCGTTGTGCCCTTATTTTCCAGTGGCTTTCTGTCAAACATTTAAGTTTTATTTATTTTTGACGGTGTTACGGCGGGCTTACGCTGGCTTGAACCATTTCATTAACATTTAAGTTTTATCATTCACCAGTGAAGAAATAATGGTGGCGCTCTTGTTTTCTCGGGCTGCTGAGACCACAGCTTTTGCCATCTTTTTGATAAATCATAAACAGGTCCATGTAGTGTATAAATGTTGAAGTGTGGAACAGTGGAAGTCCCAAGGAGTTCTCTAAAGTTATTGCAGTAACTTGCATGTTTTTTTCCTTTTGAAATCTATGGTATCTTACTGTGTGTCAAACCGCCTTTTTTCGATAAAGGTGTGTCAGACCACGTACATGTGAAATCTTTTCAAAACATGCCAGGTAGCCAGCAGGTTCAGAAAAGCCCTAGGTCTAAATTCCTATTTTGCCTCTACCTAGTGCTTTTTTTTAATAAATAAAATCGTTGGTAGCCAGTATAACATCTTCTCCTAAAAGAAGTTGTCACAAAGGTGAACACATCTGATGCACCTGTCACTTTAGGTGGTGTGCTTTCACATTGACTACATAGTAGAGAGATAAAAGAGACCCTTTATTGTGAACAAGTATCAAATAATCAGTAACATTTTGGTGTTAATTAATCACTATTAACGAGTAAGTAACATGTACATTCAGAACATAATGCAAATATTCAGATACATCTGTTAGCTACACATTATGTACTGTGTTATACTCTGCTATAATGGATACCTACTATCTGCCAATGTGCAGTCACACTATCACAGGAATATATTTGCACCTAGTCTTCATGGTTCAAAAGTTGGGACTCGAGCAGAAACACCCTGAGTTGCCTGGTACACAGCACGCTGAGCTATACTCCTGTAAGGGTCTTCCTCCCTCTTCCTCTGCAAGTATGCCATTGCGTCCTCGACTTCTGATTTGATATGTAAATACACTTCATTTGCGCTCTCCCTATCCGTCAGAACATTGTTCATCCCTTCCATTTTGATTGGTTTGCCAAAAAGGTAGTAGAATCGTCCGGGTACTTTGGGAACAATAGCAGGTATGTGCATGTCCTGATTCCCTTCCTCTCCTTTGACGCTATCTCTGAAATGACAAATATTCACAGCAGAATGAAAAAGAGTCCAAGTAGCAATTCCACAAAGGTAAGATCAGAACACTTGATTCATTTGTTTGGAAATTAAATCTGACCTCACTCTCTGGCCATCTTTGTTGATTGACTCTATCCACTCCCGAAGGTACGGAATGTTCTTTTGATCATTGTAATCCAGAACCAACTGCAGAAAGAAAACACAAATACACTTGCTATAGCTTTCCCCAAAATCTGCTACTCAACCTTGGTTACAAATGTTTTATCACCACACATGTCCTGCGGAGATCTCGAGTTTGTGTCTTGTAAATCTTCGAAGTCATTTTCTGTGCCATGCTTTCATGTTATTTTTCCTTGAATAAAACATGCTTTCACCTTTATGTAATCGGTAAGTTGACTTCTGAAGACTACAAAACTTCAACTTGGTTGGGGCTATAGCAGTATTTTGGTCTATTTGGCTATGCATAAATGATGCTTTTTAAAGCAACCAGCAGGAGCGCTGCCTTTTCATTACGATGTTTGTGACAGCAAAAAGTTCAATCATGTATGCAGGTGTTACTCTCGTGTACGAGTTGGATGTAGTCCTGAGCGTTGTTACAGAAGGCACAGCACAAGGAGTCTATGGAGCTTGGCGCCAAGTGGCTCAAATGTATTACCGAGGGGTTTATGTCCCGGTTTGGATGGCATGCCATTGATAGGTTTCTTAGTCTTTGCCTTGGTCGGTATGTTACTACCTACTTTCATTTGATTGTATTGATATTTTCGTCTCCCCCTTTTCTCAGCGAAGTCAATTTTTTTTGTCTCTGTATCTATGATGGAGAGGCCGGGGGTAATAAGGCTTCCATTATCTAAAAGGGCAGCCTAGTGCACGTAGCTCCCGCCTGCGCGGGTCCGGGGAAGGGTCTGACCACTTTGGGTCTTTTTGGCCAAAAACTGGCTCCACCGAGAAAAGGCTTCCATTATTATCTAATAAATAAATAAAAGTTCAACTGGTCAAGATTTCAAATGATATGTTTTCAATGATATTTTTAGAAATAGAGATTTAACAGTGTTGATTTCTCCTATAGAAATAAAAGAAGGATTAGGAAAGCTACCTCTAAAATATCATCTTCTCCGACAAACCCAAATGGAACGACTGTAACACCAAACCTTGCCGCCATCCTTACAAATTCTGGCTGATCTGGCCAAAACAACTTGTATTCTTCACCCTGCCAAATCCAGCTCAATTATTACATTAGAAAAAAAGGTAAAATCTACTATAACTCTGAGATACCATTTTTTTGTCTGTGTTTTAACTTTTAAGTCGTGGTCCTTGTGGAATACTTGTTAGACACTAGCCTTGATCATACTATTTTTGTACATGTGAGCACACTCCTAATAACAAAAGCTGATGTGCTAAATTAGGTGTTTGCAAAAATAGTTCCGTGTGGCGAAACTCCAAGAGCATGTTTGGAAGAGTGGTATTCTGTGGTAAACTTCAGGAATTTAGTCAAATTTGACTTAAATACCAGTCCTTTACCAAGAAATATCATTCTCCTAAACTGCCCATAATGCCTTTTCAGAACCTGCTCCTAATGGTTATGTCAAGGCTTAATAGAGATATGGAGACATCAAGCACACCTTCCTATGTAGAGCTTCCCGAGCACCACCAGGATAGAGGAGAACATATTGATTTCTCTCAAACAGCCTGTACATATTGATTGGAGTGACTGGTAATCCGCCATACATAGAGACTGTATCAAGCCGAGACGACTCCTGGAGCGAGGTCTCATATTTTGATCCAAACAACATTGGATGAGCCATGCCACGAACAATCGTGTTCTTCTCCCTCAAAAACTCTTCATACAATGGGCTTAACTCAATCCCCATCAGTGCATGATAACCCACAAACAAGACAGGACCTTGGTCAGGAACACCAGCAAGGCCACGGACAATTTTTCCATTTGTCAGAGTAGACATCATGACTGGGCTCAGTGCAAGGTGAAACAATCTGCAAAAGGTTATAAGTTTTTCACTTACTAGATCTGTGCAAGTAGGGAAGCACTCTCAGAAGTTGAATACGTACTTGTGGTCTTCATCAAATGTTTTCTTGAACTCACTTAGTGTAGGGGGAAGGTAGTCGGTCACAAAGTCCCGTTGCCTTCCACGGCGGTACATGTTTGCACCTTTTATAACAGATAACAGATTCACACCATCCTCCTGTGCAATGAAAATATGAAGTTCAAAATTGTACTCCAAAACATACAGTGGTTGGCATGAATATTGAAATGAAAACACCGGACTGGCTCCGAAATGCTTTGATGAATTGTGAGTGTACCAAGAGTAGTGTATGGCCATTTTCCTTGAAGTATCGAACTCTGCAGTTTTTCAGTCCCTTGAAGAGTCGATCTGCCTCTTCTCCACTCGGCAGAAGATTGTCTTTGCCACTAAATAAATTAATTAATATGGAGAGTATCAGATCAAACAGTTAGACATAGAAAGTCAAACAAGACTAGAGAATGAGGATTAGGCAGCACCATTATAATGAGTACCTGGCAAGAAACAGAACTTCAGCTTGTACAGCATGAAGACGAGAGTTGGCATAGGCTGCTCCTGACTTAAGAAGCTTGAGCTTCCACAGAAGAGCATCCCTTGGTATGATATCTGCCAATTGCTGATAAATGAAAGGGATGAAATCTAAAACAATAATAAGAAAATATATCTAGGTGATTAAATAGCTCTATAAAAGGTTGTAACCGATTCTTCTGAGGACTAAGAGCACAAGTACTTCTGAAAATAGTGGTTAAAAGAAATGGATACTTCTCCTTTCCGACAAATGCAACTGTACGTCTGTACTCTATATGCTTTTCTAGACTTGCAAAAATAAATAAATAATCATTTCTTAAAGTAGAGATCTCCTAAAAGATGTACAAATCAAGTCTTTTTTATGAACGTTGGCGGATAGAGTTACAGCAGATCAAATAACATTTAGGAAGTTTATAAGCATATATGTTTCTTGCACTATTGGCAGCATAGAACACATCAATCTTGTCAGGTTGATTGGGTTTTGCCCCGTGTGGCCCCCCGCGGGCGACCCGGGCGCCCAACCCTAGTCGCCGCCGAACCCAGCCCCCACCTCCTTCCTCTCCTCCCGCCGCCGCCGCCGGCGGGCGCCGCCGGGATCTCGTTTGCCCTCGCCTGGAACAGGGGCCGCGGGGGGCTGCTTCTTCGGGCGCGGCGGCGGAGCTCGGCGGCCGGCGCGGCGGGTGGCGCGCGCTGGTGGTGTCGGTGCGGGGCGGCGCGGCCTGCTGGCCGGTGGCGGCACGTCACGGTGGAGCGCGCGGGCCGGTGGCGGCGCGGCGTTCTTCGCGGCGGAGCTTGTGCTGGTCAGATCCGCGCCGGCTGATCTAAGGCGGCGGCCTCGCTGGTGCGGACGGCGCTCCTCCGGCGGCGGGGAGTGCTCGTCGGTGAGGTAGGCCGGATCCCCTCGGCTGCGCGGGCAGCGAGGTCCCGGTGGGCGCTGGTCATGGCGCGGGGAGGCCCCGGGCTCCCCTCGTCAGATCGGAGGCGATCTGGTCCGCTCGTGATGCATGACCTCCAGCCGGCCTGGATCTCCGGCGTGCTCGCGCCTGCTGATGTTGTGGCTGGTTCGGAGGTGGCGGCAGGGTGCTTGGCCGGGGGAAACCCTTGGCCGCCGGTGGCGGTCACGGCGTCGATGGCGTCCCGGACGCCATTCCCTCCTTGGTGGCGGCGCCGAAGCTAAACCTCCCCTGCCTCCCCCCTTCCCCTGCGCCCGGGTGAAAACCCTAGCCTCGGTGGCTAAGCGGCGGCGGCGCCACAGCGTCGTCACCTTCTTGAAGGCGCCGACTTGGGCATGGGGATGCTGGGTGTGCATGGCGAGCTTGTCTGGTTCCTGGTGGCGGCCCGTCTGATCTACCGCGTCGCAGCTACGGGCAGTTCTCGTGGCTGCGGTGCTTCTCTTCCGGCCGTGTCTCCGATGGGGACCTCGCCCTTCCTCACCTTGTACATGCCGTGGTGGAGCGGTACTTCATCTCACTCATTGATGGCGGCGAAGATCGGCGGCATGGCGCTGTGGAGGCTCGCCGCCCGATGCGCGGAGATGGACTCGCGCAGGAGGAGGTAGCTGTCTGGCGTCATGGTGACGTCGATGGCGGAGTGGCCTACACAAGGTAGAAGACTTAATATATTCTGAAGACGGACCTGTGGAAGATGGCTGCGACGACACAAGAGTGTGTCTGACCGGATTGTGCCCCAGACCCGGTATGTGGCTCGGCTGGGGCTTCCGGCTTTTGATGTTAGGTTTAGGTGAGTGGTTTGGGTAGTGGCCCAACTAGCATCCCTTCATCATATGGATAAGAGTAGCGGCATATGTTGCCGAGATGGTGGTTTCAGGAATATTGTCTGTAATACTTTGTAAGGTCCTCGAGAATAATTAATAAAGTGGCCGTATGCATCTCCCAGATGCAGAGGCCGGGGGTCATCCTCCTTTTCTTAAAAAAAAATGTTTCTTGCACTCCATTTTTTTTTGTAGTCTATATGGATTTTTTTCTTGCACTCCATATGTTTGAATAGGAGGTCACATAAAAATGAATGTATGGGATAGATAAACATAAAACTTAAAAAGAGGAGGAGCTATGGAAACATACTGAAAGCAAAGGCAGCAAAGAAGTGAGACTTTCTGACAGCTTTTGAAGAGTTTCTGGAGGAGAAAGGTTGTTCTCAATGCTAACCATAGCCATCTTCAGAGGGTCAGCTGCGCATAAACATCCTTGGCTCATAAAAAATAATTGGAACAAGATTTAAATTTTAAAAGTACATACAGTGAGGTAGAATTCTGCCTGGATGCTTTTATTATCAAGCAATAACTCAAAATCAAGATCATGTCTTTCAAGTTCTTTAGTTCATATGAAATTAACAAGAAATTTTTGTGACAAGCATATCAGATTATACAGTTGGAAAAAAGATGCACAGAACAACTGGAAGAAAGCACAGGCCAGGGTAATTAACAAGCTAAGAAGTATACCCATAACAAAACTAAGAAGATACGGAACTGTAACATGAAGGTCGCTTGGCATTGCTTCCAAAAGAGGCAATATTGGCTGCAGTGGAGTCTTTGCAAATGATGTTGCTGCAGAAAAAAGAAGAAAAACCATCAAGTTATTTTATAACTAAAGAAAGAACTATCTCATCACATTCTAAAATACAACATTTTCACTTGCCTGGGTTTACCAGTAGGAGGACCAAATCGATGTGTGGATTACGAGCTGCCGCTGCAAGCGCCAGGCATCCACCAAAGGAATCTCCAACAAGATATATCGGTCTGTTTGGTGATAAATCATGCTCATATTGGATAGATTTTTCGACAATTTGTAATAGCCCTGTAAGCATTTATGTTCATTGCTGTTAGATCAATAGAAGCTTTCGGGGTACTTATCCCTGATTTCCCTTCATAATTCATAACAGTAATTTTATTTTGTAGTCCTACTTCTGCGGTGAGGGCTCTACAGGGGCAACATGGTGCGGCGGACAGAAGACCTCACCAAAGAGGACGCCCGGGAGACAAGACCAAGCAAGTTAATGCACATGTAGGAGATGAAGTTGGTGTAATTAACACCGAAGAATTACCAGGCATTGGGAGATGCAAAAGAAGCGCGACGATGACATTATGCATTTTTTTCTTTTCTTTTTTTTTGGTACAGACCAAAACTGGCTGGTCAGAAGGATGCCACCGTTGCCTCTGTCCTCGGAGTGGCATACTTGTGGGTTGATTTCCGCGGGGCTCTCTTGGTGAATCTAGTAGAGTGGAATGAGATCATACTGAGAGTCGCGGGAGTGCAACAAACTCAGGAGCAGGACTCGTTTAGGTTGGATCTCCACACCACCGGGTGTTTTCTGTATTTGGCATTGGTGGATACGCTGGTCAGTTTTAGATCAAAATGGTTATGGCGTCTAAACTAACTTTAAAAACGAAAGTATTCCTCTAGTTCCTCTGCACGAAGTCGTTCTTATAAAGGAAAATTTTATTAAGCGCAAATAGCAGGGGGAAACAAAACTAGACTTGGATGAAACTGTAGTCCTAATGAGATACATATATATCTCTAGAAACAAAATTCTAAGAACTGCAAAACTTATGAGTTGGTATGAAACTAGTTTTGTGTCCTAAACTTGTCCTAGTTTTGATCTTTATACCTTGTGCAAATTTCTGAAATTAGACTTGAATGAAACTGTAGTCCTAATGAGATACATATATATCTCTAGAATCAATGCATATTTCTACATTCTGGACTTTGTTATAAGATGTTTTCAGTATGAACCAATACGGACTGAAATGAGTGAACAAACGCACTAACATGCCTCTATGTACATCCAATTCAGAAAAAAAGTTAAAAACATCTTATAATAATGAACGGAAGGTGTAATTGTGAAGCCTAGGTGAATAATAACGACAAGTCATACCTTCAAATGGTGTACGATCATTTACTGGTATATGCAAACAACGAACTTCAAAGGCCCTGCAAACGAGAAACGTGAGGTTTTATTAGACTTCAATGTAGAAAATGAGAAACAAAAGGAGGCAGTCTAGTTTTTGTCACGTTGTGCAGTTTTAGACTAAATAAGAAGGAACATGTAGACGAATCATAGGTCACATTGGGTAGGCTTATTCCCTCATTTCCGGTTTATTGGACTCATCTTGCAAATAATATCAACCAAAGAAGACCCCTACTTAAGTACTGGACGACATATTAATGTTATATGCATGGCCCACATACAGGTCTTCTAAAAGTCAACTTTATGTAAATTTCATTTGACATCAACATAGATTTGACTTGTAATATTCTTATTATATCCAGGCTTGGTGAGTCTTTGCGTCCCTATTGCTTTGGCCTTGATTAATTTGATAGATAATGACTTCATGGAGACTACTACACTAGTAGTAACGCTGAAAGCAGGCTTATAGTATTTCCCTAAAGGAGTACATAGAAAGCAACAGCATACTCACTTGCCCAAAGACTTGTGGTGCAGAATGAGCCCCATCCCAACACCATCAGTTCCTGCAGTCAGGTAAACTCTTAGAACAGAAGCAAACTGAGCACTTAACCATTCAGGTAACCGCGAACATGGCGGTGATCTCGCGCTGATGAGCTGCCTCCATCATGCAGTGGCCAAGGGTGGAGCGCACAAAGCACAGAGTTATATACTATTATTGCTAAAGATTGGACGACCAACCTGGCAAGAAGAGCAGCAGGGGCGCGTCCTCCACCGCCGGCTGGCCGCACTCGACGGGGCTGAACCACCGCGGCGGCCCTCCGTCGTCCTTGCACAGGGCCCTGGCGGCCGCGAAGTAGTCCTTGACGGTCACGCCCCCGAACCCATCGTCGTAGAGGGGCTCCAGTCCTCTGTCCTTCTCCTTCTTCACCGCGTCCTCTTTCTTCCTGCTCCTGTTTCTCAGCCCCACTTCCCCGTTCACGGCGACGGAGCTGGCCCGGAGGCCGCCGCCGAGCCGGGAATGGTGTCGGACCAGGCGGGCGGTCGGCTTCACGCCGTAGACGGCGGGGAAGGAGCGGAGGGCGGGAATGGACATTGCTGGAGATGGATGGTGCTTTTGGGTTGCAGAAACGGAGGAGTTACAGAAGGAGGCCAGGCAGGGGCGGGGTCTGTGGAGGGGATGGGACGGCGAGTGATTGGGGTGGCAGCGGGGCACGTAGAGAGATCAAGAGCGATGCACTCTCGGGGAAACAGACAAGGGAGACAAGCTCAGTGCTGACCGCACCCACTTTTCTTTTTCTTTCTTTTTTCCCGACTGATAAGTGTCACACGTGTGACACGAAATAACACCGCCCTGACGCTTCTATGACTAAAATTGTCATTAAAAAAACCCAAAAAAATCTGAAACTTGTCATCCAAACCCATATATTAGTGAGGTTTTTTATTTGAAAGGCCATGTGACAAGCTTTATATCATTGCATCAAATATGGTTACATCATCAATCAGTTTGCTCAAAATAAAACCTTAGCTTCATGGACCCAATTACAAGAAGTATGCCTACCAATACCAGGAATAACTTAAAAAGTCTTCCCAATTAACGTAATCAGGTCCACTCAATCTGCAAAAATAACTTGTTGAGTCCACCAAGTATCACTTCCTTCTAATGCTCGAATCGTTTTCCAAGGAGTTTGATTCTGCTTCAATCATGAACACCCCATATGAACGGCCGCCCCATTTCGATTTCGCATTGTTGTCACTTCCCCCATTACTGTAGTTGTGTTAGCAACCTAACTCCGGCACAGGCGACAACAGACGAAAACGCTGCTATGGAAGCCAAATTCGAAAACGTTGTCATGGCAGCAAAATGGGCAAGCATCAAGTGCAAGGCAAAAGTGTTGCCATGTCAGCCAAACCCGTTGCCATGGCAATTGACGCAACAGCCGCGTTAAATCAGGGAGGGTCTAGTCATCAGCCGTCGACGTCGGATCATCCAACCTAACCGCAAGTACGTGGGCGCGTCGTGGGACAACACTACTTAAAGAGAAGGAAGACTGGAGCGGAAGACATCCGGCCTTGGATCACACCAAACAGCATGACTGTTTACTTTCACTTTCTTCTTTCCCAATTAACGTAATCAGGTCCACACAATCTGCAAAACTAAATTGTTGAGTCGATCCACCAAATGCATCACTTCCTTTCAAGGCTCGAATCATTTCGAAAGAGTCTGATTATGCTTCAATGTTGAACACCCCGTATGAATGGCCAATATCAGCCCATTTCAAATTGTTATCGCCTCCGCAATTACTGCACTTATCACATTAGGAAGAATTTCACATGATGCAGCTATAAAAATACCTTTATCATCCAACGACACAGCTCCCGTGACTCTGATACCATCTTCCACATAAAATGTTGCATCGGTGTTAAGTTTCACCCATTTTATTGACTTGCATATTGATCCCCTAAGCCACAGCTAGGGTTTCTTCCTCTTGGGCGTTGATTGCGATCACCTCCGGGAGTCCTACCGTGATCGGCCGCCTTGCGGACACCCTCCTCCATCCCCTGTCGGGTGACCGTGCCCCACCCCATCCAAACCCTAGTTCGATGGAGGTGCCTTCCGACGTGCAGTCAGCAACGAGTGGCAGAGCGAGGGTCGATGATCCGAGTGATCTAGGATACTTCTTCAACCATCTTAATCTAGAAGGCGAGGGCTTCGATGGTCTCGAAATTGATGTTGATGATTTGGTCTTGAACAACGGTGTGCGTTGGCTGGCCCTAGCTGGGGTTCACACAAAGAATAGCTTCAGCCAAGCCGTCTTCTTCAAGGAGATGCGTTTGGCTTGGAATCCAATGCATGAGGTGTGCTTTCGCCCGGTTGGTCCTAGCCTATTCGTAGTGGAAGCTTGAAGCCTCGACGATTGGGAACGAATCATGGAAAGAGGACCATGAATATTCAGGTATTGGGTAGTCCTTCTGAGTCCTTATGATGGTTTGAACAAAGTTGAAGAGATTGAGATAGTTCGCATGCCTATATGGCTACAAATTCTCACAGATGTCTACTGCAAGAAAGAGTTGGTGGAAAAACAGGTTAAGAATGCCGGCAATGTACTGTATATAAGGCTCAATGGAAATTCTCGGGGTGATTACATACAGGTGCATGTCCGGCATGATGTCAGGGGACCATTAAAAAAGTTCATTAGCATAATCCATGGAAAGGAACGATAGATTTTTGTTGTTTGGTATTAAAAATTGATAACTTATGTGGACGAGTTGGCCATGAATATAAAGAGTGTGGTGATGGTATGCACCAACCTAAAGACCTCAAGTTTGGCGATTGGCTATATGCCAACCCCCTACTCCCTCCCCCCCCCCCCCCCCCCCGCGCGCGCCTGCCTAGGAACCATTCTGGTTTTGATGGTAGCCGCAATACAAATGTTGTTGCATATATGCCAAGACGTCCACAGAAAGAAGAGGTGGATGATGATCTTAAGGACACGGGTACAAGCCCTAAAAAGACACGGGGATGTGGTCATGACTGGTCGAGAAAAACTGGCTCGTAAAAGGTTGGCAATGGACGCTGACTCGGCTAGGTCGAAGGCTTCTGGCCACCCGTCAAAGCCATCAGTGCCCTGTTGATTACTGATGGTACTGTTGATGGAGGTGGTGACCCAGCGTCATCCACTAGTAGTCAGAGCAGTAAAAAAGTAAAGTTGGTTGGTGATGGAGAAAACTTATATAGCAAATCGGGGGGCTCCCATCTAGAGCGTCGTCGGGAGCAGTGAGTCAACTAGTTTAGAACTCAAGACAGTTCGTGAAGTTATGGTTCTTGTAAAACCAATTCTCGAAATTTTGTCTTACTGTCATCAACAGGACAAACTTTTGTTAATGTTGAAAGACTAAAGTGGAGATTGGGTCTTAAAGGTTTTGCGGTGTGGACCGTGATGACCATGGAGGGGGGCTAGCTTTGTTGTGGGATGATTCCCTCCAGGTGACAGTTATGGACTTATGCAAGCGGTATATTGATGTTAGTGTGTTAGATCATGGCTCAGGTAAATCATGGAGATGTACATTTGTTTACGGAGAACCAATTGTTGAGAATCGATATCTCATGTGGGAGCACTTACAAGACTCAAGGGTTGTTCAGATTTGGTATGTGGAGACTTTAATGTAGCAGGTGGCAACACGAACATTTTTCAAGATCTTTGCGGGGGGGGGGGTCAGATGGAGGCGCTCAAGGTTGACTTAGGCTTCTCGAGAGCGTCATTTACGTATGATAATCGCCATCGGGGCCAAAGCAACGTCCAGGTCTGGTTGAAGCAGGCCTGTGTCAACGAGGCATGGAAGGAGCTCTTTTCGTTTGCATGGTTGCAACACCTGATGTCGCCGCGATCGGGTCATTGCCCCTTACTACTACATGTGGAGGAGTCCGAGGACGCCTGGGGTATGAGATCATGTGGGAACGGGACTCGTGGCACCCGCGGTTATAAGCAACGCCCGGGCCCAATCCCGCCCGTCGGGTGACCTAGGAAGCGTTGAAGATTCTCTTAAATCAGTTATGACCGAGCTTTGGGAATGGAACAAGGAACACTTTGGTCAAGTGGAGCGAGAAAATTCTTCCCCTTGGCAGGAGCTTAACACTCCCCGGCAAAACAGTAGTGACCGGCTATTAATTCAACAGAGGATGTAGAGGCTTGTGAACTCTCATATACAGGGAGGAGATGATGTGGCTGCAGCGGAGCAGAATTGTGTGGTTAAAAGAGGGGGACAGTAACACACAATACTTTCATAATATGCTATGTGTGCGTGCACGAAAGAACGGTATAAGGAGGTTGCAAAAGGTTGATGGTTCCTGCAACAATGAGCCATCTGAGATGGAGTGGATGGCCCAATCATATTTCTAGAAAGTATATACCAAGGACCCCATCTTGTTGGCTGATGAAGTGTTGGAACCGATTGTTCCACAAGTGACAGCTGCTATGAATGAAAGGTCGAATGCTCCCTTCCCACATGAGCAAATATCGGATGCTTTGTTTTCAATAGGACCATTGAAAGCTCTTGCTCACGGGATTCCCATCGAGATTCTATCAGAGGAATTGGTCCTGTTTGAAAGTGGAAATTCTTTGAGACGGGAACAAAATGTAGTGTGAAAATCTAAGAACTAAAGATAGCGACATATTCATTTTTTTTGGAAATTTTCAACCATTTGTTGGAAAAATTGTGATTTTTTTAACAAAATGCATATAATGTTTGAAATAGTGAACAAATTTTGAAATTTGAACAAAAATTTAGAATGTGAACAAGTTTTGGAAAAGTGAACAAAATTTAAACACATGAACAAAAATGTTTAAAAAAATGAACATTTTGGGAAAAAATAAAAATCAACAATATTGAAAACATGAACAAAAAATTAAAAAAAAAGTTTTTTTAAAATTGCGAAAAAATGTCTAATTCGGAGCAATTTTTTGAAATGTGAACAAATTTTAAAAAGTGAACTAAATTTGAAATGTGAACAATTTTTTTCTTAAAAAATGTGAATACTTTTTGAAATTTTGAACAAATTTTGAAAAGGTGAACAAAATCAGAAAACGGAAACCTTTTTAAAAAAATGTGAAATATTTTGGAAAATTGCAAACAAATTTAGAAACTGTGAATAATATTTGAAATCATGAATTTTATTTTGGAATCCCAGATATTTCTTAAAATAAAGGATAAAAGTAAAAACAAAAAGGATAAAATAGTAGAAAAAGGAATAGATAACAGAACTCCCCCTTTGTCTCTCCTTCAAGGAAAAAATGCGGCTAGGATTTCTGCTTCCCGTTGGCAACGCTGCCGATCTGCCTCGTTTCCTGTGGCCTTAGGGCTATGGGGCATGGTTGATCCCAGCCCTTGTCGACGAAAAAACTCCATTTTTAGATGTTTTTTAGTTTTTGTTAGAGTAGTCATTATGGTATACGACTTCTAGTCCAAGTCAGTTTTGTACCCCTACCCCAAGTCGGTTTGTACCCTCTTATATACTCTTGTATGCCGCACCAAATCATCAATAAGCAACAGTTTTATTCAGCTATCATGGTATCTGATACCGGTCCCAGGGTTTAGGGTATGGCTCCGCCAACCCCACCGCCGCCGCCACCGCCCGACTACTTCGAGCGCCGGGCCGCACTCATCGCCAAGGCTGCCAACGCCGCGGCCGCTTCTCTCTCGGCCCTCACCATAGCTCCACAAAACTACCCTGCACCCATCCTCGCCGCACCAATATCTCTTGCTGACACAATCTCCGACGTCAGCCCCTACATCCCCATAGTTCTTGATCTCGCCGCCCACAACTACTACCATTGAAGACATCTCTTCGATCTCCACCTCGGCCGCTGCAACCTGCGCTCACATGTCGCCGCCAACTGTCTTCCCCGCCCCGACGATCCGCAATGGTTGAAAGACGATCTCGCGATCGTCCAGTGGTTCTACACCCGCATCACCACCGAGATCTTCAACATGCTCGACCACGACGGCGCCACCGCTGCCAACATCTGGCACTCCCTCCGTCAGCTCTTCCAAAGCAACACCGACGCTCGGAAAAACGCTCTCCACACCGAGCTTCGCAATATGATGCAAGGAGACGCCCTGGTGAACCTGTTCTGCCAGCGCGTTAAGATCATTGGTGATGAGCTCCGCGAACTCGGCGATACAGTTAGCGACTCACAGCTAATCAATATCGTCGTCGGCCTCAACGAAGACTTTGACAAGCAAGCCTCGTTCATACCGATGATACGGCCCCCTCCTACCTTCGCTGAAGTTCGTTCCTTGCTACAACTCGCGGCGGAAACACAAGCTCGCAAGGACTCTCGCCCCAAGGTCTTTCATGCTGCGGCTCGTCCTCCTCTATCGTCTACACCAGCGCCGCCTTCCATGCCGGCTCCTGCCGCCGGGCCGTCCGCATCGTCATCTGTTCAACCGCCCCCAGGCTGGTGTCCTAGTCCGAACTACCGCGGCAAAAACCCTATCTACAGGCCGCCGTCGACTCGTTCGGTTCCGCCTACGACATCACCAGCACCGAGTCCTGCACCACCCACCAGTGCTCCATCTGCGGTTGCATGGCGGCCTCCTCATGATCCTTGGACGGGGCTTGTTCAAGCATGGCCCATGCCCTGGTCCGCTCCGTCCACCCTCGGTGCTCCGCCGGCATACTCAGGTGCCTGGCAACCCGGCCTTCGGCCGCCTACTGGTGCTCCCGGGGTTCTCAACCCCCGACAGCCGGCCAATGCCTATCACGCCGCCCCGACGTATGCTCCTTATGGTCATTACAGCACCGACGGCGGCGCCTACTACACACCTCAGCCGGCCCTGCTCCCGACGCCACCCCCACCACAGCCGGCCAATGCCTACTACACTCCCCAGCCGGCCCTACTGCCTTCACCATCGTATCCGCCGGCACTGCTTCCGACGCCACCCTCACCTGCGACGCCGAGCTGGGATCAAGCTGCCTTTCTCCAGGCCATGAATAACTTTGCTGCACAAGGAAACTCAGGTACGGATTGGATCTTTGATTCAGGGGCCTCTAGTCATATGTCTGCATCTAGTAATTGGTTATCTTCTTGCACTAAATCTCCTTTCCCTTCCATTATCCTTGGAGATGGATCATCTATTCCTATATATTGTGTTGGTCAGGCTCAACTTCCCTCTTCCACCAAACCTCTTTTACTTCGCGATGTTCTAGTTGCACCCGCCCTCATTAAAAATCTTATCTCTGTTCGCCAATTTACTTGCGACAATCTAGTTTCGGCTGAATTTGACCCTTTTGGTTTATCTGTGAAGGATTACCTGACCAAGGCCGAGATCGCTCGCTTCAATAGCTCCGGTGATCTTTATTCTCTTAATGGAGTTCCTGCCGCCACCCCTCCAACATCCATGCTGGCCTCCGTCGATCTCTGGCATCGTCGCTTGGGCCATCCCAACCCCGCCGTCTTAGCTTCTATGCTTAGTGAATTTACCATACCATGTAATAGGGACTCTCATAATTCTGTGTTTTGCGAGTCTTGTCAATTAGGCAAACATGTGCGTCTTCCCTTTAGTTCCTCTAGTTCTTGTAGCACTTATCCCTTTGAATTAATACATTGTGATTTATGGACCTCTCCCATTGCAAGTGTTTCGGGTTTTAAATACTACCTTGTTATCCTAGATGATTTCACCCACTTTGTCTGGACTTTTCCTCTACGCAACAAATCCGAGGTCCATTCTCTTTTCCTTAATTTTCAACGCTATGTGTCTGTTCACTTCTTCCTCCCAATTCGCTTTATCCAATGTGACAATGGTCGCGAGTTTGATAACATTAAAAATCGTACTTTCTTCTTACAACATGGCATCCTGCTTAGGTTCTCATGTCCCTACACCTCCCCTCAAAATGGTAAAGCAGAACGCTCTCTTCGCACCCTCAATGATATAGTTCGCACTCTCCTCATTCAATCATCTATGCCTCCCAAGTTTTGGGCTGAAGCCCTACACATGGCCACCTTCCTTCTAAATATTCGACCTTCTAAAACTAAACCCAACACTACTCCCTATTATTCCCTCTTTCTTTCCCACCCCGACTACTCCGCGGTTCGTGTTTTCGGCTGTCTCTGTTTTCCCAATGCCTACGCCACTTCTGCAAATAAATTGTCACCACGCTCTATCCCATGTGCTTTTCTCGGCTTCTCTGACGAGCACAAAGGCTATCGCTGTCTCGACCTTCACACCGGACACGTTCATGTCTCTCGTCATGTCACGTTTGCTGAGCACATTTTTCCTTTCTCACAACGCACTACTACACCATCCAACACCCCTAGCTCCGCAAACACCCCCTCTCCCCGTCCTTTCCAACTATATACTCCCCTACCTGCCGAACACAACTTATCACCACCACCATTAACACCCACCATAGCCAATCCCAACCATACACTCACCCCACCCGAGACGTCCCCAACACCCCCGACCCCTGCTCCCTCCCCAACACCCCCGGCCCCTACTCCCACTCCACCACCCAGCCCTGCTCCCACTCCACCACCCAGCCCTACTCCTTCGTCCGACTCTTCCGCTGCGCCGGACTCACCAGTACCCACCTTACCCCCTCGTGCTATTCCTACAGCAGCCCCGATTAATGATCATCGCATGCGTACTAGGGCCAAATCAGGATTTCATCAACCCCAAGACCGCCTAAACCTTCATACCTCCGTATCTCTCACTTCTCTTCCAAAGAATTACAAAACTGCTCTACTTGATCCCAATTGGGCCGCTGCCATGCAAGAAGAATATAATGCTTTACTTCAAAACAACACCTGGCAACTTGTTCCTCGTCCTCCCAATACAAATATTGTTTCTGGCAAATGGATTTTTCGCCAAAAGTTCCACTCCGATGGGAGCCTCTCACGATATAAAGCCAGGTGGGTTTGTCGTGGCTTTTCTCAGCAACAAGGAATTGATTACGAAGAAACCTTCTCTCCTGTTGTTAAACCTAGCACCATTCGCACCGTTCTTAGTGTTGTTGTCTCCTCTTCATGGCCCATTCACCAACTTGATGTTAAAAATGCTTTCCTCCATGGTTCCCTTCAAGAAACTGTCTACTGCCAGCAACCTCTGGGTTTTGAAAATCCATCCTTTCCAACTCATGTATGTCTTCTTCAGAAATCTCTCTACGGTCTTAAACAGGCCCCACGAGCTTGGTTTCAACGCTTCTCCTCCTTCATTCAAACAATAGGCTTCACTCCATCTCTCTCCGACACCTCTCTTTTTGTGTATCATCAAACTTCTGACACTGCCTATTTACTTCTCTATGTAGATGATATCATTCTTACCGCCTCCTCTCAAAAGTTCTTAGATCATATTGTCTCTCTTCTTAGATCTGAATTTTCTATGACTGACCTAGGACTCCTTCATCATTTCTTAGGCATTGCTGTTGTTCGAGATTCCTCCAGCCTTTTTCTTTCCCAACGCCAGTATATTCTTGATCTTCTTAATCGTGCTGGTATGCTTGACTGTCAATCATCTCGCACTCCTGTCGATACTAGTTTTAAACTTTCGGCTACCGGTGAACCCTTTTCCGATCCTACTCTCTATCGTAGCCTAACAGGTGCTCTCCAATATCTCACCATTACTCGTCCTGAAATCTCTTTTGCTGTTCAACAAGCATGTCTCTATATGCATGATCCCCGGGTTCCTCACTATAATCATGTTAAACGCATTCTTCGGTATTTAAAAGGAACTCTCAATCATGGTCTCCACCTCAATAATTCTTCTCCAAACTCGCTTACCGCATACTCTGATGCAGACTGGGCTGGTTGTCCTGACACTCGAAGGTCCACTTCCGGTTTTTGTGTTTTTCTTGGTAACAATTTGATTTCTTGGTCTTCGAAAAGACAGGTTACAGTCTCACGTTCGTCGGCCGAGGCTGAGTATCGCGCTGTGGCACATGCCGTTGCAGATACAATCTGGATTCGGCAGTTACTCTCCGAGCTACACAGGCCTATTGAGCAGGCCACTATTGTCTACTGTGACAACATATCAGCAGTCTACATGACCAGCAATCCAGTTCAACACCGACGCACAAAGCATATTGAGATTGATATTCATTTTGTTCGTGAAAAGGTTGCTCTTGGTCAGGTTCGGGTGCTTCATGTTCCCTCTACGGCTCAGTTTGCTGACATTTTCACCAAGGCACTGCCTACTAAGCCGTTTCAAGATATCTGTTTCAGTCTCAACGTCGTCGAGCCTGCCGTTGATACTGCGGGGGGATGTTAGAGTAGTCATTATGGTATACGACTTCTAGTCCAGGTCAGTTTTGTACCCCTACCCCAAGTCGGTTTGTACCCTCTTATATACTCTTGTATGCCGCACCAAATCATCAATAAGCAACAGTTTTATTCAGCTATCAGTTTTGTTAAGGTTTGTGTCCGGTTGGGGTCGTTTTTCCAGAAATTTGAGACCCCTGTGCGAATTCCAAGATGGGGCACTACAATTCAAAAATGGTGTGCGCCATAGCCTCCTAAATAGGGATGGAACACTAGTAGAAAACATGGCTTTGGTCCTGGCCAGATCAGAGCATTAGTCCGAGTTCTATTACAAACCGGGACCAATGGGTGCATCAGTCCCGATTCGAGCGGCCAGGGCGTCGGCCGGGCCTCAGCAGGCACTAGTCCCGGTTCGTGGCAAGCATCCGGGAATAATTTATGTGGATACTATATTTGGGACTTCATTCGCCACTCGACCTCTGAGCGGGGCTTCTCTGACAAACAATTTGAAGTACGTAAACAATATTCACAATTTTATTTTATTACCATCAATTGTGTGTTGACTTTCATTCATATATATGTATTGACCCCTTTCTTTAAATTAGATCTGGGAGAAGTGGAATGAGCTCCTACCAAATGATCGGATAATAGCAATTCAAGAGGAATTGGCGGGATTCTTTGTTGACCACGTCATACCTGAAGACGGAGAATACCATGGGGAATTGCAATGCAATTGTCGGTACATGATGTTAGGGATTGTAAGAGATGTTATATCGTATATATGCATCAACGTGTACTATATGTAGTAGCGTCGAATAGATATACGGAAACTTGTTGTTTGACCACCAAGCAAGGAGAAAGAGAGGTCACTTCTCTCTATATATTTGATCATGACGATGTTGTGTAATTAATGGTTTCTTCATTGCTTACTAGTTAGCGTCGAGTTCTCTCTATATGTAGTAGCTAGCGTCGATCAAGCACGGAGAAAGAGAGGTCACTTCTCTCTATATGTAGTAGCTAGCTAACACAATATGAACCCCTAAACCCTCCAAAACCCCTAAACCCCTCCTTTCAAAAAAAAAACAGCGTCTGGCAGCTGCTGACGCGTGGCTGTCTTTTAATCTCGGGACTAAAGGTCCTCCTGCCTGGGCGCCCCACGTCGGCCACGTGAAGCCCCTTTAGTTCTGGTTCGTAACACGACCAGGACTAAAAGTGGAGTTCCAGTCCGGTGCCACAAAATCACGAGAGATTGACAAACCCTGGATGTCAGGCCCCTTCTGATTTGTCAATCAAACGATCGACGAGACCATGGATCATGGATGGGACTCTTGTGATGATAGTGTCGTTGATGGAGACGAATGATTGATCAGCAACAGCGAGGGTTACAGAAATTGCTACTACTATGGTGTGGATTTCTTGGGGTACCACGACCACCCTTGCGAGGAAATTGTTTTCCTGAATCTAGGTAACTCAAGTTGTGGCATGGGATCACTTTCCACAACACTTTTTTGCCAGTGGTTTTCTTAATGCAATAGCACATTAAACGATTTCTCTTCTTTAGGAAGCTATAAGAAGATTTATCACATAAATATATCCATTATCTATTTGGACAAGATCTTTTTATCCATTTTCAGAGACATAATACTTGTTGCTTTTTTATTGTCTATATCTTACACCTTACTGCTTAGCCCTTCACAGGAAATAGCATAATGAAGTACAAACTACAAAGAGAAATACAAACATCACCGGCGACATTGTTTCAGTCATACAATCTTCAGGATAGTTTGGCTAACTATTTTATCACAGAGTTATCGCAATATGCTCTCCTAATGCTGGTCTTTGGCAGTTAAACTGACATACAAAGTACTTGAGGATCTGAAACTGCATTTTACAGAATTAATAGGTCTGCAATTTTCACCTTTCTGTGTAGGTTCACAATTTCTGCGCAGAGGTACGTCACTTCTGGTAGTCTGTTAGCTTGCTTATTGTGATAAGTCGGAATGCTTCGGAGAGGTAGGCCTGGGTATGTGCTGCTATCTCTTGTGCTACGGATCGCATTGCAGGCCTGGATTCAGGTTTTGCCCTGGTGCAGGCAAGCGCTATCCTGACGATGAACACAACCTCTTCTGCAAGCTGTTCCGTTGGAGGATCCAGCCGCTGGTCCAGTATGTCCTTGAGGAGTAAATCGTCTTCTTGTGATGAGGATATCGCCGGCAGAGAGGTTAGCAAGTCACCTGGGTGCTTCCCCATCAGGACCTCCAGTGCAACAACGCCGAAGCTGTAAACATCACACTTCTCTGTCACCCTCATTGTGTATGCAAATTCTGCAACAAAACAACAAGAGCCATCATATGTTAGTGTGCTGCTCCAATATGACATTGCTAAGTAGGTAATCTGAATTTTGTGGGATTTGAGCATATACAATGACACTGATCCAAATACACATATTAGCAAGGCAGCAGCAACTACTTCTGAGTACTTGACTCTTTGATGGCAATTGCTCAACTAGGATAGAAGTGTCTTTGATTCACTAGGTTCTCATGAACTGTGAATAGAAATATCTAAAACATAATATTTCATGTTATTGTCCCACACCAGGGGATCTTCGTATTATTGAAGTTGTTTCGACAAAGCTTACTGTTACCGGGTAATTAATGAACATTCCATTTATACATCTCATTAAAAAGTCATATATTGTATGCATAAGATGTGTACCTGGAGCCATGTAGCCATACGATCCTGCCACAGAAGTCCAGTTCGTCGAAGCAGACCCGAGCAACTTTGCGGTGCCAAAATCACACAACCGTGGCTCAAAAACAGATTCAAGCAGGATGTTATTCAAAGTGATGTCGCGATGAACGATGGGTGGGTTGCAGTCATGATGCAAGTAGGCAAGGGCATGAGCAACCCCCTGTATCACTTTCATCCTCACGTCCCAGTCCAGCTTCTTCTTCCCTTCCTCCCCGTACAATGTCTTCGCCAAGCTGCCCCTTTCCAGGTACTCGTACACCAGGTACATGTAGTCACCACTAGTGCAGAAGCCATGGAGCTTGACGATATTCCGGTGGCGGACCTCAGTCAGTGCCTTAATCTCATTCTCAAAGCTCTTTTTGCTAACATCCGATATGTCGCCTGTTTCGGCGACATGGAATCGCTTCACAGCCACAACCTGCCCACTTGCAAGCTCGGCCCTGTACACGGTCCCGAACCCTCCTTTACCAATGCAGAAGGTTTCGTTGAAGTTGTCTGTGGCATTCACGATATCGAAAAATGTGAACTTTCCCTCCTTTTCCCAGATCATGGACTCAAAAGCATCATTGGTGTTAGCCTCCAGCACTTTCTGCTCACGAGGCCTCCTTCTGCATATCAGTATGAGGCAAGCAGCAAGAGCTGCAAGTAACACAACCCCAACAACTGACACAACTATTGCGATGACTATTCTCTTGTGATGCCCTGAAGATGCACCGCCAGAACCGAGGTCACAAGAAGTTATACCTTGCACATTACCACAGAGCCCCAAATTCCCAATGTAGGCATCAGCTGATGTGTTCTGGAAAGCATTCCCTGATGGTATCTTACCGGTGAGTTGATTGTAAGAGAAATCAACTGTATCAAGGCTTGACATGCCAGAAAACCCTGCTGGTATTAAACCACTGAGATCGTTGTGTGACAGGTTCAGTTTCTGCAAATTCGTCAGCTTCCCAAGATTTGAGGGGATCGCACCTGACAATGAGTTACTGCTCAGATCAAGAAGCCTCTGCAGCTGAACAAGATTGCCGAGCTCACCTGGTATCTGCCCTGACAACTTGTTCTTGCTCATATCAAGAAAAATTAGATAACTGAGCTTGCTAAGGCCAGCCGGTATCGTCCCCGTAAGCGAGTTCCCAGACAAATCGACTGCCTGTAACTTGGAATTGTTGCCCAAATTTGCCGGAATTGACCCCGAGAGGGCATTATGGCTAAGATTGAGACTGAATAAGAGGCTGAGCTGGCCCAGCTCAGGTGGAACACTTCCTGTGAGATTATTCTCAGCCAAGCTGAGGTCCTGCAAGCTTGCCATGCTCCCAAACGCCGCTGGAATGCCACCCGATAAACCATTGCCGTCCATGTGCAGGCGGGTGATGTTGGTGCATTTTCCCCAATCGGAAGAGAGCCGGCCGGTCAGTTCGCTCCCAGAGACGTCCAGGTAGTCCAATCTGGGGTGGACACCGAACGCCTCTGAGATGTCTCCGGTGAAGTGGTTCCC
Source organism: Triticum aestivum (assembly GCF_018294505.1). NCBI lineage: Eukaryota > Viridiplantae > Streptophyta > Magnoliopsida > Poales > Poaceae > Triticum > Triticum aestivum. The sequence goes on along the minus strand of NC_057796.1, from coordinate 205,990,236 downwards.
TTCCAACCGCACCCGGAACAGATTTGTGCAGTTCTTGAGGCACGGTGGTAGCGTGCCGCTGAAGTTGTTGTGGTTCGCCGTGAAGTTCTGCAGCACGAGGCCATCACATAGTCTCTGCGGCAGTTCGCCGGAGAAGCTGTTGTTCGCAAAGCTTGCGTCGGTCAAGCTCAGCCCCTTCCCGAGGTCCGGTGGTATGGTACCACTGAAGTTGTTGTCGAACAGGGCAAGGTATTGAAGATTTCTGAGCGATGTAATGGTGGCGGGCAGCTCGCCTTCCAAATTGTTGGTGTTGACGTCCAAGACTTCCAACGCCGTCATGTTGCCAATCTCCAGCGGGATCGTGCCGGTAAACTTGTTGAAGAAGAGCGCCAGCCTCTTGAGCTTCGTGAGCTTACCGAACGAGCTGGGGATCGGCCCCGTGAGAGAGTTCACCGACAAATCCAACTGACTCAGGCTCACCAGCTCGCCGAGCTCTGCTGGGATAGAGCCTGTAAGGTTGTTGCTGAAGAGATACAAGATATCCAACTTGGTTGCCTTGCCGAGCTCCGGCGGAACCTTCCCAGTGAACGAGTTGTTCTGCCCTTGGAATGATATAAGCTCTGGCCAGTTCGTGAACAAATCTGCCGGAACCTGACCGGCGAGTTTGTTTGACGATATGCCAAACTCCCGCATTTTGCGCATCCTGGCGAACGCCGGCGGCAGGACACCCGTGAGCTGGTTCATGGACAGCTCCATCAAATTGAGATTGCTAAGGTTGCCCAGCTGCGGTGGAATAGTGGAATTCAACCCGGCGCTCTTGAGGTCAAGGCGTTGCAGCATTTGGAGCCGGCCAAGAGCCGGCGGGATCGGCCCGCCGAGCGGGTTGATCCCGAGTTCAAGAACTCTCAGCTGGGAAATGGACCCAAGGAAATCGGGGACTCCTCCGGTCAGATTATTGTTTAAAACCCGCAGGTCCCGGAGATTCCTCAGCTTCGACAGCGACGGCGGTATCCGCCCGGAGAAAGCATTGATGGACAGGTTGAGGTACATGAGGTTGGGGAGCTTCTCGGCCAGGGAGCCCGGTATCGGCCCGGAGAAATTGTTCTGCGACAGGTCGAGGTAGGTGACGTTGGCGCTCTTGAGGATGAACTCCGGGAAGCCGCCGGTGAGGTAGTTGAGGTAGAGCGACATGAAGGTGACGGTGGGCATCGGCGATAACTTGCGGTAGTCCGGGTCGGTGAGGAAGTTGGATCCCAGATCGAAATGCTGGATCCTGGGGAGCCTGCTTAGCTGGTGGGGGATGGCTTCGGCGAGGTTGTTGTTGTAGAGGCGGAGCTCGACGAGGCCGGAGAGGTCGGCGAGCTGCGGCGGGATGGAGCCGTTGAAGCTGTTGCTGCCGAGGTCGAGCCTGGCGAGGGAGCGCAGGCGCGAGAGGCCCGGCGGGATGGCGCCGATGAAGTTGTTCCCGTTGAGGTCGAGCGCGGCGAGGGCCGGGAGCGCCGCGGCGTCGAGCTTGTCGAGCGTGCCGGCGAGGCCGAGCCCCCGGAGCGCGAGCGAGTCGACGCGGCCGGCGGCGTCGCAGGACACGCCCTTCCAGGAGGAGCAGAGGCCCGCGGGCTTGGCCCAGGTGGCGAGCGCGTCCGGGAGCGGGCGGTCGAGGCTGGCCTTCCAGGCCAGCAGCGCCTCGGCCTCCGTCGCGGCATTGGCGGCGCCGGCGGAGAGCAGGAGGACGACGAGGAGCGGGAGGAGGATGAGGGCTCGTGCGCCTGGCGTCGGCATTGGCTGGCGCGCCGTCGGTATGGCAGACGGGGAGGGACCTCCGGCGAGAGGAGGGGGGATTTCAGCTCGCGGCGCGGCTGGTCAGTGGGACGCGGGTTGACTCGAGTAGACAAGTACTGCTACTAGTACGGCGTCCATGTGTGTGGTTGGGTGGTGCGGTGCGGTGCGAGTGTGTGTGGGGAAGCGGGGTACGGCGACTTGGAGGCATCGTCGTCGCGTACCGGAATTCCAGCGGCGAGAAAGGAGGGTTTCAGGGCCGACAGCCTGTGCTTTGCTTGTCCATGATACCAGCGGCTTGCCGTGCTTTGACCTCTTTTTTTTTGTTCGATGTAAAAATGCAGTGCTTTGACTTGAATAAGATGGCCCGGCATATCATGGTGGACGATTCCATTCCTCTTACCAGAATAGTTGATTGATCCATCGTGATCGCGGTCCATTCCAAGCCGGTCTGGATTCATTAGCCGCAAATTTAGAAGTTGGACCGTGAGCTGCTGCCGGACGGTGACAACCGCCGGGGGTTCCTCCTTTCGCCACCCTGTCCGTCCGTCCGTGCCTCATCCATGCCGCGGGTTCAGTTTTCAGTAGCTGCACTCCAAACTTGTAGTACAATAACTTGTAGGGAAATAACTAAATCATACAAAAACTAAAAAACCACAGAAAAATGGTACACTAACTTAACTAACAGCATGTTTTGGTACAATTTCCGTCAATTATAACGGTGCACGGTCCGTCGCTCTTAACTGCTGCTACGTTGCCCTTTTGATCTCCCTCTGTCCTATGTGGGTCCCAGTCGTCAGTGAGACAGAGAAATAAAGAAACGAAAAAACAAGGCGATGGTGCCAGCCTTATTTTGGATTGAGTTAATTACAGTACAATAACTTGTAGGGAAATAACAAAATCATACAAAAACTAAAAAAACCTCAGAAAAATGGTACACTAACTTAACTAACAGCACGTTTTGGTACAATTTTCGTCAATTATAACGGTGCACGGTCTGTCGCTCTTAACTGCCGCTACGTTGCCCTTTTGATCTCCCTCTGTCCTATGTGGGTCCCAGTCGTCAGTGGGACAGAGAAATAAAGAAACGAAAAAACAAGGCGATGGTGCCAGCCTTATTTTGGATTGAGTTAATTACATGTGCAGTACAATAACTTGTAGGGAAATAACTAAATCATACAAAAACTAAAAAAACCCAGAAAAATGGTACACTAACTTAACTAACAGCACGTTTTGGTACAATTTCCGTCAATTATAACGGTGCACGGTCTGTCGCTGTTAACTGCCGCTACGTTGCCCTTTTGATCTCCCTCTGTCCTATGGCTCCACGCCATTCACCATGTATAAATCGAGGCAAATAACTTTGTATACTTACAGCTTCAGACACGTGCTGGCCTTGTTCGGTTGTTTTCGTTTTTTAGTATTCTTTTTGTTTCGTTTTATCTTTTTTCAGATCTTGGGATTCTTCGTTTTTTCGGTTTTTTGCACATTATATGCCTTTTGTAATATACGGTGTACTAGACAAATACTGTACAGGTTCTACCCCATCTTGAAGATAACACGCCGCCGATGCAAACCTAATGCAGCCGCCGATGCAATCCGAGGCCATGTCACGTGGCGCAATCGGAACAGAGTAGGGCAGTACATGCCCAGTAGGCCAGTAGACCCAACTGAACGTAAGACACCCAAAAAAGCCACCGGAGCAGCGGCCCGAAAAGGCCAGCGCAGCCTAACGCTTGAGTCTAACGCGCGAGTTAGCCTGCAGACGAGATTTAGGTGGGACTAACAATGAATCTGACGGCCAAAAACAACTACAAGTGGCGATCCAATGATTAGAAATGCCGATGGTCTGAGAGGGCTCGGAGGGTGCTCGGTTATAATGTATCTAAATTTCATCTCATATGAAGAATTCACGATGTAATTCATTCATGGGATATCAGACCCTTAAAGAGATGAAAGTTTCAAGGTTTTGTTCGGGCTCTATATTTCATCAAGTTTTTGAAAATTACGTAAGATACTGGAGTTGCTCTAGGAAATATGTGTGTTCTTTTTTAGTATGTGTTATGTAAACAAAGTTCTGATACAGTAGAAAAAATTATTTTAGAAAATTGTCTAGTATGTGTTCTATAAAAAAAGTTCAATATAAGCGTAAAAAGGTTTGATATACATTAATAAATTCATCATATATAAAAATGATTTGTGTGTATTTAATAAATGTTCATTGTATAATTAAAGAAAGATCACCGTATATTAAAAAATGTTCAATATATATAACCAATTATTCATCGTATATTAATAATGTTCAGTGTGAATTTATACAATAATGATCAGTGTGTATTTACAAAAAAAATCATATATGAAAAAGTCCAGTGTGTATTTGAAAAAAATGTGCACCATATATTAGGAAAAAGTCGACCGTATTGGAAAAAAAGTTCACCATATATTGCAAAAGGTGTACAAAAAAGAAATGTGTAAAAATAAAAAAGGGGAAAACCGAAGAACACAGAAAAAACGATAACAGTCAAAAAAGGCGAGTACGTGTCTGAAACTTAGAGTATATAAACGTGTCTCCTCAGTTTTATCACGAGGGTTGTGGTAGCGTTTTGGTCAGCGAGTGCTCTGTACATTGGTTGGTCTGCAGTTCGAATCCCACAGAAAGGCATTATTTTTCGTTCCTTTTATTACTCTGTCCCACTGACAATTGGGACCCGCACAGTGTAGAGGGAAAGCAAGGTCACGTGGACGCAGTTAAGACGGTGCACCGGTATGATTAACGGAAACGGTATCAAAATGTGCTGTTAGATAAGTTAGTGTACCATTTTTTGGGTTTTTTAGTTTGTGTATGATTTTGTTTGTTCTCTGCAAGTTTTTGTACTGTAGATGTAATTAACTCTTTTGGATTTCTTTTTCTAGACTAGAATAATTGTATAGTGGCGTGGAGCGCATGCGAATTCATTTTCTCTTGTCACTACCTATCTCATGGACCTTGAGATTTAGTTGCTACATGATTTTTTCTCTTTTGTTGCATATAGACCATGATAGAGTATATCACACCCGCAGTCTATTTCTTTTGGACAAAGTACAGACATAAGCGCTCATATATACGCGCATACACTCAACCATATAAACGCACACACGCATACCCTACCCCTATGAGCACCTCCGAGAGACTGAGCCAACATATCATCTTGAGATTTTACGAAGTCACCGTAGGCCATCGAATGTGCATCACTGGAAATCCTGTAATAAATTCAGGATACATGCGAGCACCAGGACTTGAACCCTGGTGGGCTAGGGATACCACTGTCCTCCTAACCATCCAATCACAGGTTGGTTCGCATCACGCCCGCGGTCTTGCAGCTTATCACGCACGTGTTGAAAAAGTGTATGACGGACCTGCATGGGGATTGGGTCGTATTTTTCGTGAATACGCAAGAGCTTGCATATCTTTCATTGGTTAGTAGAAGATAGAGGTTCCTAAAAAAAAGTAGAAGGTAGAGAGTACATATAGTACAAGGTGCCCTAGCAGCGTTCCAAAACCGGAGCGGGAGAGGATTAGGAGGAAGGGGGTTACAACGAGGGGAAGAGAATGAAGCCTCATGAGGACTATCTCAGGAAGAATGTTGGCCAATGTTTACAAAGGAGGACCGGAGGTGGGCCTCACCGATGATGAGGTTGGGTAGACTATGAAGGGAGGGTACCTCGCCACCGAACACGATGTTGTTTTAGTGCTTCCAGAGAAGCCAGGTGCCTAGAAGTAGCAAGGAGGAGAGCCCCTTGTGAGCAGCCACGAGCGCGCGGCGCACGAGGTCACACACCAATCTTGGAACCGGTCATCTCGTTGCGGTGGCCTCGAAGTGCATCGGCACCACGAAAGGAGCTCATGCCATAGTTGTCTCGAGAAGGAACAACCGACGAGCAGGAAGTGCATGCTCTCGGGCTCTTAATCATGGAATAGGCAGAGGAGCGCGTGAGGAAGCGCATGTCCGCCAAGCCACTCGGTGGTCCAACATTGATCGAGCAGAGCGAGCCAAACGAAGATCTTGACATTTAATGGAACCCTCGTCTTCTAGGTAAGGTGCTAGTTGGGATCCTCAATGGAGCCACAGAACATGGCGGTGTAGTATTTCGTGACATAGTAGACAATGGACTCAGTCCATCTCCAGGTGAGACAATCGGGGGCCAGGGATAGGGTGATATGATGCAGAGTACGCCATAAGTCAATGTATTGCACCAGCGCAGCGGGCCCAAGCGCGTCAGAAATGTCTCGAATCCAGGCGCGCTGCAGCAACCCCTCCTGGATAGTCCGCAACATGTGGCACCTATGAGAGACCAAGACATGGACGAGCGGGGGCAATGCTAGTGATGCAGAGCCCATCTAGCCAGTGATGCCAACTTGAGCCATCGCCAAGATGCCAAGCAGTGGAAGCACGCACAATTGTCAGCGCGTCTGGGTCGTGCGGAATCGATAGACGAGCCCAGGGGCGGACATCATTAGTCCATTGTAGCCACATCCACTTGGCATGAAGCATGATGGCGACGTGATGGAGGTCTCGAACAGCAAGTTCTCCAAGCTGGATAGGGTGGCAGACCCACGCTCAGTTAACCTTGCATTGCCAACCATGTGCATCCTTGCGGCCAACCCAAAGGAAGTCGCATATCACCTAGTTGGCGCGAGCCAATGTGGACTTGTTGAGGGCGGTGGTGGTCAAGATGTGGGTGGGAACGGCGAGAGCACGTGGCGGACAAGGGAGAGCAGGTCGGCAAGGGAAAGCATCAATGCGCACAAGGTGGAAAGCTTCTTCTCAAGCTTGTCGATGAGTGGTCTCAAGGCCGAGGAGTGCAGCTTACATATTGACATAGGGAGGCCCAAGTATTGCACCAGGGGAACACCGAGACGGGACAGGAAATGTCGTTGGGGACCACCTTTACATGCTCTTCCTCGCAGCAGATCGAGGGCCGTGCAATTTGCGATGTTTGTATGCAGCCCAGATGCGGTGCCGAGGAGAGAAAGGCTCAATTATCGTCTCGATGTCGTGCTTATAAAGGTGGCAGAAGATGACAACATCGTCGATGTTGAGGGACACACTCGAGGCAACGTGTGAAGCGGTGAGGCAGTGAAGCAGACCGACCTCCACAACGCGCTGGATCTTGGAGTTAGGACATCGATGACGAGGGTGAAGAGCATCGGGGGAGAGTGGGTCCCCCTGGAAAAGTTCGCACATATGTGAGATTGGGTGCCCGGGAAGGTTGTTCACGAGCACGCAAGTGGAGGCCGTGGCGAGCAAGATGGAAACCCACTCTCTCGAGCATGGTCCAAACCTGAGATGCCGCAGTGTTTCAAGGAGAGAGGGCCAGGGTACCGAGTCGAAGGACTTGTCGATGTCAAGCTTGAACATGATGCGAGGAACTTTGAGGTTGTGGAGGAGGCGTGTTGTTTGTTGGACTAATAGGAAGTTGTCATGAATTCTACGACCAGAGATAAAAGCGCTCTGATTGGTAGAGAGCATCTAGCCAAGGTGCGACATCAAATGCATAAGGGTAATTGGCTGGAAGTCGAAGAGTGTGTCAGCGTCGGGATGCTTCGGGAGCAGGGTAATGAATGCCTCATTGAGCTTTTGAAAGCCTCGCGCGTTGAGGGAGTAGAATTTGCCAAAGGCTCGAGGACAATCCTCCTTGAAAATGTTCTAACAGCTAATGAGGAACTCTGAGGTGAACCCGTCCGGCCCTGGGTCTTTGCCAGAGGCGAGGCCTTGACAGAGTGCCAGATCTCAACCTCAGAGAAGGGCTCATCTAGGACGTCAAGATCAAAAGCGCCAGCATGCAGATCATGCAGAGAGATGGAGAAGTCACAGTCCTCGGAAGTCCCCAGGATGTTGGTGAAGTGGTCATAGGCAGCACCGCTGAGGGCCTCGGGTTTGGAGATGACGCAATCATCGACCTTATGCTCGAAGATACGGTTCTTCTTTTGGCGATGTGACGCATACGTGGAAGCATTGTATTATTAATAAATTTAGAAGGGAGGGCCAGAGTGACAGAATAACTATTCCCTGAGTTTATGAGGTATAACATGGCGGGTGAATAGGGAGCCTAGAGGATAATGTTATGGTTGGAATTATGTCTTAAATTCACATAAGAAACACGATCGGTTTGTCCTTATCACAATTAAGGGATGGACCACTAGTTGCACACTTTTACATTTCTTGCTATTTACATTTTTGTAACTCTCTGGCAACAAAACACAACATGATTATGCCTTTTAGCACTTGCAATAATCTCTTGTTATTTTATGCACACTAATTTCTTCTACTCCATGTTGGCTTTGACATTTTTATCTATCGAAGCGGTACACAATTGGTCTCCTAAACTTGTGTGATATAAAAATTATACCCATAATCTGGCAATTTATTAGTATGTTATTCGAAGAAGTTATAAATTGTTGCATAAAATGATATGAAACATTTATGGAAACTTCTAAAGTTAGCTATACGTTTTGGATGTATCAATCATCGGAGACCCCAACGACAATGTATTCAGGGAAGTTGGTGGTGAGGCATGGGAAATATTCGAGTGCCTGGAAAACGAGGAGCCTGAGTCGGGGATGTCGTTGCAAGGGATTAAAGATCTGTGTATATGGGGAAATACATAGTACACAAAACATGAAAGTGGGCGCAATACAAGGATCTTTTCGACGATACTCGAATGAAGAAGTAGATGATAAAAAACGATTTACCTAGGTTCAAACGCTCAATGTGGATAACAACCCTAGAAATAGCACCGGTGCCAACAATAGCCATCGGCGATGGAGCTTGAGGAGGTGGTACATGCACACGGTCACGACCGCCAAGTGGCACTAGTTCCAGTAACCTCCGTGTTCGTAGTAGCTGTTGGCACCGTATTCATCAAAACCAGGGCCTCCAGCGTAGACAGTCGTCGCGGTAACTCCGTTGAATCCACCACCTTGGCCATTGTAGCCGTTTCCCCACTGATGTCACCACCGTTGATCTTCTGGCCACCAAGGAAACCACCTCTGCATCTTTTGAGACCCTCCAACACTAGTACTGATGGCATGCAAAGATCACCCCCCTTAGGAATAACTTCCGCACCTACATCCTCCAACATCTCGGTTATGTCCCCACCCACCCTATCCACCGACGTCACCACACATCGGAGTTTCTTGCCCTCCATCAGTGTCGCCGCAAAGGCACGTCGATCGCCACTGGAAATGCACGTCCTGGTTGTCGGTGCTAGATGTTCAGTTTCTTGGATGTGTTGTCGTACTCGCTTTGTTTCATAATATAATAATATAATGCACATCTATTTTCTCAAAAGTCAAACTTTAGAAACTATGACCAATTTATAGTGAAAATTATCTACATGTATGTTCCATTTTAGGAGGGAACGGGAGATAGAGCTAGGGACAAAATATACATATACCATATTAGAATATATTTCTTGATGATTTACTATCCTTTTTCTCTAGAATACGCACAAATATGAGTATCATATATTATAAAAGAAAGGGCAAAAAAGCCCATCCACTTGAAGTGTTACAACTCTGGTATACACTCCAGCCACCTGAGATCCACCTAAGCTAGCAACTAACTACACATGGTTCGCCCACCTAGCCATGCCCACAAAGAAGGAATCCCATTCCATCTTTAGAAGCCCTGTCTGCTTCCATATTCGCACTTTGGAGGTGATCCTATGGAGAACTCGAACTGTCGACGCTGACACGTTATCAAAGAATCGTCCGTAGTAGGCGTTCAATCTACCTTGCCCATCGCCTGCAAAATCTACGTCCAAACGGTTCAAGCGAAGACACATGTAAGAAGGATGTGCAAGATCGTGTCCTCCCGTTGATCATAAAACGGGCAAGCCGCCTGGTGGGGAAGGCCACGACGCGTCAATTTGTCGGAAGTCCAACATTGGTTTTTAGGGCCAACCAAGCAAAGAACTAACACTACACTCTCGAACTCCACATGAAATCCGCCGCCAGGGCAACCGCTCGGTTAGCAAACTTAGCCGCATAAGCCGATCTGACCGAGAACACACCATCACGTTCCCAGGACCATCTGATCGTGTCCTCCACTCCAGGAATCAGTTGAACCTATTGTATCCCTGGCCATAGCACCAGGAATTCATGGAGTGGCCCCAATTCAGATTGGGCCCAAAATCGCAAGCCCAGACAGCCTCCACGGGAATCGAAGAAATCATCTTAATCGACCTGATCCTATTTGGTACTCAGTCATACAACGATGGTGCTAGCTCCTATATACGCATCCCATCCAACCATCTATCCTCCCAAAATAATGTGTTATTTCCTTCGTCAACGTCTGATCTCGTGGCCGCCTAAAAGTTAGCCTCTTTTGGAATAGCCTATGCAAACTCCTACCATGGCCTAGGGTCGTCGGTTCTCCAGAGCCACAACCACCTCGCCTGAGCAGCAATACTAAGCCAGCCCAGGTTGGGGATTCCCAAACCACCAGCCCATCTCGACATACAGACCGCATCCCAAGCCACCTCGAGCCTCTGATTTGGCGCACCACAAGAACCCACGACAAATCATGTTCGTTGCCGACCGTCTTTGGGGGAATGCCGAGAGCAAGCATCGCATGAATCGGAATTGCGCATGGCACTGATTTCACCAACAGTAGCTTGTTGCTCTTCGGGAAAGAGGCACCTCTCGGCAGTTTTTGTGCCAGTTAATCTACCAATGCACCAAGTTTAGTATCCTCCATGCTGATAATTTTCCCCATATAATAAAACTAATCAAGCTATATAAAATTTGTTGAAAAAACAAATATGCACTGCGTTTTTGAAACGGAGGGATACTATCTGTGCATATACTTTAATAAAGTCAGATTGTAGTTTAAAAATGTTTATTAATTTGACAGCACTGCTGCAGTAAGAACCAAGTACGCGCGTCTGCTACACCTGGAGTGGCTATATAATACGGTATCCACTAACCACATCGAATAATACAGGAGTGCGAAATCTACTACCAAGTCAATTACATCAAGTCACGATCGTACTGTGGACGATTCATGAATTCCTGTGCAGTCACATCAAGCAATCCAAGTCTCGCTTCATCTGCACGGCCGTCAGTAGACCTCTTGCGTTCAAAGCCTTGAAACGCGCCTTGAAACGTGCCCACCTTCTCTTTTTTTTTCTTTACTTGCAGGAACGTGCTCACACTACATGCATGCGTGCAGCGTCGGCATGCACATACAAGGTCAGTCAACGAGAAGAGCGACGACTACCACCGGCCTTGCGCCCGGGGTCCCCATCGTACAGGGTACTGCCGCACTGCCGGTCAAATGAATGAAGCAGCAAGAGAATACACAAAGGGCGTGTTTGGTTGTCTGCATATGGCTCAGCCTGATCCGCATGGGAAGAACTTGGCCCGTTTGGTTGCCTGAGTTTACTACGTGGCCCGCATCGCACGGAACTTAAAGCACGTACAAGCCAGGCCCAGGGAAAACGCCCAAATCGACAGTAGCTCGCGAGCCTGGCTTGGGCGAGGCAGGGGAGGGCGACGCGCTTCTCTCCTGGTGTGACCAGGGAGAAGGCGCGAGCTCACCCGCGTCGCCAAAAAATCAGCGGGAGGATTTTGGCTCACCTCCCGCTGAGTCCACCCCTATTTAGCCCCCTCCCTCACCGCCCCAACTCCCGCCACCATTTCCCTCCATTCGAACTTTCCCGCCGACCCGCATCGGCATTGACGAGCAGGTAAGCGGCGCATCTTCATCGGCTGGCGGTCGACGGCGTCGGTGCTCCTTCACCGGCCGGCATTGCTCTTCTACGGCCGTCCCCCCTCGTCCTCAAGCTGCAGCCATGGCCTCTGTGAGTTCAATCCCCCGTTCTCTCTGTCCCTTCTAGCTAGATCTGAGCTGCAGTTAGGGTTTGATCTAGATGCATGGTTGATTAGTGGTCTGATTTGTGAGCTCATATGGTTGATTGCTATGTTGCGGTTGCAATTTATGCTAGGGCTAGATGTTCAAGCATGTGGTAGGCTAGATTAGTAGTAGAGTTTGAAGTTGAACCTTGTGTTTGTGTTGATTCGTGCTTAGATCTGTGATTTGTAGCTATTGATGGTCCATTTGTAGCATGTTGTTTGTTGTATATGTATGCGATGCGCTCATAGATTGTCCGGTATGCTTAGTATGATAGTGATGAACCATATGTGCTTAGCATGATAGTGATGAAGCATGTGCTTGCTATGATAGTGATGAACCATGTACATGTATGCTTCTGCTTTCACGGATTGTCCGGTATGTTGTGTGCTATGCTTATTGTCAATGCGTGCTACGATTATAGGACATGACCACGCAGACGCAAGATCTTAGTCAGGCCCTTGTCCTGTCTGACAGCCAGTTTGCTCCATCGTTTGTCGAGGACTCGCAGCCTATGTCCCAGATGGCACCTGATTCAGAGGTGTTCGCGTCTGATTCCCTCTATGTGCCAGTAGTGCTCGTTGAGCCAACTCCTGCTGTTGTTGCTGTCGTTGCACTCAAGGTAGCAAAGCAAAGGCAAAGATGGATGGTAGGTCGAACAACATGAAGTGGCAGCGGTTCATGTCCACGTTCGTGGTGAACAAGATGTGTGAGCTCATCTCTAATGGAGTTAGGACTGACAAGGGCTTCAAGGAGGTGCACTTGAACACCGTTGCGAAGCAAGTGTTCGAGTTCTGTGGGCAGGAGATGTCTGCCACCCAAGTGTATAACCACCTGAGGAAGTGGAGAGGTCGATTGATCCAAGTGTCCAAACCGAGAGACCTTAGCGGCGCCTCATGGGATGAGAACACTTGCTCCATAGTTCTGGAGGCAGAGCACTACGCCGGCCATGTCGCGGTTAGCACACAACCCTCTTCCTTTTCATACTGTCCACCATTTCCTACTCCTAATCGCAACTAACCACTTGTGTTTCATTCTTAGGACCACCCAAGGGACGCTGAGTTCCTTAGCACACCCATACAGAACTACATCCATATGCAACACATCTTCTCCTTCGGGCTGGCAACTGGGAAGCATGCCATGGGCTCAGGGGAGCCTCTTGGTTCTCCCATGCTAGACTTCCGGGACCTCGGACGTCGAGGTCCTTGATGGCCCTGCCAAGCCCTTCGTGAAGCCCTTCGACAAGCCATTTGACCCCGTCCATGATAGGAAGAGGAAGAGAGGAGGCCCGATGGAGGAGGAGATCAATGTCTTTTGCAGCATGACTGAGGCAGTGAAGGAGGTGGCAACAGCCGTCAGGGAGTGCAAGCCCCTCGACGTCCACCCTGACCTGTATGGCGCTGTCATGACCCAGGGTGGCTTCAGCGACGAGGCTCTCATGGTAGCTCTCAGCCACCTGCTTGACAACAAGGCCCAGGGTGTTGGGTTCGTTGCCATGGCAGACGCTCACAGGGTGATGTGGCTCAGGAGCTAGCTGGGCAAGCACTACTACTAGAGTAGTGCTGCCTGTGAGCGTGCATGATCCCCGACGGTGATGGCGGTGGCGACGACGACGACGATGACGATGACGACGTACATTTTGTGTAGCTAGGGCTCAAAAACTATTTGATGGTCTATATACTTTGGTGTGGTGGTATATACTAACCCCTCACGCTGATGGTGAACTTGCGGTGGTAGGACGACACCCTCTTTTGGATGTGGTGGTAGGTTAACACCAAGGTAGTGCTAGGTAGAACTTGCTATGCAGTATGATCATGCATGCTTTACTTCTTCTCTTCTGCTCCATTGTTGTTTGTGTGCTTCTTTGATTGCTACTTGTCTGCTTCATTGATTTGCTGCTTCAACTCTTGCTCTTGTGCATTGCTACGGCAAGTGGTATGCCGTGTTCATCGGTAAGGCTCCAGGGGTTTACAGTTCATGGGAAGAAGCCAGTGCACAAGTGGCATCGTATAGCAATAGCAGCCATAGAGGGTTCAAGACTAGGCAGGCAGCAGAACAAGCTTACTCTGACTGGGTGCAAAAGCACGGAGGCAGCAGTGTTGACAGTGGCAAGGTTGGAGGTGTCAAGGTGGATCGTCAGTTTGGGCTGAAGCTGAAGAACTTCATCATCTTCACCCAGTTCATCGCCATTGCTGTGTTGTGGCGTTGGTGTGCTAGGTGTGATCATTGTGGGTAAGCTCACCAACTAGGGTACAAGGTAAGCACAACATGTACGCCGTATGCAACCAAACGTCTATGTACCCGCTCGGGCCAATGCAGGCAACCAAACAAAGTGCACTTGCGTATTACCTAATGCAGGGACACTAGATGCAGGCAACCAAACAACTTGCAGATGGCGTATTAGGGCCTGTTTTTGCTCAACCAGGCTGGGTTGAGAAGTGTATGCGATGCAGGAACTGTTCAAAACGTCAACCAAACACGCCCAAAGAGCACACCCGCACAGGCAATATCAACACATGCACCTAAATAATACGCCGAGTCGCCGACAAATAGCAAAGATACATAAGGCATCTGCAACGCATCCGTTCGCGGACAGGGTAACAGTCCAAGAATACGGATGCGGAAGCCGGTCATCCAACACTATCCGTCTACCCGCATACATTTCAAACAATATTTCAACTAACCGGAAGAAATTCAAGCAAACCGGATGATAACTGAAGCACATCTGTTATATTTTAGACATTTTTCATTTTGGGGGGGGGGACTGGACCTAAACCTAGACTACAGCGGTGTCCGCCATCCAAATCCTTGTTCTTCCCTTCCGGCGACCGCGTCCTCCATCTGATGTCTCGATGAGCGGCGGCGACAAGACCCGTGAAGTAAAGGTTTGGTCTCTGGCGAGGAAAAGTAGAACATGGGAAATAGACTGGCCCACTTGGGACACAATGCCCTGACGCTCGGCCTCGGAGGAGTCCATAACCTGTCAGCACTCTCGTCGTCCCACCGGCGCGGCCAAACATTGTTTGACGGCACGTCGGACGCACAGCTGGTGGCGTTCTGGTCCATGATCGCCTACGCAGCTAGCGCCGCCTGTGCGTGCAAGTGACGGTTTGAGCGCGAGCGGCCTCGTAGAGCGCCTGCTGCTCGTCGACGAAGTTGGAGTTCGCCGCGGCCATGGGGCAACGGCTTCCTCACTCGCTCGCTGTAGATCTGGCCCTCCACCAGCCGGTGTTGCTCGAGGAGGATCAGGTTGTACCACTTCTCCTCATCCGCCTGTCGAAGCAACAACATAGGCGCCGACAAAGGTTGCTCCTGTGCCATGGTGGCGTTGAAGTGCGCATGTGCCTGCTCCATGGTCAAGACGACATGCACAAACGCAGGCTCTGTTAATGATTCATCGTTGCAAGCTCGGGGGAGTTGGCCGGCATGCCGGCCTCGATCCGCCTAGAACGGCAGCTCTGCTAGGCGGCCGCAAGGGCGGCGACCTCGTGCTTCATTTCCGCCGACAGGCTCTCCCACATAGCGTTCCCGCTAGCGGTCATGGCGGATGTGGTGCTTGGTAAGATGACTGGAGAGGATGGGGTTGTGTGTGCTGTTCGCTGGGTGTGTCCGCCCTTAAATAGTGGATGCCAGTGAGGCCAAACGTCCGGGTGCGTCAATGCACATGCACCAGAGTTGGTTTCTCGGCTGGCGAGCCTGTTTAATGGTGACAGACGAACGGACGAGTATTGAACGGGTGTGGTAGATATCAATCCCCTCCAGTAAACGTCTCTCTGGCATTGAACAGGCGCGGAGAGGACGCGACATGGGCAGCGCCCTCATCCGGTGAGTCACTTCATTGCTAGCACCAGCAAGCGGCCACGTCCGCTCTGGGTCGGTGTCAATACGGAGCAGCCGCTCTAGAGCAGCGTGAATGTGGGCAGTTAGCTTTGCGCAGAAAAGCGTGTCAGCACGGGAGGGTTTTTTGCTGGGCCAAGTTAATCCAACACGGATGCCGTAGTGGTCTGGACGCCCGTAACCCCCCCCCCCCCCGCCCAGTTTGTCTCCCATTTACGGGAAAAATGACGTCTGAAACGGTCAGCGAACCGATGCAGGACCGCTTTGGATGACAAAACACGTGTGGACCGCGCGGTCCGGTCTGGATGGTTGCAGGTGGTTTGAGGGTCGGCGTTGGAGCTTCTTTAAGACCAACGCTATCCGTAGGCAAGGAAAAAAGAAAAAACCCGAAGCTATCAGATTCGTAATCGGCAAACTATAACGATGACCATATCCACACCAACCATCTCATGATAGCACATGGAAGATGACATTCTTTAACAGCAACACCTTCAGGAAGGGTGCAACACTCAAATGTCATTGTCACCGGATCCAACCACCGAAGGCCAAAATCTAGATTTTCACCCTGAAAAACCGATCTGAGATATCCGAGCAATGCTTTCAACAAGGTAACGATGTAAAAACATCATCATTGCCAGGTATAGCCAATTTGGGTTAGACCTAGGTTTTCACCCCGGAGCTCAAGACTGGGTGCTCGAGTAGCAGCACCGTCGACGTCATTTATGTGTTGTCGCCCCACTTTACCCCAATCCAAGTAGCTACATCGATCGCCGCCGCTACACAACCATCCCTCTGCGTCAAGTCACCGTTCATAGTTTGCATCTCCCCGTCGAAGTCAACCACCGGATGTGAAGAGAGAAACCGTCATGAAGACCTTCGATGATCACTGCAATCCGCAACGAGTCTGCCGCCATAGGAGGAGTGTTCAACACAAGCACCACCAACACCAATGGCAGCGCACACCATCACCGAGACTACCACCTCATCAAAAAGAGCCATGTCCAGGCCCGTCGGTCCATTGCACGACATGGCCCAAGCTAGAGCAAGAAAAGCATATCACCAGTGCATGCCCGCCGTTAGATCAGGAGCGCACAACCAACAGTTCAGTGTCGCGTCTCCCGATCGTGGCACTATGACCGCCCCTTTCTCGCCTACCGTCGCACCACAACCACGTTGTCGCCATCGCTTGAAGTCTACAGTCGCGCAACGGTGCATCTGGATCTGGACGTAGCAGCCACATCGACCACGATCACCACAGCCCAACAGGAGTAGGAGCTCGGGCCACCCATCTGGTAGAGGTGTAGCAGGCAAGGGCTGTCGGTGCAGATCAACAACCCTACAGTTGGGGAAGCTGGATCCAAAACTCCAAAGCTGGAGCAGAGCATGACAATGCCAACAGGCTCCAAGGCAACACCCAGCGTGACGGCACCCCAGCAGCACCATGAACCGCAGAGAGCCATTGGTGCAGGAACCCAATTGCAACCAACCCGAAGCGCCACCAGCCACACCAGCCCACAGGACAGCCGCCGTAGAGTGCCAAGGCACATCGAGGGCATGCAACACAACTAGAGACACCGCGAATGGATCTTGACGGAGTTGAGGGGTCGGGATGAACAGATCAGGCACGGGACCTTGGCTTCAGGGGGATGGCCATGGGAGGGATGGGGCTGAGGTGAGAAGAGGACAGTTGTGCCCCACTGCCGTCGTCCACCCTTGGACGACCACCTTCGGCGGTGGTGTGGAGGTTTGTGCGGTTGAGGTGTGGAGGTTTGGGCGGTGGCGAGGAGGCCTCCTGAGTCCCCCGAGAGCGACCCGTCAGGTGACTAGATAAACATGAATATTGCAAAATTACGTGAAAAAGTAATGTTGTTTACACAGATCCCATGTCAATCTACTGTTTACACAGACCCCATGTCAATCTAATGTTTACACAGACCCCCGCTTCCACTATCCATGCCAGAGCTCCAAAGGGGTACTTTTTTGCGTGTTTTTTCTGTTGCAGGAGGGGGGGGGGGGTTCCAGAGGAGCATAAACATGAGAAGTGTTGGAGTATAATGTACGACCTCTTCAATAGTTTGGACTTTTGGATGAATTAACCAGAGCACGCATTTGATAAATAATTCTTTCAAATTTCAATTCACATCTATCATGTCATATCACTTCAATTTGTTTTGGTGTTTTCATCCTTCTCTTTAGGCTCCTTTGATTCAGTGGATCTTTTACAGGAATTTTGGAGTATTAAAATCTTTGGTTTTTTCTCTCTATTGGTTGTTTAATTCATAGGATTAAAAATCATAGGCTTTTTCCAAATGGTTTCTTTGTATTTTATTTTGTAGAAAATTTAGCGTCAATTCAAAACTCGTAGACATGGTTTTGAATGCGTCTTTCTTAAGATGATTAACCTCTATTTTTGTGATGTAACCAAACAAACCAAAATCCTATAGGGTTTATGCATTTTTTGTGTTTCTGCATTCTAAAATCTTGTGGATCAAACAGGTTCTACATACGATATTTTATGGCGCTCTCAAATCTTCTATATCTAAATAGCTAGCCCCCACTAACTATTTCTCTCAACATGCAAGCATGTCACATCATCGGACAACATGCACGAGAAAAAGGCCCACACTCACTACCATATGTCTCGCAACATGCAGGCATGCCACTTCATCATGAAACATGCATGAAAAAAGACCTATCTCAACATGCGAATTTCTATTCTATTATTCTATTTATATCTAATAAACATTTTACGACTATATAGTGATCAAACATAATAAATTATATGTAGTTTCAGTTTTATCCTTTTATATATGTTTCATACAATGAATCACATTGAGATATGTTGCAAAATATTCCCGCAACAACATGCGGGGTATCATCTAGTTATAGTAGTTTATCCCCACCCCACCCCCAAATGGAGTACTGACGCCAATATTGTGTCAGAATTTCAAGGGTAGAAGTAATAAATGCGAATATAATTAGCCTTGTATCAATGATGAGCCATCTCCCACCGCAACGTCTCGCCGAATCTCTTGTTCTGGTAGGTCCTAATGGAGCGGGAGCAGGATGGGGATCGATATTACAAGAGAACCAGCGAGTGGCGGTTGGAGGACGACGAGGCCTTCCACCGGGAACAAGAGTTGCGACGCAAGCTCGCTCAGGAGCGAGAGGAGGGTGAGTGGCGTGGTGGTAAGAATATGAGGGGCTCTCCATCACGTTGCTCCCCTAGCGCAGAACAGTGAGGTGCCGACCCTTGCTTGCTTGGGCCCATGATGATTGCGGCAGTGTGTTGGGATATGGGTCAGTTGACATGCCATCGATCGGATCCAGCGAGGAGCTGGAGACGGAGGTAGAACAGAGGCTCTGGGTTTGGCGAAGACTTGAGATCCATAGGCGGCAGTGCCTAATATGGGTTTCTACGGGCCTATGGAAGGGGGTCCTTGCTTTGTTGTGGCTAGGTTACACAAGGGCGGCATCTGGCGTGGTGCTTGTTCGATGCGGAGGTTGTAGGCCGGATGGACTAGCCGGGGTCATGAGTTTGAGGGGTGAGGTTGCCAGCGAAAGTTATAATTTGGATGCATTCGGAGTCGTCATTGGTGACGCCTACTATCACTCTTCCCTTGGTTGAGGCATCTAAGTTGCATTCATCCCCTCCCTTTCCCAAGATTCCATGGGGAAAATGCTTGATCCGATCTCCGTATTGGATGATGCCGATGTTATTGGCTTTGCTTGGCACCGTGTTTTCTCTTGGTACCATTCTGCTAGGATAATGGGGTGACCCTAGTACTCATAAGGGTGGGTATATTTAGAAATTAAGCAGGGGAATTACACCAATATGGGGCATTGTTTTGGAGTTGGAGTCGATTAGAGGGATTCATGGCTCGGGAAGGCAGTCGGTAGTAGCTAGCGTCGCATCTCCATGGAGTGGCTGAAGCACCCTCCACATACAAGGAGGGTCAGGCGAGCTCTGAAGGAAATATGCCCTAGAGGCAATAATAAAGTTGTTATTTTATATTTTCTTATTCATGATAAAGGTTTATTATTCATGCTAGAATTGTATTGATCGGAAACCTTAATACATGTGTGAATACATAAACAAACACCGTGTCCCTAGTGATCCTCTACTAGACTAGCTCGTTGATCAAAGATGGTTAAGGTTTCCTAACCATGGACATGAGTTGTCATTTGATAACGGGATCACATCATTAGGAGAATGATGTGATGGACAAGACCCATCCGTTAGCTTAGCATAATGATCATTCAGTTTTATTGCTATTGCTTTCTTCATGTCAAATACATATTCCTTCGACTATGAGATTATGCAACTCCCGGAGACTGGAGGAATGCCTTGTGTGCTATCAAATGTCACAACGTAACTGGGTGATTATAAAGATGCTCTACAGGTATCTCCGAAGGTGTTTGTTGAGTTGGCATAGATCGAGATTAGGATTTGTCAGTCCGAGTATCGGAGAGGTATCTCTGGGCCCCCTCGGTAATACACACCATAAGCTTGCAAGCAAACGACTAAGGAGTTAGTCATGAGGTGATGTATTACGGAACGAGTAAAGAGACTTGCTGGTAACGAGATTGAACTAGGTATGAAGATCCCGACGATCGGATCTCGAGCAAGTAACATACCGATGGACAAAGGGAATTACGTATTTTGTCATAACGGTTCAACCGATAAAGATCTTCGTAGAATATGTAGGAGCCAATATGGGCACCCAGGTTCTGCTATTGGTTATTGACCGGAGAGGTGTCTCGGTCATGTCTACATAGTTCTCGAACCCGTAGGGTCCGCACGCTTAACGTTCGATGACGATATAGTATTATATGAGTTATGTGATTTGGTGACCAAATATTGTTCGGAGTCCCGGATAAGATCGCGAACATGATGAGGAGTCTCGAACTGGTCGAGAGGTAAAGAATGATATATAGGACGATGGTATTCGGACACCGGAAGTGTTTCGGGGGGTACCGGGTACTTATAGGGTCACCGGAAGGGGTTCCGGGTACCCCCGGCAAAAGATATGGGCCTTATGGGCCAAGAGGGGAAACGCACCAGCCACAAGGGGCTGGTTTGCCCCCATATGGTCCGGCCTAAGGAGGAGAAGGAAAGGGGAGAAGGGAAAGGTAAGTGTGGATTAGGATTCCCACTTCCTTCCCTCTCCCCCCTCTTTCCTTCCCCCTCCGACAAAGATGGCAGGGGGGGGCGCGGCCAAGGGCAGGAGCCCAAGTAGGATTCCGACCTACTTGGGGCGCCCCTTGGCCTCTCCCCTCTCCCTCCCACCTATATATATGAGGAGGGGCCGCCTAGCACACACCAGACAATTGCCTAGCCGTGTGCGGCGCCCCCCTCCACCGTTTACAACCCGGTCATATTTTCATAGTGCTTAGGCGAAGCCCTGCGGAGATCACTTCACCATCACCGTCACCACGCCATCATGCTGACGGAACTCATCTACTACCTCAATG
Organism: Triticum aestivum; assembly: GCF_018294505.1. NCBI lineage: Eukaryota > Viridiplantae > Streptophyta > Magnoliopsida > Poales > Poaceae > Triticum > Triticum aestivum. The sequence goes on along the minus strand of NC_057796.1, from coordinate 205,969,273 downwards.
TCTTGCTGGATCAAGAAGGCGAGGGACGTCACCGAGATGAACGTGTGCAGAACGCGGAGGTGTCGTGCATTCGGTACTTGATCGGTTGACGTGAGAAGAAGTTTGACTACATCAACCGCGTTGTAAAACGCTTCCGCTTACGGTCTACGAGGGTACGTAGACACACTCTCCCCCTCGTTGCTATGCATCTCCATGGATAGATCATTCCGTGTGCGTAGAATTTTTTTTGTTTTCCATGCAACAATTCCCAATAGTGGCATCATGAGCCAGGTCTATACGTAGATGATATGCACGAGTAGAACACAAAGAGTTGTGGACAGTGATAGTCATACTGCTTACCACCAACATCTTATTTTGATTTGGCGGTATTGTGGGATGAAGCGGCCCGGACCAACCTTACATGTCCACGCACATGAGACCGGTTCCACCGACAGACATGCATCTAGTTTTGCATAAATGTGGCCGGCGGGTGCTTGTTTCTCCTACTTTAGTTGAATCGAATTTGACTATGGCCGGTCCTTGAAGAAGGTCAAAACAACAAACCTGATGAAACACCATTGTGGTTTTTGCGTAGGTAAGAATGGTTCTTGCTAGCTAGAAGCCCGTAGCAGCCACATAAAACTTGCAATAACAAAGTAGAGGACGTCTAACTTGTTTTTGCAGGGTATGTTGTGATGTGATATGGTCAAGACATGATGTGATATACGCTATTGTATGAGATGATCATGTTTTGTAAGTTATCGGCAACCGGCAGGAGTCCTATGGTTGTCTCTCTATTGTATGAAATGCAAACGCCATGTAATTGCTTTACTCTATCACTATGCGTTAGCGATAGTTGTAGAAGCAATAGTTAATGAGACGACCACGACGCAACGATGGAGATCAAGGTGTCGAGCCAGTGAGAATGGAGATGATGACGATGCTTTGGAGATGGAGATCAAAAGCACGAGATGATGATGGCCATATCATGTCACATATTTTGATTGCATGTGATGTTTATCTTTTATGCATCTTATTTTGCTTAGTACGGCGGTAGCATTATAAGATGATCCCTTCACTAAATTTCAAGGTAAAAGTGTTCTCCCTGAGTATGCACCATTGCTACAGTTCATCGTGTTGAGACACCACATGATGATTGGGTGTGATAGACTCTACGTTCACATACAACGGGTGCAAGACAGTTTTGCACATGCGGAATGCTTGGGTTAAACTTGACGAGCCTAGCATGTACAGACATGCCTCGGAACACTTGAGACTGAAAGGTCGAACGTGAATCATATAGTAGATATGATCAACATAGAGATGTTCACCACTGATGACTATCCCATCTCACGTGATGATCGGACATGGGTTAGTTGATTTGGATCACGTATCACTTAGATGACTTGAGGGATGTCTATTTAAGTGGGAGTTCTTAAGTAATTTGATTAATTGAACTTAATTTATCATGAACTTAGTCCTGATAGTATTTGCATATCTATGTTGTAGATCAATGGCCCGTGCTACCGTTCCCCTGAATTTTAATGCATTCCTAGAGAAAACTAAGTTGAAAGATGATGGTAGCAACTACACAGACTGGGTCTGTAACTTGAGGATTATCCTCATTGCTGCACAAAAGAATAATCTCCTTGATGCACCGCTAGGTGAAAGGCCTGCTGCAGGAGCAGAAGCTGATGGTTTGAACGTCTGGCAAGCTCGATCTGATGACTACTCGATAGTTCAGTGTGCCATGCTTTACGGCTTAGAACCGGGACTTCAAATACGTTTTGAACGTCACGGAGCATATGAGATGTTCCAAGAGTTGAAGTTAATATTTCAAGCAAATGCCGGGGTTGAGAGATATGAAGTCTCCAACAAGTTCTATAGCTGCAAGATGGAGGAGAACAATTTTGTCAGTGAACACATACTCAAAATGTCTGGGTATTAGAATCACTTGACTCAACTGGGAGTTGATCTTCCAGTTGACTGTGTCATTGACAGAGTTCTTCAATCACTGCCACCAAGCTAAAAAGGCTTCGTGATGAACTATATTATGCAAGGGATGAACAAAACAATTCACGAGCTCTTCGCAATGCTTAAAGCCGCGGAGGTAGAAATCAAGAAGGAGCATCAAGTGTTGATGGTTAACAAGGCCACTAGTTTCAAGAAAAAGGGCAAGGGAAAGAAAGGGAACTTCAAGAAGAATGGCAAGAAAGTTGCCACTCCCGGGAAGAAGCCCAAAGCTGGACCCAAGCCTGAAACTGAGTGCTTCTACTGCAAAGGGACTGGTCACTGGAAGCGGAACTGCCCCAAGTATTTGGCGGATAAGAAGGATGGCAAAGTGCACAAAGGTATATTTGATATACATGTTATTGATGTGTACCTTACTAATGCTCGTAGTAGTGCCTGGGTATTTGATACTGGTTCGGTTGCTCATATTTATAACTCGAAACAGGAGCTACAGATTAAACGGAGATTGGCTAAGGACGAGGTGACGATGCGCGTGGGGAATGGTTCCAAGGTCGATGTGATCGCCGTCGGCATGCTACCTCTACATCTGTAACGACCCGACCCGAAATCGGTCAAGTCTCTGTGTAGCTGTACCATCCCAAGATCATGCTGGCCCACATAGTACATTGATGTAAAGATTCAAACTTCAATCACACCTGAATTTATTACACGATTCTCATATCGAGTCTTTATTACATCATAATAAATTCGGCCAAAGGCCAACTCATGAGAAATAAACTAAATAAAGCTGCGGAAGAGTAGACGAATAGCGAGTCCATCCGACTCCAAAGGGCAATCGCCAAGCGTGGATCGTAGCCTCACTCCTGATCGGAAAATTCCTCTGCAACATAAGACGTTGCAGCCGTGTAGGTCAGCATTTTGAATATGCCGGCAAGTCATGAAGAGAGAACAACAATAAAATTACTAATACTATATGCAATTTGGCTGTGGGGCTCTAAGTTTCATTGTTTTGCGAAAAAGCCGGTTTTTCCCTACAACAAGGACTTGTTTGCAATTACTACAAAATGTTGGTAGTTATTGAGATGGTTCCGCCAACCAATGTCTCGTTCCCAATTATTAAATAACCCCCTCAATTAATTTATTAAGTTCAGTGTTGAGATATCCGAAATACTCCAATTCCAGAGGCTCATTTGTCCGTAACCGGGGACACGGCTAATCGATTAGGTTGTTACTCTGCAGAGGTTTGTGCACTTTACCCGCAAGAATCGTTCCCTCCTTTAAGTCTTCGCACTGCCTGGTGTTTGAAGACGGGACGAACGAAACAGGGTCTTCCGAAGAGTTCCTCTGGGCCACTGCCGGTGCCCATCCAATCCTACCGTTCTTCTACATCTCGTAGCACCGTCCGGCCAGAGTCACGCCTAGGGTCGACCAAGCCAGAGCCCATAATGGCTTGCGGCTGCACAGGTAAGCTTCCGGTCAATGGGGTATCCATCCGTCTCTTCGTGGCTGGGTGAAGCTTTCCGCAAGATGTCATGGCGCTTCTCCATGCATCCCGGCCATCCGCTGGTTTCTCCAGGGTGCCCGTCAACCGTCCTCCACCCAGTAGTGAATTTTGAAGTCCATCTTGAGCTTGATGTCATGGGGTTTTCATCATCTTGACTCTCGCATCTCCCTTATGAATCACTCAACCAACCCCGTCTACGAGCATAGCAAAATAAACTACATCGTCCCGGGCATCGGTAACAAGGGAGAAGGGTTCATCCTACCTCATGATACTACTCAAGAACATAACTTAACAAAATTCTCCTACTGCATGCATGGTGGGGAGGTATAACTCTAATGCAATAAAATCATAGGTATTGTAAAAACATGATCAAATGACTTGCCTGGCTGACGGTCTTCGAAAGCTAGCGACTCGTAATAGCAGGCTTCGCACTCCGGGAATTCTACCGAGTCAAACAATAGCACAATATAACATAACAGCAAGTTGAAGTAAAACACCCAAGCACTCAAACCAAAACCAAAGAAAAACTCGGAGAAAGCAAATCAAGGTTTTCATCATATCAAGCAACAACTAAGAAATAGTTTTACACAACTAAAACTTTTCTTAACAGAACCTAAGCATTGGTTTTGCTAACTAACAGAAGGGAAAACATCATACAAACTAGTAGCAAAAAGAATCACATCAAAAGCTACTATAGAACTCATATTATGCCTAAAACAATCCTAGCAAAGAAAAAATATTTTTTTTTACCGTAAATAAAAGTTCCTCCTCTGTAGCTACAGAAACTACTCTAAAATAAACTATAACATAATAAAAATAAAATTATTTACTAACTAGAACAGTAGGAAAACAGTAGCTAGCTAAATAAACAAGAAAAACTTGATTTCGACATAAAACTAATTGTTTATTAAATCTAAAATACCCAAACAAGTTCCTACTGCTAGGCATGGTCAAAACTAAGCAGTAGAAAAAAGAATCACTAAAAATAATAATCCTAACTCAATTTATGGCAGAAAAACTAATCTGCCTAAATCTAATATAAAACTATTTCTAATAATTTAAACATGGCTAAACATATTTTCTACAGAAACTACAACAAATTTGCAAACTAACAAAAAAAGAATCAACTAAAAATAATAAATAACCTAAAAGATATAGATTTTTCAAGATTGGAACTATTCTGTTTTAAAACAGAAACGAAAATAAAACTAACGCGCTAACGGGCCGAAACAGTGAGCGTTCTAAAACTAAACAGCGCCTAAGCGTTTAATAATCCAACGCGTCCACGGGCTAACAGAAATAAACCATTCGGCCGGTCCAACTAAACCGCAACATAAAATAAACCGATCTAAACCGATCCACTAAAGAAAAACCAAACTCTTCGATCTAATCTAATCTAACACGTCGGTTTGAGATCGGACGGCTGCGGGTAACTCCGGCAACTTACAGAGAGTTCGACGGCGACGGCGACTCGGGAGACGACGGCGCGGTGGCTCCGGCGATCGGGGAGGTAGCAGGAGTGGCCGGGGCGGTGCGGCAGAGCGAGGGCGTCGTCGGGGTGGTCTTGGTGGAGCTCGGGGGCGACTGGAGCGGCGGGGACGAGGCGGTGCAGAGCCCGGTGCTCTGCAGCTCCGGCGGGCGGCGAACGAGCTCAGGGGCGACGGCTTCGGGGGCTCCTGGACAGGGAGATGATGTCAAGGAGGTGCGTCAAGAAGTTGAGGTTCGGGTGAAGATGCTTGGAGGGGCAGAGGGTGCTCACCGGCGTCGGGAGTGGCGGCGAACCGAGGCGGCGGCGGCGAGATGCGTTCGGCGAGGGCGCGAGCTACGGGTGGAGTTGAGCTTAGGGTTTTGGGGGGATCGAGAGAGGAGGGAGCTGGGTTTATATAGGGCATCAACTTGGGCAAGGGGGCGTCTCGGGATCGTGATCCCGTGGAACTCGGACGCGGCGGCAGCGGCGAACGCGCTCTGGCGCGGTGTCGTGGGCGAGGGGTTAGGGATAGGGTGGGGCCGATGGGTCAGTGAGAGAGAGAGAGAGGGATCGAGAGAGAGGGAGAGCGATTGGGCGACCGAGGGCGAGGGGGTTCGGGCATCGGGCGCTGGGGGCAGGCCGGCTCGGGCGTCGGTGGGCTGCGCCTGGCCCGCTGGTGGGCTGCGCTCGGCGCTGGCTGGGCGGGTTGGCCTAGCTGGCGCCTGGGGCTTTTCCTTTTTTTTGAATTAGAGGGAAGGAAAAATATAGAAAAAGTATATATTATTTTTATATAGGACATATATATATCAAAATTCTCAGGGGAATTAATCCTACAACGTGGACATTTTTCCAGAGGTAAAACTCAAAATAAAAAAACAATTTCTGGAAATCCCAAATAAAATTCAAATTTGAATTCAAACTTTTTGGCAATACATTTCTTCTGACATTTTTGGAGTGTCATGTTAGCTCCTCTCATACTTTTGATCAAGTATTTGTCAGGGATATTTGAAATAAATTTCAATGCCAAATCAAGTTCAAATTCACAACAAAACTCAACTGCCTCTGAAATTTTCAAATGCCACTCAATTTCAATCAAAATGCATAGATGCTTAGCTATAATTGTAAAACATTCCAAATTGAAAATTTGGGATGTTACAAACCTACCCACCTTAAGATGAATCTCGCCCTCGAGATTCGGGTTGGCTAGCAAATAGGTGCAGGTGGTCTCGGCGGAGGTCTTCTTCTCGCTCCCAGGTGGCTTCCTCCTCGGAATGATGACTCCACAAAACCTTGCAAAACTTGATGATCTTGCTGCGGGTGACTCTGTTCGCAGTCTCGAGAATTCGGACGGGTTTCTCCTCATAAGTCAGATCACTGTCGAGCTGTATGGCCTCTAGGGGCACTGTGTCTCTCAACGGAATTTCGGCCATCTCAGCATGGCATTTCTTCAGTTGAGAAACATGGAAGACATCGTGAACTCCGGACAATCCTTCCGGCAATTCCAGCTTGTATGCAACTTCTCCTCTGCGTTCGAGGATTTTATAGGGGCCTATAAACCGGGGTGCTAACTTTCCTTTAACACCAAACCTCTTGATTCCACGAAGTGGGGACACACGGAGATATGCTCGGTCTCCAACTTCATACTTTATCTCCTTGCGTTTACTGTCGGCATAACTCTTCTGTCTCGACTGGGCTATCTTGAGTCTATCTCGAATCAGCTTGGCCTTCTCTTCGGAGTCTCTGATAAGATCGGGACCAAAAAGTTTTCGGTCTCCAACACCATCCCACAGCAATGGTGTTCTACACCTCCTTCCGTATAGAGCTTCGAAAGGGGCCATCTTCAGACTGGTCTGATAGCTGTTGTTGTACGAGAACTCTGCATATGGCAAGTTGTCATCCCAGCTAGACCCATAGTCTAGCGCACAGGCTCTCAACATGTCCTCCAAAATCTGGTTGACTCTCTCGGTCTGTCCATCTGTCTGCGGATGAAAAGCTGTACTGAACTCCAGCCTCGTACCCAAAGTTTCATGCAACTGATTCCAAAACTTTGAGGTAAATTGTGTTCCTCTATCTGACACGATACTCCTCGGAACTCCATGCAGACATACGATCCTGGTCATGTATATCTTGGCTAACTTAGCGCTGGTATATGTGGTCTTCACGGGAATGAAATGAGCTACCTTGGTCAAGCGATCAACCACTACCCAGATAGAATCATAACCTGAACGGGTCCTCGGTAATCCTGTGATAAAATCCATTCCAAGTTTTTCCCATTTCCACTCGGGTATCGGCAAAGGTTGAAGTAACCCTGCCGGCTTCTGATGTTCCGCCTTTACTCGCTGACAAACATCGCATACTGCTACGTACTCGGCAATATCCTTCTTCATACCTGTCCACCAGAAACTTTCCTTCAAATCCAGATACATCTTGGTGTTGCCTGGGTGAATCGAGTACGGTGAATCATGGGCCTCCTGAAGAATTAACTTCCTGACCTCTGGGTCATTAGGCACATAGATGCGATCCTCAAACCATAAAGTTCCGTGCTCATCTTCACGAAAACCTTTCGCCTTTCCGTTACACATCTTTTCCTTTATCTCTGCAATTCCCTTGTCTGTCTTCTGGGCTTCACGGATTCTTTCGGTCAGAGTGGACTGTATATCCAAGGTGGCGACAAATCCTCTCGGTACTATCTCCAGTCGGAGCTCTCTGAGATCGTCGGCTAATTCCTGAGGTAATCCTCCAGCTATGAGGGTGTTCACATAACTTTTACGGCTCAAGGCATCTGCTACAACATTTGCCTTCCCTGGGTGATAATGCAATCTCATGTCATAGTCCTTGATCAATTCAAGCCATCTCCTCTGCCTGAGGTTCAATTCCTTCTGCGTGAAAATATACTTCAGGCTCTTATGATCCGTGTAAACATCACAACTGTTTCCGACAAGGAAATGTCTCCAGGTCTTGAGTGCGTGCACTACGGCTGCTAACTCCAAATCGTGTGTGGCATAATTCATCTCGTGAGGTCGTAGCTGTCTGGAGGTATAAGCTACAACTTTTCCTTCCTGCATGAGCACTCCTCCGAGTCCTTGACGAGAAGCGTCACAATATACCTGGTAATCCTTGTGTATGTCCGGCAAAATTAGCACCGGGGCGGTAACCAAACGTTTCTTCAGCTCCTGAAAACTGGCTTCACAATCCTCGGTCCAAATGTACTTGGCTTCCTTCTTCAACAGCTCAGTCATGGGCTTGGCAATCTTGGAGAAATTCTCAATAAACCTCCGATAATATCCTGCGAGTCCGAGAAAACTGCGGATCTCCTTGACTGAGGTGGGGGACTGCCAGTTGGTGACCGATTCGACCTTGGTGGGGTCGACTGCTATTCCTTCTCCTGAAATAACATGTCCGAGGAATCCGACTTCCTTCAGCCAAAATTCACATTTGCTGAACTTGGCATATAACTGATGTTCCCGGAGTTTCTCCAGAACTAGACGCAGATGTTCCTTATGCTCTTCCTCGCTCTTGGAGAAAACCAATATGTCATCGATGAACACCACGACAAACTTGTCCAGATATTCCATAAATACCTTGTTCATCATGCTCATGAAATACGCAGGGGCATTAGTCAATCCGAATGACATGACGGTATACTCATATAAACCATACCTGGTGGTGAAAGCTGTTTTGGGTATATCCTGTTCACGAATCTTCAACTGATGATACCCTGATCGAAGATCGATCTTGGAGAATACCTTGGCTCCAACTAGTTGATCAAATAAATCATTAATCATCGGCAGAGGGTACTTGTTCTTGATGGTCACATCGTTCAATGAACGATAATCCACAACCATTCTCAGGGTTCCATCCTTCTTCTCTACCAAAAGAACTGGGGCTCCCCAAGGTGACGAGCTTGGGCGAATATATCCTTTCTCCAATAGCTCCTTAATTTGCTTCTTGATCTCTTCCAAATCATTCGGGGGCATCCGATAGGGTCTCTTGGATATTGGGGCTGTGCCGGGCAATAACTCAATCAAAAACTCAATGTCTCTGTCCGGTGGCATTCCTGGTAATTCCTCTGGAAACACATCGGGAAAATCTTGCACTACGGGCACTTCCTCCTGAACAACACCCGTGAGGGAATTCACCCGATTCTTCATCGGTGTGCGTCTGGATACATACTTGATCCTCTTCTGCTCCGGGGTGGTGAGCAAAATCGTCTTGCGGGCACAGTCGATGTTTCCTTCAAACTTGGTCAACCAATCCATGCCTAGAATTACATCCAAACTCTGGGATTCCAATACTATGAGGTCTGCGGGAAAATCATGGTTTCCGATGCTGAGGGTCGAATGACAGCCTAAGCCTGCCGTCATCTCTCCTCCTGGGGAAGTGACCTGAAGAGGGGTTCTAAGGGTTCTAGTGGGCAACCCGTACTTTTCCACAACTACCCTTGATATGAATGAATGCGTTGCACCGGAATCAAAGAGTACCAATACTGGATGTGAATTTAATAAAAACTTACCAACCACAGTGTCTGGCTGATCATAGACGTCCTCCACGTCAAGGTGATTCACCTGAGCACGAGGAAAAGGGTTGGGCTTCTTTGCTGAGCTTCCATTGCCGTTGCCGTTTCCATTCCTCTGCTTGGCCTCCGGACAATCGGTGGCATAGTGTCCTGTCTTCTGGCACTTGAAACAGGTGATATGACTCAGATCCTTCTGAGCCGGAGCAGGACGGTGCTGGTTGCCATTGCCTCCATTGCCTGACTTGGAGTTGTTGTCGTGGTTGCGATTGTTCCCATTCCCTCCATGGTTATGTCCTCCATGATTATGTCCTCCATGGGTGTGATGGGTATGTCCTCCCGAGTATGGGGTATAGCGGGGCTTCTGCTGAGCTCCGGAGTTGTACTTTCCCTGGCCATATTTCCGCTTGCGGCTATCAATCTGCTGCTGCTTGCCTTCAAGTATGGTGGCCTTGTCTACCAGCTCCTGGTAGTTGTTGAAGGTAGCCACCATTAGCTGCATTCCTAGCTCATCATTGAGTCCCTCGAGAAACTTCTCTTGCTTTGCGGCATCTGTGGCCACATCATCTGGGGCATAGCGAGATAATTTGCTGAACTCATCCACGTACTGCCCCACAGTACGGTTCCCCTGGCGTAAGTTGCGGAACTCACGCTTCTTCAGACTCATGGCTCCAGCTGAGACATGAGCGGTGCGGAAGGCCTGCTGGAACTCAGCCCATGTCACGGTGGCGGCCGGATAAGTGGCGGTGTAGTTCTCCCACCAAGAAGCTGCAGGTCCATCAAGCTGATGTGCGGCAAAGCGCACCTTCTCTGCATCTGTGCATCCAGCAGTGGCTAACTCCCTTCCGACCTTGCGGAGCCAATCATCGGCCACAATCGGCTCAGTGCTGCTAGAGAACACTGGCGGATTCAGCCTTAGGAAGCGGGTCAAGTTGTCAACAGGGGGTGGTGGCGGTGGATTGTTGTTGTTGTTGTTCTGGTTCTGGATGAGCATCTGCATCAGGGCATTCTGCTGCTGGATCAGCTGGGTGAGCTCCGGCGGAAAGTTGAAACCGGGGTCACGTCTCGGAGGCATCTGGTGTTTTGGAGTGGATGAGAAATTAGAATAGAACAAGGGTCTAATGAGAAAATAGCACTACCCATATGAATGCACAATCATAATCACACCAATCATTTATTCATTCATCTCAAACAAGGTTCAATCTGGGATTACAAAAATCTCACGACTAATCGAAAATAACGGCCTAACTGATCGACGAAAAAATAAAATAACATGGCGGTCGACTAAATGTCTTCATCAATTATTCTTGCGTCCTCCGGTGCGGCGTCCTCTGGTGCGGCGTCTCCTCTTGCGGCTTCCTTCGGTGGAGCTCTCTTCATAATCCTGGTCATTGCTCACGAGGGGTCCATCATCTCCACTCGGAAAAAGGTCTTCTCCCAGGTCTATCTTCTCCTCCAGTGTGGCAATATATTTATCCCGGACCTCGATTCTATCCATAAAATCCTTGACTTCTTCTTCATGTTCAAGGAAGTCCGCGCGTGCTTTCTCCTCCAGTTCCAGTTCACGGAACAACAACCTCCTGTGTACCTTCGAGTTTCGGCGCGTCTGGATTTCCCGGTTCCTGATGAGACTCTCCAAGTCTTGGACATATGAAAGAATGGAGTCGTCCTCTACGGTACGGATGATATCTCCATTCCTAGCTCTGCGAGAAATCATGGCGAGGTCTGATGGGTCGAGCTCGGCCCTGTACTCTTCTCGGAGATGTCCAAGTGCACGATAAATCGCCATGTCTCTTCCGAGGATCCAAGTGAAATCGGTAAACTCAAAGTCAATGGGCTCTGAATGTCCTCCGAAGGTCCTCCCTGGAATGTGCACCATAATCCTGTAGCGGGTATCCGTCGGAAGTGCATTGATAGGCTTCCCGGTGATTGAGGGCAGGGCAATCTTCAGCTTCTTCACGATCTGAACCAGCTTCTTGCCGAGAAGCATCGTCTCATCTGGCTGGCAAAACTCCGGTAGCAGAACTGGGGTGAACTCGGCGGCCATCTAGAATGTTGAAAATCGGAGAGAAGTCAGAAATGAACAGGGGAGAATTACGGAATGATAAGGACATAAAATAAAATAGTCTCTTCCTATGGCTTTCCGATCCTAGGGGTTACGTCCTACGGTCAGCGTGTGCTCTGAATACCATCTCTGTAACGACCCGACCCGAAATCGGTCAAGTCTCTGTGTAGCTGTACCATCCCAAGATCATGCTGGCACACACAGTACATTGATGCAAAGATTCAAAGTTCAATCACACCTGAATTTATTACACGATTCTCATATCGAGTCTTTATTACATCATAATAAATTCGGCCGAAGGCCAACTCATGAGAAATAAACTAAATAAAGCTGCGGAAGCGTAGACGAATAGCGAGTCCATCCGACTCCAAAGGGCAATCGCCAAGCGTGGATCGTAGCCTCACTCCTGATCGGAAAACTCCTCTGCAACATAAGACGTTGCAGCCGTGTAGGTCAGCATTTTGAATATGCCGGCAAGTCATGAAGAGAGAACAACAATAAAATTACTAATACTATATGCAATTTGGCTGTGGGGCTCTAAGTTTCATTGTTTTGCGAAAAAGCCGGTTTTTCCCTACAACAAGGACTTGTTTGCAATTACTACAAAATTGTTGGTAGTTATTGAGATGGTTCCGCCAACCAATGTCTCGTTCCCAATTATTAAATAACCCCCTCAATTAATTTATTAAGTTCAGTGTTGAGATATCCGAAATACTCCAATTCCAGAGGCTCATTTGTCCGTAACCGGGGACACGGCTAATCGATTAGGTTGTTACTCTGCAGAGGTTTGTGCACTTTACCCGCAAGAATCGTTCCCTCCTTTAAGTCTTCGCACTGCCTGGTGTTTGAAGACGGGACGAACGAAACAGGGTCTTCCGAAGAGTTCCTCTGGGCCACTGCCGGTGCCCATCCAATCCTACCGTTCTTCTACATCTCGTAGCACCGTCCGTCCAGAGTCACGCCTAGGGTCGACCAAGCCAGAGCCCATAATGGCTTGCGGCTGCACAGGTAAGCTTCCGGTCAATGGGGTATCCATCCGTCTCTTCGTGGCTGGGTGAAGCTTTCCGCAAGATGTCATGGCGCTTCTCCATGCATCCCGGCCATCCGCTGGTTTCTCCAGGGTGCCCGTCAACCGTCCTCCACCCAGTAGTGAATTTTGAAGTCCATCTTGAGCTTGATGTCATGGGGTTTTCATCATCTTGACTCTCGCATCTCCCTTATGAATCACTCAACCAACCCCGTCTACGAGCATAGCAAAATAAACTACATCGTCCCGGGCATCGGTAACAAGGGAGAAGGGTTCATCCTACCTCATGATACTACTCAAGAACATAACTTAACAAAATTCTCCTACTGCATGTATGGTGGGGAGGTATAACTCTAATGCAATAAAATCATAGGTATTGTAAAAACATGATCAAATGACTTGCCTGGCTGACGGTCTTCGAAAGCTAGCGACTTGTAATAGCAGGCTTCGCACTCCGGGAATTCTACCGAGTCAAACAATAGCACAAATAAGTATAGCACAATATAACATAACAGCAAGTTGAAGTAAAACACCCAAGCACTCAAACCAAAACCAAAGAAAAACTCGGAGAAAGCAAATCAAGGTTTTCATCATATCAAGCAACAACTAAGAATACACAACTAAAACTTTTCTTAACAGAACCTAAGCATTGGTTTTGCTAACTAACAGAAGGGAAAACATCATACAAACTAGTAGCAAAAAGAATCACATCAAAAGCTATTATAGAACTCATATTATGCCTAAAACAATCCTAGCAAAGAAAAAAAATAATTTTTTTATTTTACCGTAAATAAAAGTTCCTCCTCTGTAGCTACAGAAACTAATCTAAAATAAACTATAACGTAATAAAAATAAAATTATTTACTAACGAGAATAGTAGGAAAACAGTAGCTAGCTAAATAAACAAGAAAAACTTGTTTCGACATAAAACTAATTGTTTATTAAATCTAAAATACCCAAACAAGTTCCTACTGCTAGGCATGGTCAAAACTAAGCAGTAGAAAAAATAATCACTAAAAAATAATAATCCTAACTCAATTGATGGCAGAAAAACTAATCTGCCTAAATCTAATATAAAACTATTTCTAATAATTTAAACATGGCTAAACATATTTTCTACAGAAACTACAACAAATTTGCAAACTAACAAAAAAAGAATCAACTAAAAATAATAAATAACCTAAAATATATAGATTTTTCAAGATTGGAACTATTCTGTTTTAAAACAGAAACAAAAATAAAACGAAAATAAAACTAATGCGCTAACGAGCCGAAACAGTGAGCGTTCTAAAACTAAACAGCGCCTAAGCGTTTAATAATCCAACGCGTCCACGGGCTAACAGAAATAAACCATTCGGCCGGTCCAACTAAACCGCAACATAAAATAAACCGATCTAAACCGATCCACTAAAGAAAAACCAAACTCTTCGATCTAATCTAATCTAACGCGTCGGTTTGAGATCGGACGACTGCGGGTAACTCCGGCAACTTACAGAGAGTTCGACGGCGACGGCGACTCAGGAGACGACGGCGCGGTGGCTCCGGCGATCGGGGAGGTAGGAGGAGCGGTCAGGGCGGTGCAGCGGAGCGAGGGCGTCGTCGGGGTGGTCTTGGTGGAGCTCGGGGGCGACTGGAGTGGCGGGGACGAGGCGGTGCAGAGCCCGGTGCTCTGCAGCTCCGGCGGGCGGCGAACGAGCTCAGGGGCGATGGCTTCGGGGGCTTTTTAACAGGGAGATGATGTCAAGGAGGTGCGTCAAGAAGTTGAGGTTCGGGTGAAGATGCTTGGAGGGGCAGAGGGTGCTCACCGGCGTCAGGAGTGGCGGCGAACCGAGGCGGCGGTGGTGAGATGCGTTCGGCGAGGGCGCGAGCTACGGGTGGAGTTGAGCTTAGGGTTTTGGGGGGATCGAGAGAGGAGGGAGCTGGGTTTATATAGGGCATCAACTTGGGCAAGGGGGCGTCTCGGGATCGTGATCCCGTGGAACTCGGACGCGGCGGCGGCGGCGAACGCGCTCTGGTGCGGTGTCGTGGGCGAGGGGTGAGGGGTAGGGTGGGGCTGACGGGTCAGTGAGAGAGAGAGGGATCGAGAGAGAGGGAGAGCGATCGGGCGACCGAGGGCGAGGGGGTTCGGGCATCGGGCGCTGGGGGCAGGCCGGCTCGGGCGTCGGTGGGCTGCGCCTGGCCCGCTGGTGGGCTGCGCTCGGCACTGGCTGGGCCGGTTGGCCTAGATGGCGCCTTGTGGCACTGCCATTTAGGTCATATTTGATCCCAACGAACCATGCCTCATGGGCAAGGTGACTAAAACTCCATTCTCCGGAACAATGGAGCGAGCTACTGGCTTATTGGAAATAATACATACCGATGTATGCGGTCCAATGAGTGTTGAGGCTCACGGCGGGTATCGTTATTTTCTGAACTTCACAGATGATTTGAGCAGATATGGGTATATCTACTTAATGAAACACAAGTCTGAAACATTTGAAAAGTTCAAAGAATTTCTTCATGCGCTTTACACCAATATGACCTAAACTATAGTGCCACAAATATGTTGCACTATCATTATCAACTTGCATCTTTTGGCATCAATATTATGAATATGTGTATCACCACGATCAAGATTCAACAAAAATAGATCACTCTTCAAGGGTGCATGACCATAAAAGATATTACTCACATAAATAGAACAACTATTATTCTCTGATTTAAATGAATAACCATCTCGCATTAAACAAGATCCAGATATATTGTTCATGCTCAACGCTGGCACCAAATAACAATTATTCATGTCTAAAACTAATCCCGAAGGTAGATGTAGAGGTAGCGTGCCGACGATGATCACATCAACCTTGGAACCATTCCCGACGTGCATGGTCACCTCGTCCTTAGCCAATCTTCGTTTAATCCGTAGTCCCTGTTTCGAGTTACAAATATTGTTAGAATAAAATGATAATGCAAGATCATAGACGACACACCGAGACACGATATTTGTTAACGAGGTTCACTGATATGGCTACATCCCCGGGGCATGACTTCGGGCGCTCCTCCCCAAGATACCGCAGCACCGGCCGCTCGGGCGCCGGCACAAGCCGTCGGCTCCCCCGCGTAGCTGTTGCTATCAAGTGGTCATGGGTTATAACGTGTGGTGCCCCTCCGTATATAAGAGGCCTAGGATACAAGTGTCTGACTCCTACACAACTCGTACCTAACCACACCAATTACAACTCCAAGTCCACGTAACCCCTTGCGTACATAATATATTCGACACGAATATAACAAACTCCACCTTGGCGAATATTCTCCACCACCTAGAAGTCGTCCATGCTCGAACCTCCATGTACTCCGGACTTGGGTTATCTTCTTTGTAGCTTACTAAGATCTACCCGACGGGCCAGACCCGCCGCCACCGTGAGTCTCCATTGCTACTCTTGCTGCTCCACTCCCCATGGCTCCACCTGCAATAGTGCTCCCTTGCAACTTGTAAAGATGCGAAGCCGTCCTCTCTCCTATCATCACGGTCACCCCATCTTCCATGATTTTCATGGTCTTCTTATCCCAATCATAACAGAATTCCATACCACCATCATGAAGAACACCAAGCGAAATTAGATTCCTCCTTAGCCCTGGCACATGCCTGACTCCCCGAAGCATCCGCTCAACTCCATCAAACATCTTGATTTTGATGTCACCTACTCCAGCAACACGATAACCTATGTCATCGCCCACATAAGCTAAACCAAACTCACCAGACTTGTATGAAGAGAAACACTCCCTGTTGGGCGTCGCATGAAAAGAGCAAGCCGAATCCAACATCCACGCTTCAGTTCTTGTTGACCGCCTGTTTGATACTGCGAGAACATCACTATCACTGTCCAAGCCATCACCATGAGTAGCCGCATTACCACTTGCCCCACCCTTCAGTTATGGGCATTCCCTCTTTATATGTCCCCAATCCTTGCACCTGTAGCACTGCACCTTTTTCTTCTTTTTTTCTCCGCCTCTTGTCCCTTCCTGAGCTGATAACCTTTAACTGCCAACCCCAAACCTTGAGTACTCTCCCTTTTTGCAGCATTATTTTGCTTCATTAACTCATGTCCAAGCAACGCTGCAGTGACTTCCTCATTATTGATGGTTGTCTTTCCATGTGTCAATGTAATGACCAAATGCTCATAGGACGGTGGCAACGAAACAAGAAGTAGTGCCTTATCCTCGTCCTGAATCTTCACATCCAGACGCGCTAGATCCATGACCAATTGAATAAAGGCATTCACATGATCCACAAGATCCGACCCCTCCTGCATCTTCAGCCCATAGAACTTTTGCTTCAAATACAGCTTATTGGTTGCTGACTTGGACATATAGCGATTTGCCAACTTGTCCCAAATTCCCTTAGGAGAATCTTCGTCCATGATATGATACATGACCTTATCCGCAAGACAAAGCCGTATGGTAGCGGCCGCCTGCACTTGCATATCCTCCCACGCATCACTGTCAACCTTGGCCGGCTTTGTCTCCTGCAAACCCTTCAAGATTCCCTGCTGCGCCAGAATATCCTTGACTCTTGTCTGCCATAGACCGAAGTTACCCGTGCCATCGAATTTCTCCACATCAAACTTGGTGAACCCCGGCACCATGCCGAGCTGCGATCTAACCGACCTGTTGCTGCCGGTCTGACCGCCCTTGTTTTCCTCTGCGTCTTCCTCACGAAAAAGATCACCGATCCTGTATTCCTCGTCTGAAGCCACGACGTAGTCCACGATCTACCAAGAACCTTGACTCGCACCGTTCCTGTCCGCCCTTCAGAAAAATTGCCGTGTAGTGTCTCCCTGTAACGTAGATCAATCTCTCTGCTACAGAACCGCTCCATCTTTTTTCGAACTTGCAGACAATTGTTTTGGTGCCTTCGCTGCCTCGCGTCGCCAGCCTTTTATTACTGCTGATCACTTGGACGCGATCTTTTCTTCTCGTACACGGAAACCCAAGTCCAAGCCTGTCATAATTTTGCTAGGACCTCGTCAAACAAGTCTCACACGGACATAGTTTGCATGCACACGTCACCTTCCTTTTTTATTATTCCAATATAACCATCGGTAGGCTTGTCCCATGGACCAAACATCCACATGCACGTACACCTTGTATCGGCTGGCCGCGTGCTCGTCAATCCCGTGGACTCCTGCACCAGTACGATTTCGTTCCTTGCGCTGCACCTTATCCGAGTAGACATGATGATCCTTTGCCCTTTGCCTGCGCGTCCGCTGCTTCCGAGACCGAATACCACACGCGTCCGTGGCTCCCTGTGCCGTCTCGCGTACGCAGCGCCGCAACCAAGGCCTGACCTTCTCAATCCCATTCGCCCCTGAAAAGATCGCCGTCATATCCGACGACAGCTCCTGTTTCTGATCTTGGTTCTTCGCCAACAATCTGTTCAGCACGTACTCCTACACATCAACCATGCCGTAACAGTCGCCACCTCGCGCATCATCCGTGCACGAGTCATGCCGTACCCTGGCCACCCGCGTCGCCGACACAATCCGTCCGCAGTGCCGCACCGCCGCCCTTGTACAACACCGAGCGCATCATCTCGATGCTCCCACACTCCGATCTATCCGGCCGTCCCCCATGTCTGGTCGTCGGTCTGATCGCGATTCGAATCCTTCGCCTCCGCAACGTCTTCAACAACCACTACACCGGTCCGATTGCCACGTCTAGCCGATACTTACCGACCGTAGCCCATCGAACGGTCTAGGCCTCCTTCCCGAAGTGTCCGACACCACTGACCGCCTCCGCGATCGCCGCCATGCTCCACCTTGCATCAATCGGACGTTCCATGGCACCTGTCGAGCATGATCCTCTAACCTTCGGATGACATTTCGCATACCCTTCTCGCAACCTTGCTCATGACACCACTTGTTAGAATAAAACGCTAATGCAAGATCATAAACGACACACCGAGGCACGATATTTGTTAACGAGGTTCACCGATATGGCTACATCCCCGGGGCATGACTACGGGTGCTCCTCCCCAAGATACCGCAACACCGGCCACTCGGGCGCCGACACAAGCCGCCGGCTCCCCCGCGTACCTGTTGCTATCAAGTTGTCATGGGTTACAACGTGTGGTGCCCCTCCATATATAAGAGGCCTAGGATACAAGTGTCCGACTCCTACACAACCCGTACCTAACTACACCAATTACAACACCAAGTCCACGTAGCCCCTTGCGTACATAATATATTCGACACAAATATAACAAATATGAGAAATCGAACCGGTATCAAATACCTAGGCACTACTACGAGCATCAGTAAGGTACACATCAATAACATGTATATCAAATATACCTTTGTTCACTTTCCCATCCTTCTTATCCGCCAAATACTTGGGGCAGTTCCACTTCCAGTGACCAGTCCCTTTGCAATAGAAGCACTCAGTTTCAGGCTTAGGTCCAGACTTGGGCTTCTTCCCGGGAGTGGCAACTTGCTTTCCATTCTTCTTGAAGTTCCCCTTCTTTCCTTTGTCCTTTTTATTGAAACTAGTGGTCTTGTTAACCATCAACACTTGATGCTCCTTCTTGATTTCTACCTCCGCAGCTTTGAGCATTGCAAAGAGCTCGGGAATAGTCTTCTCCATCCCTTGCATATTATAGTTCATCATGAAGCCTTTATAGCTTGGTGGCAGTGATTGAAGAACTCTATCAATAACACTATCATCTGGAAGATTAACTCCCAGCTGAGTCAAGTGGTTATGATACCCATACATTCTGAGTATGTGTTCACTGACAGAACCGTTCTCCTCCATCTTGCAGCTATAGAACTTGTTGGAGACTTCATATCTCTCAACTCGGGCATTTGCTTGAAATATTAACTTCAACTCCTGGAACATCTCATATGCTCCATGACGTTCAAAACGTCATTGAAGTCCCGATTCTAATCCAAAAAAGCATGGCACACTAAACTATCGAGTAGTTATCAGATCGAGCTTGCCAGACGTTCATAACATCAGCATCTGCTCCTGCAACAGGCCTTTCACCTAGCGGTGCATCAAGGACATAATTCTTGTGTGCAGCAATGAGGATAATCCTCAAGTTACGGACCCAGTCCGTGTAGTTGCTACCATCATCTTTCAACTTAGCTTTCTCTAAGAACGCATTAAAATTCAAGGGAACGGTAGCACGGGCCATTGGTCTACAACATAGATATGCAAAAACTATCAGGACTAAGTTAATGATAAATTAAGTTCAATTAATCATATTACTTAAGAACTCCCACTTAGATAGACATCCCTCGAGTCATCTAAATGATCACGTGATCCAAATCAACTAAACCATGTCCGATCATCACGTGAGATGGAGTAGTTTTCAATGGCGAACATCTCTATGTTGATCATATCTACTATATGATTCATGTTCGACCTTTCGGTCTCCAGTGTTCCGAGGCCATGTCTATACATGCTAGGCTCGTCAAATTTTACCCGAGTATTCCGCATGTGCAAAACTGTCTTACACCCGTTGTATGTGAACGTAGAGCTGACACGTCTCCAACGTATCTATAATTTTTGTTTGTTCCATGCTGTTTTATTATCAATCTTGGATGTTTTATAATCATTTTATAGTCATTTTATATCATTTTTTGGTACTAACCTATTGACATAGTGCCAAGTGCCAGTTGCTGTTTTTTCCATGTTTTTTACATCGCAGGAAAGTCAATATCAAACGGAGTCCAAATGCCATGAACTTCACGATGATTTTTATGGGCCAAAAGGAAGGCAATGGGCCCTGGTTGCACCTGGGGGGAGTCCCCGAGGGGGGACAACCCACCAGGGCGTGCCAGGAGGCCCAGGGGTGCCCTGGTCGGTTGTGCCCACCTCGGGTGCCCCCCAGACCGCCTCTTTGCTCTATAAATACCCCAATATTCCAGAAACCCTAGAAGCGTCGACGAAATATTCATCCAGATGCCGCAGAGTCCAGAACCACCAGATCCAATCTAGACACCATCATGAAGGGGTTCACCACTTCCATTGGTGCCTCTCCGATGATGCGTGAGTAGTTCTTTGTAGACCTTCGGGTCCGCAGTTAGTAGCTAGATGGCTTTCTCTCTCTCTCGCTGAATTCTCAATACAATGGTCTCTTGGAGATCCATGTGATGTAACTCTTTTGCGGTGTGTTTGTTGGGATCTGATGAACTTCGAGTTTATGATCAGTTATATCCTTTTATATCCGTGTAAGTTATTTGAGTTTCTTTGATCTCTTATATGCATGATCTCTTATAGCCTCATATTTATTCTCCGATATTAGGGTTTTGTTTGGCCAACTTGATCTATTTCTATTGCAATGGGAAGAGGTGCCCGGTAGTGCGTTCGATCTTACGGTGCTCGATCCTAGTGACAGAAAGGGAACTGACATGTATGTATCATTGCTACTAAGGATAAAAAGATGAGATCTATATCTACCGCCATATAGATAAACGGATCTTGTCTACATCATGTCATCGTTCTTATTGCATTACTCCGTTTTTCCATGAACTTAATACACTAGATGCATGCTGGATAGCGGTCGATGTGTGGAGTAATAGTAGTAGATGCAGGCAGGAGTCGGTCTACTAATCTTGGACGTGATGCCTATGTAATGATCATTGCCTAGATATCGTCATAATTATTTGAAGTTCTATCAATTGCCCAACAGTAATTTGTTTACCCACCGTTTGCTATTTTTCTCGAGAGAAGCCACTAGTGAAACCTACGGCCCCCGGGTCTTCTTGCTTAAATATTTGCTTGCGATCTACTTTTCCTTTGCATTTTTATTCAGATCTATTAAACCAAAAATACAAAAATACCTTGCTGCATTTTATCTTTATTTATTTTATTTGGCGTTCGATCTATCAATCTATTACAACTTTCTCCCGTCAACTTGCCAATTTCTGGCGCCGTTACCCGAAAGGGATTGACAACCCCTTTAACACGTCGGGTTGCGAGGTGTTGTTATTTGTGTGCAAATGTTGTTTACGTTGTGTTGCTTGGTTCTCCTGCTGGTTCGATACCTTGGTTTCATAACTAAGGGAAATACTCTACCGTCTCTGTGCTACATCATCCCTCCCTCTCCGGGGAAATACCGACGTAGTTCCAGCTACCATCAAGAGCTTATCACACCCGATCATCACGTGGTGTCTCGGCACGACGAACTGTTGCAACGGTGCATACTCAGGGAGAACACTTATACCTTGAAATTTTACTAAGGGATCATCTTATAATGCTACCGCCGTACTAAGCAAAATAAGATGCATAAAAGATAAACATCACATGCAATCAAAATATGTGACATGATATGGCCATCATCATCTTGTGCCTTTGATCTCCATCTCCAAAGCACCTTCATGATCTCCATCGTCGCCGGCTTGACACCTTGATCTCCATCGTAGTGTCGTGGTTGTCTGGCCAAGTATTGCTTCTACAACTATCGCTAACACATAGTGATAAAGTAAAGCAATTACATGGCGTTTGCATTTCATACAATAAAGCGACAACCATAAGGCTCCTGCCAGTTGCCGATAACTTTTACAAAACATGATCATCTCATACAATGACGTATATCACATCATGTCTTCACCACATCACATCACAACATGCCCTGCAAAAACAAGTTAGACGTCCTCTACTTTGTTGTTGCAAGTTTTACGTGGCTGCTACGGGCTTCTAGTAAGAACTGTTCTTACCTACGCATCAAAACCACAACGGTGTTTCGTCAAGTTTGCTGTTTTAACCTTCAACAAGGACCGGCCGTAGTCAAATTTGATTCAACTAATGTTGGAGAAACAGACACCTGCCAGCCACCTTTATGCAAAACAAGTTGCATGTCTGTCGGTGGAACCGCTATCATGAATGTGGTCATGTAAGGTTGGTCTAGGCCGCTTCATCCAACAATACCGTCGAATCGAAATAAGACATTGGTGGTAAGCAGTATGACTATCACCGCCCACAACTCTTTGTGTTCTACTCGTGCATATCATCTACGCATAGACCTGGCTCGGATGCCACTATTGGGAAACATAGCATGCAATTTCAAAAAAATTCCTATGCTCACGCAAGATCTATCTAGGAGATGCATAGCCACGAGAGAGGGAGAGTGTGTCCACGTACCCTCATAGACCGAAAGCGGAAGCGTTTGACAACGTGGTTGATGTAGTCGAACTTCTTCTCATTCTGACCGATCAAGCACCGAACGTACGGCACCTCTGAGTTCTGCACACGTTCAACTCGATGACGTCCCTCGAACTCTTGATCCAGCAAAGTGTCGAGGGAGAGTTCCGTCAGCATGACGGCGTGGTGACGGTGATGGTGAGGTGATCCGCATAGGGCTTCGCCTAATAGCACTACATGAATATGACCGGGGGCGTAAACTATGGAGGGGGCGCCGCACACGACTTGGAACAATTGATGTGTGTTGTAGGCTCCCCCTCCCACATATATAAAGGAGGGAGGGGGAGGAGGCCGGCCCTAGGTGCGCCCAAGTAGGAGGAATCCTACTTGGGCTCCTAGTTGGATTCACCCCCCTTTTCCTTTTACCGGAGGTGGAAAGGGGGAAAGAGAGAGAGAGGGGGAGAAGGAAAGGGGGGCACCGCCCCCTTCCCTAGTCCAATTCGGCCTCCTTCCCTGTGGGGGGCGCGCCACCCCTTTGTGGGCTGGTGTGCCTCCCTCCTATGTCCCATATGGCCCATATCTCTCCCCCCCGAGGGGGGGGGGTCCGGTAACCCCCCCGGTACTCCGATATGTACCCAATACATTCCGAAACACTTCCGGTGTCTGAATACTATCATCCAATGTATAAATCTTTACCTCTCGACCATTTCGAGACTCCTCGTCATGTCCATGATCTCATCCGGGACTCGGAACAACATTCGGTCACCAAATCACATAACTCATATAATACAAATCGTCATCGAACGTTAAGCGTGCCAACCCTACAGGTTCGAGAACTATGTAGACATGGCCGAGACACCTCTCCGGTCAATAACCAATAGCGGAACCTGGATGCTCATATTGGCTCCCACATATTCTACGAGGATCTTTATCGGTCGAACCATAATGACAACATACGTTATTCCCTTTGTCATCGGTATGTTACTTGCCCGAGATTCGATCATCGGTATCTCCATACCTAGTTCAATCTCGTTACCAGCAAGTCTCTTTACTCGTTCCGTAATGCACAATCCCGCAACTAAGTCAGTACTCACATTTCTTGCAAGGCTTATTATGATGTGCATTACTGAGAGGGCCCAAAGATACCTCTCCGATACTCAGAGTGACAAATCCTAATCTTGATCTATGCCAACCCAACAAACACCTTCGGAGATACCTGTAGAGCATCTTTATAATCACCGAGTTACGTTGTGACGTTTGATAGCACACAAGGTATTCCTCCAGTACCGGGAGTTG
The DNA here is from genome assembly GCF_018294505.1 of Triticum aestivum. Taxonomy (NCBI): domain Eukaryota; kingdom Viridiplantae; phylum Streptophyta; class Magnoliopsida; order Poales; family Poaceae; genus Triticum; species Triticum aestivum. Next base: position 205,945,325 of record NC_057796.1, on the reverse strand, counting down.
CATAATCTCATAGTCAAAGGAATATGTATAAGTCATGAAGAAAGCAATAGCAATAAAACTTAACGATCATTATGCTAAGCTAATGGATGGGTCTTGTCCATCACATCATTCTCCTAATGATGTGATCCCATTCATCAAATGACAACACATGTCTATGGTTAGGAAACTTAACCATCTTGTATTAACGAGCTAGTCTAGTAGAGGCTTACTAGGGACACTGTGTTTTGTCTATGTATTCACATATGTATCAAGTTTCTGGTTAATACAATTCTAGCATGAATAATAAACATTTATCATGATATTAGGAAATATAAATAACAACTTTATTATTGCCTCTAGGGCATATTTCCTTCAGTCTCCTACTTGCACTAGAGTCAATAATCTAGATTACAAAGTAATGATTCTAACACCCATGGAGTCTTGGTGCTGATCATGTTTGCTCGCTGAAGAGGCTTATCAACGGGTCTGCTATATTCAGATCCGTATGTATTTTGCAAATCTCTATGTCTCCCTCCTTGACTTGATCACGGATGGAGTTGAAGCGTCTCTTGATGTGTTTGGTTCTTTTGTGAAATCTGGATTCCTTCGCCAAGGCTATTGCTCCAGTATTGTCACAAAAGATTTTCATTGGACCCGATGCACTAGGTATTACACCTGGATCGGATATGAACTCCTTCATCCAGACTCCTTCATTCGCTGCTTCCGAAGCGCTTCACATGTAGATCCTGCCACGACGCTTTGCTTGGAACTGCACCAACTGACAGCTCCACCATTCAATATAAATATGTATCCGGTTTGTGACTTAGAGTCATCCGGATGAGTGTCAAAGCTAGCATCGACGTAACCATTTACGATGGGCTCTTCGTCACCTCTATAAACAAGAAACATATCCTTAGTCCTTTTCAGGTACTTCAGGATGTTCTTGACCGCTGTCCGGTGATCCACTCCTGGATTACTTTGGTACCTCCCTTCTAGACTTATAACAAGGCACACATCAGGTCTGGTACACACCATAGCATACATGATAGAACCTATGGCTGAGGCATAGGGAATGACTTTCATTTTCTCTCTATCTTCTACAGTGGTCGGGCATTGAGTCTAACTCAACTTCACACCTTGTAACACAGGCAAGAACCCTTTCTTTGACTGATCCATTTTGAACTTCTTCAAAACTTTATCAAGGTATGTGCTTTGTGAAAGCCCAATTAAGCGTCTTGGTATATCTCTATAGATCTTGATGCCCAATATATATGCAGCTTCACCGAGGTCTTTCATTGAAAAACTTTTATTCAAGTATCACTTTATGCTATCCAGAAATTCTATATCATTTCCAATCAACAATATGTCATCCACATATAATATTAGAAATGCTACAGAGCTACCACTAACTTTCTTGTAAATACAGGCTTCTCCAAAAGTCTGTATAAAACCATATGCTTTGATCACCTCATCAAAGCGTATAGTCCAACTCCGAGATGCTTGCACCAGTCCATAAATGGAACGTTGGAGCTTGCACACTTTGTTAGCACCTTTAGGATCGACAAAACCTTCTGGTTGCATCATATACGACTCTTCTTTAAGAAATCCATTAAGGAATGTAGTTTGACATCCATTTGGCAGATTTCATAATCATAAAATGCGGCAATTGGTAACATGATTCGGACAGACTTAAGCATCGCTACGAGTGAGAAGGTCTCATCATAGTCAATTCCTTGAACTTTTCGAAAACCTTTCGCGACAAGTCGAGCTTTGTAGACAGTAACATTACCATAAGTCTTCTTCTTGAAGATCCATTTATTCTCTATGGCTTGCCGATCATCGGGCAAGTCAACCAAAGTCCATACTTTGTTCTCATACATGGATCCCATCTCAGATTTCATAGCCTCAAGCCATTTCGCGGAATCTGGGCTCATCATCGCTTCCTCATAGTTCATAGGTTCGTCATGGTCTAGTAACATGACTTCCAGAACAGGATTACCATACCACTCTGGTGCGGAACGTGCTCTGGTTGACCTACAAGGTTTGGTAGTAACTTGATCTGAAGTTTCATGATCATTATCATTAGCTTCCTCACGAGTTGGTGTAGGCATCACGGGAACGGTTTTCTGTGATGAGCTACTTTCCAATTCGAGAGAAGGTACAATTACCTCATCAAGTTCTACTTTCCTCCCACTTAGTTCTTTCGAGAGAAACTCCTTCTCTAGAAAGGATCCATTCTTAGCAACAAAGATCTTTGATAACGCACAAGTATAGGGGATCGCAACAGTTTTCGAGGGTAGAGTATTCAACCCAAATTTATTGATTCGACACAAGGGGAGCCAAAGAATATTCTCAAGTATTAGCAGTTGAGTTGTCAATTCAACCACACCTGGATAACTTAATATCTGCAGCAAAGTATTTAGTAGCAAAGTAGTATGATAGTAGCGGTAACAGTAGCAAAAGTAATATTTTTGGGTTTTGTAGTGATTGTAACAGTAGCAACGGAAAAGTAAATAAGCGGAGAACAATATGTGAAAAGCTCGTAGGCATTGGATCGGTGATGGAGAATTATGACGGATGCGATTATTCATGTAACATTTATAACATAGGGTGACACAGAACTAGCTCCAATTCATCAATGTAATGTAGGCATGTATTTCGAATATAGTCAGACGTGCTTATGGAAAAGAACTTGCATGACATCTTTTGTCCTACCCTCCCGTGGCAGCGGGGTCCTATTGGAAACTAAGGGATATTAAGGCCTCCTTTTAATAGAGTACCGGACCAAAGCATTAACACATAGTGAATATATGAACTCCTCAAACTACGGTCATCACTGGGAGTGGTCCCGATTATTGTCACTTTGGGGTTGCCGGATCATAACACATAGTAGGTGACTATAGACTTGCAAGATAGGATCAAGAACTCACATATATTCATGAAAACATAATAGGTTCAGATCTGAAATCATGGCACTCGGGCCCTAGTTACAAGCATTAAGCATAGCAAAGTCATAGCAACATCAATCTCAGAACATAGTGGATACTGGGGATCAAACCCTAACAAAACTAACTCGATTACATGATAAATCTCATCCAACCCATCACCGTCCAGCAAGCCTATGATGGAATTACTCACGCACGGCGGTGAGCATCATGAAATTGGTGATGGAGGATGGTTGATGATGACGATGGCGACGGATTCCCCTGTCCGGAGCCACGAACGAACTCCAGATCAGCCCTCCCGAGAGAGATTAGGGCTTGGCGGTGGCTCCGTATCGTAAAACGTGATGAATCCTTCTCTCTGATTTTTTCTCCCCGAACGTGAATATATAGAGTTGGAGTTGAGGTCGGTGGAGCTCCAGGGGGCCCACGAGGCAGGGGGGCACGCCCAGGGGGCAGGCGCGCCCCCCACCCTTGTGGACAGGGTGTGGGCCCCCTGGCCTTGATTCTTTCGCCAGTATTTTTTTATTATTTCCAAAAATAATCTCCGTGAAGTTTCAGGTCATTCCGAGAACTTTTGTTTCTGCATAAAGATAACACCATGGCAATTCTACTGAAAACAGCGTCAGTCCGGGTTAGTTCCATTCAAATCATGCAAGTTAGAATCCAAAACAAGGGCAAAAGTGTTTGGAAAAGTAGATACGTTGGAGACGTATCAATCTTGCCTTCGGATCTATGATAGAAGGTGTACCGAACAGTCTCTTTTGGGTATCCTATGAAGACGCACTTCTCCGATTTGGGTTCGAGCTTATCAGGCTGAAGCTTTTTCACATAAGCATGGCAACCCCAAACTTTAAGAAACGACAGCTTAGGTTTCTTGCCAAACCACAGTTCATACGGTGTCATCTTAACGGATTTAGACGGTGCCCTATTTAAAGTGAATGCAACTGTCTCTAATGCATAACCCCAAAACGATAGTGGTAAACTGGTAAGAGTGTAACATCCCAAATTTTCAATTTGGTATGTTATACATAGATCATCATTGCATATCATATTTTATTGCATTTCGACAAATCCTCGATAAATGCTAAGCAACTCAAGGACCCTCGGAGAGAGTTGGGGATTTTCTCGAATTTTCATATTTGATTTTCATCAAATAATAAAACGAGGATTTTGGTTTTAATTATTTTTCTCTCCGGAAAATATTTCATTAAAAATAAATGAGAGGATAAAATATGACTTCTCCAAAACAATTGAAATATTGGAGGAAAAATGTTAAAATCATTTATTGGATTTTATTTGCAATTTTAATTGCATTAAAAAAATATTGCATGTTTTCAAAAAAATTATTTTTGTGTCTATGAATTTTTCGGCGGAACGTTTAAAAAAAATTCGCGCCGCGCCCGACCGGGCCGCGGCCCAGCCGAGCCGCCGGCCCATCTCCGCGTTCTCCTCCGCGAGCACGCCGGACGCCGCCGCCGTGTCCGCCACGGACACCCCGCCGCCGCGCCTTGCCCCCTCCTCCAAGCACCCCTCCCCCCTCTTTATAAACCCCGCCGCCGCCCCTCCCTCTCACCCCGCCGCCGCCCCGCACCCGCCCCGCACCCTGCCGCCTGAGCCGTAGCCCGAAGGCCGCCGCCGCCGCTCGCCGAACCCCGCCGCCGGAGCCGCCCCTCGCCACCCCCGACCCCCCTGAGCCCCGCCGCACCCCGCCGCCCTCGTCGGAGCCCTGCCCCGACGAGGTATACCTCGCTGTCGTTGCCGGTTTTGTTTTAAAAAAAACCGTTCATTAAAAAAAAAACCCTAGATCGGTTTATTTCTTCGATTTTGTTATTTTGTGAACGTTCACCGACCCGTTCGATTTAACGAACGCGTTCGTCGGATTTTCTCTGTTAACGAACGTCCGTTCTTTAACCGTTCATCCATTTTTCTTTTTCATCGGATTTTTCCGCGATTATCTCAGATCTCGATTTCTGATCGAATCTTCGTTTCTGTTTAACTTTTCGCTCGTTTATCGGAATCAGGCAATTCAAGCGCCTAGAGTTTCGTCTTGAAATTCTCTTTCCGTTTAACCTACTCAAACAAGTTTTTGCTACTGTAAAATTTGACCTAGATCCAGATTAGTAAACGAAGTTTGTTTCTTTCGCCGTTTGACTTTCGTTGCTTCGTTCGAGTTGATTCTTTTTGCAAACCGGAGTTCTTAAGTTGAACTTTCTGGTTGGATCTTTCATTCGAGTTTTACCTGTGCATTAGATGAGTACTTATTGTTTGCTTGTTTGTTTGCGATAGAGTACCCGGAGTGTGCCGCTTGTTACTTCGAATCGCTAGGTTTCGCGGATCATCAGCAAGGCAAGTAACACTTTGATCATATACCTTCCATACCCAGTTTTTATTGCATTAGATCTATTCCTCAAACATTGCATGATTAGTATCTAATTAAATTGTGGGTGTTGGGAAGTAGTTGAGGTAGTACCTATTACCTGTTCTTTTATCAAACCCTTGGGAGTTACTTCTAGTTTGCTATTATATTGCCATGCTATGCTCGTAGACGTGGATTGGGTTTGAGTGATATTCATGACAGATGTGAGATTGTTAATAATGGTTTACTTAAGGTGGCAACTAAAACTCACATCTGGGTGGATTGAGGTACCTGGGTATTCCAGGATTGCCTGTTTTTCTTTTGGACCGCCACCCAGGTTCAAAGGGATCATGAGATTATTCATGCTAGAAACTTCCGTGTGCAGCCACAAGCTATTATGGGCTCTAGCATAGTTGACTAAGTTGTGTGAACTCTTACAGTGGTAGACTAGCAGATGTAGGGGAAAGTAGGTGTAACTGTCTACCCATACGTGAGGTGCAAACACTTCTGAAAGACTGTGTCTCGGTCATCCGTTACTCAAACATCAGGTAGTGCGAGTAATCCAACGGAGGAGATCGAGTCTTGTGGGGAAAAGTGCGCAAACCTCTGCAGAGTGTACAATCTAATCATGGTTAGCCGTGTCCCCGGTTATGGACATCTTGAGTATCTAGTACTTGGATTATCATGTGAATCTCATCACCATGTTACTTTTAATTAATTTTGTTGGGTTATTGATGACACTTAATTGGGATTGAGATGCTGTCAACCATCTCAATGTTCAACAACCACCATGATAGTTAAATAAAATTTATTCCTTTGCAGTAGGGAAAAATTGGCTTTCCGCAAAAACTTTAACCATAGAGCTTTCCACCAGCCATATATGCATGTAGTATAGTATTATTACTGTTCATTATTCTCTATGTGTTACATTGCCAGCATATTCCATGTGCTGACCCGTTTTCAGGCTGCAACGTTTCATGTTGCAGACTTTTCAGACGACGAGTAAGGTGCCTTAGGTCGTGGTCTTATACTCAGTGATGCCGCTGGAGTTGATGGACTCACTTATCTTCCAAGTCTTCCGCTGTTATCGTTTTTAGATGGCCTTAAGCCATATTTATCATACTTATTCTCTTTGGAGATATTCGTTGTAATAAGTGTGTGATTGCTACTCTGTTATAAATCCTCCATTTGTACTGTGCGTGTCAGCATTACTGATCCAGGGATGACACTGGTGCACAGCAGCACAGACTATTTGAGGTCTGGTCGCTACAAAGAGACATCACTATTACGCCGTGGTGTTCCAGGTGGCGTGAGTTGTGAAACTATTCCACATTGTTTTAAATGAAGGCCAAACTCGTAACTCAAATACCCGCCTCCGCGATCAGATCGTAGAAACTTTATTTTCTTGTTACGATGATTCTCCACTTCACTCTAAAATTCTCTGAACTTTTCAAATGTTCCATACTTGTGTTTCATTAAGTAGATATACCCATATCTGCTCAAATCATCTATGAAGGTCAAAAAATAATGATACCCGCCGCGAGCCTCAACACTCATTGGAGCGCATACATCGGTATGTATTATTTCCAATAAGTCAGTAGCTCGCTCCGTTGTTCCGGAGAACGGAGTTTTAGTCATCTTGCCCATGAGGCATGGTTCGCAAGCATCAAATGATTCATAATCAAGTGATTCCAAAAGTCCATCCTACGAACTATGAAGAAGCTATGATGAGCCCAGATTCCGATAAATGGCTTGAGGCCATGAAATCTGAGATAGGATCCATGTATGAGAACGAAGTGTGGACTTTGGTGGACTTGCCCGATGATCGGCAAGCCATTGAGAATAAATGGATCTTCAAGAATAAGACTGACGCTGATGGTAATGTCACCGTCAACAAAGCTCGACTTGTTGCAAATGGTTTTCGACAAGTTCAATGGGTTGACTACGATGAGACCTTCTCACCCGTAGCGATGCTTAAGTCAGTCCGAATCATGTTAGTTATTGCCGCATTTTATAATTATGAAATTTGGCAAATGGACGTCAAAACTGCACTCCTTATTGGATTTCTTAAAGAATAGTTGTATATGATGCAACCAGAAGGTTTTGTCAATCCTAAAGGTGCTAACAAAGTATGCAAGCTCCAGCGATCCATCTATGGACTGGTGCAAGCATCTCGGAGTTGGAATATACGATTTGATGAGGTGATCAAAGCATATGATTTTATACAGACTTTCGGTGAAGCCTGTATTTACAAGAAAGTGAGTGGGAGCTCTGTAGCATTTCTAATATTATATGTGGATGACATATTGTTGATTGGAAATGATATAGAATTTCTGGATAGCATAAAAGGATACTTGAATAAGAATTTTTCAATGAAAGACCTCGGTGAAGCTGCTTATATATTGGGCATCAAGATCTATATGGATAGATCAAGGCGCTTAATAAGACTTTCACAAAGCACATACCTTGATAAAGTTTTGAAGAAGTTCAAAATGGATAAGTCAAAGAAAGGGTTCTTGCCTGTGTTACAAGGTGTGAAGTTGAGTCGGACTCAAAGCTCGACCACTGCAGAAGATAGAGAGAAAATGAAAGTCATTCCCTATGCCTCAGTGATAACCAATAAGTATAGGGGATCGCAATAGTTTTCGAGGGTAGATTATTCAACCAAATTTATTGATTCGACACAAGGAAAGCCAAAGAATATTCTCAAGTATTAGCAGCTGAGTTGTCAATTCAACCACACCTGAAAGACTTAATATCTGCAGCAAAATATTTAGTAGCAAAGTAGTATGGAAGTAACGGTAACAGTGGCAAAAGTAACAGTAGTCGTTTTGTAGCAATCGTGACAGTAACAACAGAAAAGTAACTAAGCAAAGATCAATATGAAACGAGCTCGTAGGCAATGGATCAATGATGGATAATTATGTCGGATGGCATTCATCATGCAACGGTTATAAAATAGGGTGACACAGAACTAGCTATAGTTCATCAATATAATGTAGGCATGTATTCTAAATATTGCCATATGTGCTTATGGAAAAGAACTTGCATGACATCTTTTGTCGTACCCTCCCGTGGCAGTGGAGTCCTATTGGAAACAAAGGGATATTAAGGCCTCCTTTTAATAGAGTACCGGACCAAAGCATTAGCACTTAGTGAATACATGAAATCCTCAAACTACGGTCATCACGGGGAGTGGTCCCGACTATTGTCACTCCGGGGTTGTCGGATCATAACACATAGTAGGTGACTATAATTTGCAATATCGGATCAAGAACACAAATATATTCATTAAAACATAATAGGTTTAGATCTGAAATAATGGCACCCGGGCCCTAGTGACAAGCATTAAGCATAGCAAAGTCATACAACATCAATCTTAGAACATAGTGGATACTAGAGATCAAACCCTAACAAAACTAACTCGATTACATGGTAAATCTCATCCAACCCATCACGGTCCAGCAAGCCTACGATGGGATTACTCATGCACGGCGGTGAGCATCATGAAATTGGTGATGGAGGATGGTTGATGATGACAATGGCGACGGATTCCCCTCTCCGGAGCCCCGAACGGACTCCAGATCTACCCTCCCGAGGAAGAACAGGGCTTGGCGGCGGCTCTGTATCGTAAAATGCGATGAATCCTTCTCTCTGATTTTTTTTCTCCCCGAAAGAGAATATATGGAGTTGGATTTGAGGTCGGTGGAGGTCTAGGGGGCCCACAAGGTCGGGTGGCGCGCCCCACCGTTGTGGCTAGGGTGTGGGCCCCCTTCACTTGATTCTTTCGCCAATATTTTTTATTAATTCCAAAACTTATCTCCATGAAGTTTCAGGTCATTCCGAGAACTTTTATTTCTGCACAAAAATAACACCATGGCAATTCTGCTGAAATCAACGTCAGTCTGGGTTAGTTCCATTCAAATCATGCAAGTTAGAGTCCAAAACAAGGGCAAAGGAGTTTGGAAAAGTAGATACGATGGAGACGTATCAACTCCCGCAAGCTTAACCCATTGCTTGTCCTCAAGCAATTCAGTTGACAAACTGAAAGTGATAAAGAAAAACTTTTACAAACTCTGTTTGATCTTCTTGTTGCAAATATGTAAAGCCAGCACTCAAGTTTTCAGCAAAGACCATGAACTAACCATATTCACAATAACTTTTAGGTCTCATATCAGTGGCATAATCAACTAGCGAGCAATAATAATAAATCTCGGATGACAACTCTTTCTCAAAACAATCATGATATGATATAACAAGATGCTATCTCGCTAGCCCTTTCTGAGACCTCAAAACATAAATGCAAAGCACCCCTGAAGATCAAGGACTAACTAGACATTGTAATTCATGGTAAAAGAGATCCAGTCACATTCATACTCAATATAAATTAATAACAATGCATACAAATGACAGTGGTGCTCTCTAACTGGTGCTTTTTATAAGAGGATGATGACTCAGCATTAAAGGTAAATAGATAGGCCCTTCGTAGAGGGAAGCAGGGATTTGCAGAGGTGCCAGAGCTCGAGTTTTGAAATGGAGATAAATAATATTTTGAGCGGCATGCTTTCATTGTCAATATAACAACCAAGAGATCTCAGTATCTTCCATGCTACATACATTATAGGCGGTTCCCGAACATAATGGTAAAGTTTATACTCTCCCACCACCAACAAGCACACTCACGGCTGGTCCGAAACAACGGGTACCGTCCAACTAACAATAGTCCTGGGGGATTTTTTTTGCAATTATTTTGATTTGATTTGATTTCAGCATGGGACCGGGCATCCCGGTTACCAGCCATTTTCTCGTGAATGATGAGCGAAGTCCACTCATCGTGAGAATAACCCACCTAGCATGGAAGATATTGACATCCCTAGTTGGTACATGAGCGATTCGAGCATACAAAACATATTATCATTTGAATGTTTAGAGTTTGGCACATGCAAATTTACTTGGAACGGAAGGTAAATACCGCATATAGGAAAGTATGGTGGACTCATATGGAACAACTTTGGGTTTATGGAAGTGGATGCACAAGCAGTATTCCCGCTTAGTCAAGTGAAGGCTAGAAAAAGACTGGGAAGCGACCAACTAGAGAGCGACAACAGTCATAAACATGCATTGAGATTAACCAACATTGAATGCAAGCATGAGTAGGATATAAATCACCATGAACATAAATATCGTGGAGGCTATGTTGATTTTGTTTCAACTACATGTGTGAACATGTGCCAAGTCAAGCCACTCGAATCATTCAAAGGAGGATACCATCCTATCATACTACATCACAACCATTTTAATTTTCATGTTGGCACGCAAGGTAAACCAGTATAAACTCCTAGCTAATTAAGCATGACATGAGTAACTATAATCTCTAATTGTCATTGCAAACATGTTTCATTCATAATATGTTGAATCAAGAACGATGAACTAATCATATTTACAAAAACAAGATAGGTCGAGTTCATACCAGCTTTTCCTCATCTCAATCATTTCATCATATATTTCCTCATCTCAATCATTTCATCATATATCGTCATTATTGCCTTTCACTTGCATGACCGAACGGTGTGGATAATAATAATAGTGCACGTGCATTGGACTAAGCTGGAATCTACAACATTTATTCAGAGGAGAAGACAAGGTAATATGGGCTCTTTTTTAGATCAACAATAATGCATATGCGTGCCACTCAACATTTTCATCGTGGTCTTCTCCTCTCGACCCCCAAAGAAAAGAAAAGAATTTCAAAGAAACACACTAAATATTTTTGGAGTTTTTGTTTTTCTGAAGAAAGAGAAACAAGAACGAGAAAAACTATTTACACGGGAAAGCTCCCAACAAACAAAGAGAAGAACGATAAATATTTTTGGGTTTTCTATTAATATTACTACTAAGCATGCATGGAAAGTAAACTAACTACAACTAATTTTTTTCTTAAGGTTTTTCAAACACACAAGAAGAAAGCGCAAAAAGAAATAAACTAACATGGATAATACAATGAAAGAGTATGAGCACCGACAACTGAAATGAGTGTGTGAACATGAATGTAATGTCAGTGAGAAATACATACTCCCCCAAGCTTAGGCTTTTGGCCTAAGTTGGTCTACGCCCATAGATCAAAGTAGCCCTCTCCGGTGTACTGAGGAGGATCCTGGGGGTTCCACTGGTTAACGAGCTCGTGTGGATCCCACTAATAAATAGACTCCTGATATGGATCAGGTGATGGCTCTGGCTCAGGAGGTGGGGATCGTGTCCCCTCCCAGTATGCATGAATGTCCGCGGGCAAAACGAAATACCTACCTGAATAAATATCGAACAAAATAGGTGCAGGCAAGGTAATAATCTGAAAGGTGACCTCGCTAAATACCAGGTTATAAATAAGTCTCTTTTCCTCATCATGGCGAATAAACTTATGTGCTACCATGCTGCCATAATCTAAATGTATAGTGGGTAGCAATTTCTCCTCTTTTTCATAGTGCCTAATGGGTATCTCAAAGTGTTTAGCAAGGCGGGAGGCAAAGATACCTCCGAAAATAGGACCCTTTGTACGGTTTAAACTCAATCGTTTAGCGACCATAGCGCCCAAACTGTAAGTTCTATCTCTATGTAAAGCGTGGCGCAAAATGGCGAGGTCAGGGTCACTAAGGCCTCCACTATCTCTACGACCAATTAAACATCTCCCAGCAAATAATGAGTAATAGCGTAAAACAGAGAAATGTATACTAGCCACTCTTGCTCCCGACACTCCTCTGTTTTCCCCTACGACAATTTCATGAATAAAACCTTCCACATCACTAGGACGTGGTTCCTCGACGCTACCCTCATAAGGTAACTTACAAACCTCACAAAAGTCATAGAGCGTCATTTGTTTGTACTCATCATATAAGTGAAATCTACCATGGGGAGTGATCTCCTAGCATGAAAATGAAAATTTCGCACAAAAATATTAGTGAGTAGGAGATACTGATCACACTGGTCGAGGAGGAAGTCGGTGATGCCTGCATTTCCAGCCAAGTAATAGAAATCATCATAAATTCTGGTTGCTTGTAAGAATGCATCACATGGCCACTCACACGGCCAAATCTCCGCCACGTGAGGAAGATTATACTTGGGCTTTTCCTTCTCCTTGTTTTCTTTTTCCTTCGAACCCCGGCTCGAGGAACCTCTCAACAATCTCCTCAACATTTTCATCCTCTGAAAGTTTCTGAAATTTTTAGTGACTCAAAATAAAAGTGAACCAAACTCAAAAAAAATTGTAGCAACTACTCCTACAAGTGCCTAGAGGCTATATCATGCATCAAAACTACTTTGGACCATACAAATTTGACATGCAAGCTCAATAACACGGTCACCACAACAACAAAAATTTGCAATGAATAAAGCACTAGAACAAAAACTAATTGGACCATTGGAGGAGTCACATACCGAGGAACAATCCCCCAAAGCAGTTTTGTGAATGGAGCTTTGAGCAAGGAGATCGAAAATGGCAGCAAAATGAGCAAGAACACGAGTTTGAGCTATGGAGTGATTTTTTCTCGAGGAAGAAGGAGAGGATGGGTGCTGGTATAAGTGGAGGTGGGCCACGTGGGGCCCACAAGGACAGGGGCGCGCCCAGGGGGGTAGGGCGCGCCTCACACCCTTGTGGCCAGCTGGTGAGGCCTCCTGGTGTGTTCTAAGTACCAGAAATTCTTAAAAATTCTATAAAAAATCATACTAAATTTTCAGGGCATTTGGAGAACTTTTATTTTCGGGAATTTTTTTATTTCATGGACAATTCAGAAAACTGACAGAAAATATTATTTTTGCTTTATTTAATCTAAATAACAGAAAGTAAATGATGGTACAAAGAGTCTTGCTTTCTAAATTCATCCATCTCATGCCCATCAAAAGGAATCCATTAACAAGGTTGATCAAGTGTTATTAACAAACTTCTTCCGAATGACATGAAACCGGAGAATTTTCGAATAACACTAGGTTACCTCAACGGGGATATGCACGTCCCCAACAATAAGAATATCATATTTCTTTTTGGTAGTAGGAAGAGGGAATTCAAAACCTCCAATAGTGATAGTTGAATTTTTTCCAATAGAATTGATACTATGAACTTGAGGTTGTTTCTTCGGAAAGTGTACCGTATGCTCATTACCATTAACATGAAAAGTGACATTGCCTTTGTTGCAATCAATAACAGCCCCTGTAGTATTCAAAAAGGGTCTACCAAGGATGATCAACATATTGTCGTCCTCGGGAATATCAAGAATAACAAAGTCCGTTAAGATGGTAACGTTTGCAACCACAACAGGCACATCCTCGCAAATACCGATGGGTATAGTAGTTGATTTATCAGCCATTTGCAAAGAAATTTCAGTAGGTGTCAACTTATTCAATTCAAGTCTACGATACAAAGAGAAAGGCATAACACTAACATCGGCTCCAAGATCACATAAAGCAGTTTTAATATAGTTTCTTTTAGTGGAGCATGGTATAGTTGGTACCCCTAGATCTCCAAGTTTCTTTGGTATTACACCCTTAAAATTATAATTAGCAAGCATGATGGAAATTTTAGCTTCCGGTATCTTTCTTTTATTAGTAACAATATCTTCCATATATTTAGCATAAGGAGGCATTTTAAGCATATCAGTCAAACGCATACGCAAAAAGACAGGTCTAATCATTTTAGCAAAGTGCTCAAAATCCTCGTCAGCCTTTTTCTTGGATGGCTTAGGAGGGAAGGGCATGGGTTTCTGAACCCATGGTTCTGTTTCTTTACAATGTTTCCTAGCAATGAAGTCTCTCTTATCATAACGTTGATTCTTTGATTGTGGGTTATCAAGATCAACAGCAGGTTTAATCTCTACATCATTATCATTGCTAGGTTGAGCATCAACATGAACATCATTATTAACATTATCACTAGGTTCATGTTCATCACTAGATTGTGTCTCAGCATCAGAAATAGAAATATCATTGGGATTCTTAGGTGTGTCTATAGCAGGTTCACTAGCCTGCAAAGTCCTACCAGTTTTCTTTTTCTTTTTAGTACTAGGACTAGGTGCATCAGTATTAGTTCTCTGAGAATCTTTCTCAACTCTCTTAGCATGACCCTCGGGATAGAAAGGTTCCTGGATCATCTTACCACCTCTAGTCATAACCCTAACAACATTATCATTATTCTTATTATTCAACTCATTAAGCAAATCATCTTGGGCCTTAAGTACTTGTTCTACTTGAGTTGTAATCATGGAAGCATGTTTACTAATAAGCTAAAGATTATTAACAGTTCTACTCATATAATCACCCAAGTGGTCAAGCATGTAAGCATTACATTTCAATTGTCTACTAACATAAGCATTGGAGTTCTCTTGTTTAACAATAAAATTATCAAACTCATCCAAGCATTGACTAGCAGACTTATTATGAGGAATATCACCTTCATCAAATCTAAGGAGAGAGTTTACCTCTACTACCTGTGTCGGGTTATCAAGACCATGTATTTCTTCAATAGGCGGTAAATTCTTAACATCTTCAGCTTTAATACCTTTTTCTTTCATAGATTTCTTTGCCTCTTGCATATCTTCAGGACTAAGAAATAGAATACCCCTTTTCTTCGGAGTTGGCTTCGGAGTTGGTTCAGAAAGTGTCTAATCATTATCATTACTCAATATATTATTCAATAGCAATTCAGCTTGCTCAACAGTTCTTTCCCTAAAAACACCACAACTATCCAAGTGGTCTCTGGAAGCATCAGTTAGTCCATTATAAAAGATATCAAGTATTTATTTTTCTTGAGAGGATGATCAGGCAAAGCATTAAGTAATCGGAGAAGCCTCCCCCAAGCTTGTGGGAGACTCTCTTCTTCAATTTGCACAAAATTAAATATTTCCCTTAAAGCAGCTTGTTTCTTATGAGCGGGGAAATATTTTGCAGAAAAGTAGTATATCATATCCTGGGGACTACGCACACAACCAGGAGCAAGAGAATTAAACCATATCTTAGCATCACCCTTTGACGAGAAAGGAAACAATTTGAGAATATAGTAATAGCGAATTTTTTCCTCATGAGCAAATAGGGTGGCTATATCATTTAATTTAGTAAGATGTGCCACAACAGTTTCAGATTCATAGCCATAGAAAGGATCAGATTCAACCAAAGTAATTAACTCAGGATCGACAGAGAATTCATAATCCTTATCAGTAACAAAGATAGGTGAAGTAGCAAAAGCGGGATCATATATCATTCTAGCATTCAAGGATTTTTCTTTCAGCTTAGCTAACAATTCTTTTAGATCCTCTCTATCATTGCAAGCAAAGAAGTCTCTAGCAGTTTCTTCATCCATAACATAACCCTCAGGTACAACAGCAATTCATATGATAGAACCGAAGGTGTCCCGATGTTTTGATGAGATAGCTATCATTTTCTGTGGGAGTCGAATTTGACGATCCGACTACAAACGTGCGAAGACGT
Organism: Triticum aestivum; assembly: GCF_018294505.1. Classification (NCBI taxonomy): domain Eukaryota; kingdom Viridiplantae; phylum Streptophyta; class Magnoliopsida; order Poales; family Poaceae; genus Triticum; species Triticum aestivum. Next base: position 205,929,578 of record NC_057796.1, on the reverse strand, counting down.
CGCGCCTTAGCAATCGCTAAACCAACTTCCGAGGGGTTATTGACCACGCTGGAGCATGATCAACCTGACTACGAGGGTCTATTTCCTGCGAGCAAACGAAGAACAAGCAAGAAACTGAGATTGCAATCTGGATATTGCGAATAAAAGAGGAAAGCTTTATTAATGAAGGTGGGGCTCTGTGACGTCTTGGTCTGGTCATTGAACACAAACGAAGTACGCGAAGTTGCAGCTATGGCGAACTTTTAATCTAAACAAAACCCAAAGTCTAAACGGTGCCCTAAGGGTTGTATATATGGAGGAAGAGGGGGGAATTTCGTGGCCCTTGGAGGAGGGGTCTGAAACGAACCCTATCTCTTGTTTCCCCACACATACGGACTCTAAAAACAGCCTATACTTATGTACTTCGAAATTACATGGGACTAGCCCAAAAATAAGGTGATGCAGCACATATAATAGCCTCTGGACGAATTTATGAAGTGGCATCATGTATATTTTGTCCAAGGCTTCATGCACTCATTATGGTAGCTTCAAAGTCCTGAAATCATCACTTGTAACTCCGCTCTTGTTCCCATTGCGCATGCCATCATCTCCGTGCTTGATCTTGCTCCAATGTTCATCCCTCTTGTCGCAGCTAGCCCTTCATTTGTAAGCAAGACAAACATATCCAATTTAGGTAGCATCATATTCTCATGAACATTAGAATCATTACCAAGAAATGAAAGTACCTGATAATTTAATTGGCGTGCGCGAGCTCTAGTAATTGGTCCAGTATGTATAGCAGCAGGTGAAAGAACATGCGGTGCCCCCATATTTGGTTTTGGTAATTGATGACAATCTCTATGGACTAATGGTTGCCTTGAGTTATATTTGAAGGATTTGTCCATAGGCATTTCTTGAAGTCCATGTGTTGGTTTCAAGGAGTTTATGTGGTGACCAAGGTGTTATTAAGGAATTATCCAAAGATTGGTCATGTGAGAGTAGAGCTTATTGCAAGCATGTCTTGAAGAAGAAGATTGTGTGATCATTCATGTTTACCTTCAAGACATCATCCAAATGAAGAGAGTTGGAAAGAGTCAAGGTTGATCAAGACTATCAAGTTGATCAACACACAAAGCGCACAAGATGTACCAAGAGGGATCAAGCGATCCCATGGTGTGGTAAGCATTGTCGATTATGCTTTGTGTACTAACCCATGATCTTCGTGAGAGTTCTTTGTGGGGTTAGGTTGCGGTGTGCAAGTTCAAGTGAAGCATCATGAAGAGATCAAATGCTTGAAGCTTGCCGTCCATTGTGGCGACAATGGACTTGTGAAGATGTTGCGGTGTGCAAGTTCAAGTGAAGCATCATGAAGAGATCAAATGCTTGAAGCTTGCCGTCCATTGTGGTGACAATGGACTTGTGAAGATGTGCGGAAGAGTGGCTCACCCATAGTGGAGTATGGGGGAGCAATCAACTAGTCTTCATCGAGCCAACACAACCAAGAAAGGTGGTCCATCTTGAGGGAGTCAAGATCGTCATCTTCTGGCTCAAGTGGACCATGTGCAAGGCAAAGGTTTGCTCTTGATAGGTTTTCTATTTTACCGGTCTCATGATGGTAGTTGGGAGACCGGGTTATAGGATCAATTGCCGTACTATCAAGGGGGGCTCTCGATGAGTAGCTTGATCGTATCGTTCATAGAGAGCTCAAACCATTGCATCCTTGCATCATCTTTGTTGGTTCTTGTTTGGTTCTTCTCTTTGTGAGTTTTGGAGCTTATGGTCATCTTGATGACAAGCTCGAGTTCATCGAAAACGGAGTTCACTCGCATCTTCTATGATGTTTTCGATGTTGGAGGTTATGCCGGTTCTTCTCGGTTGGAGGTTTCACTCCTCTATTTGTTGGCATACCTCCCCTGCCTCTTCTCGGTCGCTGTTTTGATGCTACTCGTCTTTCTCAATCCAACAAGCTTGAGTTTGCTCAATTCGGAGCTCATATGCAGAAGTTATGGCAGTTTTAGTTTCCTAGCGGTAGTACCGCGGCCAGAGCGGCAGTACCGCTTGTCACCCCAAGCGGTAGTACCGCTGTCCAAAGCGGTAGTACCGCCTATGGCCATAAGCGGTAGTACGGCTACGGTTCCGCGCTGGTACCGCCTCGATTTTGGGTCTTGCATTTTTCGTGTCGAGTTTTGCAGTAGTTGCACGGCAGTAAGGCACGGCAATTCCACCTATAAGCGGTAGTACCGCCCTGATGGGCGGTAGTACCGCCTATAAGCGGTAGTACCGCTCCGGTCGGGCGGTAGTACCGCTACTGTTTTTTGGTCCCGTGTTCTGCTCCTCCAGCGGTAGTACCGCTGGGGTGCGCGGTAGTACCGCTTATAAGCGGTACTACCGCCCCAAGGTTCATGTTTGGTTGCTCCTTTTCCCTGCTTCTTCCGCCAGAGCGGTAGTACCGCTCGTGGAGCGGTAGTACCGCTCGTGTGCGGGCTGAGCACATAACGGTTGGATTTTTCCCCTTCTATAAAAGGGGGTCTTCTTCCCCATTGAACCTTATCCTTTGAGCTCGTGTTCTTCCCCCATTGTTGATCTTCTTCGAGCTTGCTAACTCTCAATCCCTCCATGGATTCTTGCTAGTTTTTGAGGGAAAAGAGAGAGGAGATCTTGATCCACATTTCCACCAATCACTTTCTCCTCTTTGTGAGGGGAACCCCTTGGATCTAGATCTTGGAGTTCTTGGTGTTCTCCTTCTTGTTCTTCCTCTCATTTTCTTCCCTAGCATTAGTTGCTTCGGTGGGATTTGAGAGAGAAGGACTTGGGCACTCCGTGTGCCCTTGCCATTGCATTTGGTGCATCAGTTTGAGTTCTCCACGGTGATACGTGGAAGTTACAAGTTGAGAAGCTTATTACTCTTGGGTGCTTGGTGCCCTTGAGCTTGTTCCTCTTGGGTGCTTGGGCGCCCTAGACGGTTGGTGGTGTTCGGAGCTCAATCATTGTGGTGTAAAGCTCCGAGCAAGCGTCGGGGTCTCCAATTAGGTTGTGGAGATCGCCCCGAGCAATTTGACGGGTACCGGTGACCGCCCCCAAGGGTTGCCAAAGTGTACGGGTTCGGTGACCGCCCCCAAGGGTTGCCATTTGTACGGGTTCGGTGACCGCCCTCAAGGGTCCCTTAGTGGAATCACGGCATCTTGCATTGTGCGAGGGCGTGAGGAGATTACGGTGGCCCTAGTGGCTTCTTGGGGAGCATTGTGCCTCCACACCGTCCAAACGGAGATTAGCATCCGCAAGGGTGTGAACTTCGGGATACATCGTCGTCTCCGCGTGCCTCGGTTATCTCTTACCCGAACCCTTTACTTATGCACTTTACTTTGCGATAGCCATATTGTTTCTTGTCATATATCTTGCTATCACTTAGTTGTTTATCTTGCTTAGCATAAGTTGTTGGTGCACATAGGTGAGCCTAGTTGTTGTAGGTTTTGTGCTTGTCAAATTAACCGCTAGGTTTATTCCGCATTTGTTCAAGCCTAAACCGTAATTATTTTAAAGCGCCTATTCACCCCCCCCTCTAGGCGACATTCACGATCTTTCAGCAGGGGCTGTGGGTGTAACAATGGTATTGATGTCCTCATCATCCTCCCCTTCTTGAAATGAAGTCGTCCTCGACGGAAGCTCATCTTCCTCACCCAAATAAGGCTTCAAATCTGCAATGTTAAAAGTGGGACTAACCCCAAAATCTGCAGGTAGCTCAAGTTTATATGCATTATCATTTATTTTATCTAACACCTTAAAAGGACCATCAACACATGGCATTAGCTTTGATTTGCGCAAATCCAGAAATCTATCCTTATACAAATGTAACCAAACAAGATTGCCAGGTGCAAACACAACACGTTTTCTACCCTTATCTCCGGCAAGTTTATATTTGGCATTCATATGCTCAATGTTCTCCTTAGTTATCTCATGCATTTTTAAGATCATTTTAGCATGTTGTTTAGCATCAAAATTAACCTTCTCCGAAGATGGAAGAGGCAATAAATCAATGGGTGCACGAGGAAGGAAACCATACACAATCTCGAAAGGGCACATCTTAGTAGTATAATGCAATGAACGATTATAAGCAAATTCAATATGAGGCAAGCATTCTTCCCACATTTTCTTATTATTCTTAAAACCGCCCTAAGCATAGTAGACAATGTTCTATTGACTACTTCAGTTTGTCCATCAGTTTGGGGGTGACAAGTAGTACTAAAAAGCAGTTTAGTCCCCAACTTAGCCCATAAACATCTCCAAAAGTGGCTAAGAAATTTAGTATCACGATTTGAAACAATAGTATTTGGCACACCATGCAAGCGAATAATTTCACGAAAGAACAAATCAGCAACATTAACAGCATCATCGCTTTTATGACATGGTATAAAGTGTGCCATTTTCGAGAATCTATTCACGACAACAAATATGCTATCCCTCCCCTTCTTTGTTCGAGGTAAACCTAAAACAAAGTCCATAGATATATCCTCCCAAGGAACACTAGGTATAGGCAAAGGCATATATAAACCATGAGGATTGAGTCGTGACTTAGCTTTTTGACATGTAGTGCAGCGAGCAACAAAACGCTCAACATCCAGTCTCATCTTTGGCCAAAAGAAATGTGTAGCAAGTATATCCTCCGTCTTCTTCACGCCAAAGTGTCCCATTAATCCTCCTCCATACGCCTCCTGCAACAACAAAAGACGAACGGAGCTAGCTGGAATGCATAACTTGTTAGCACGAAACACAAATCCATCGTTAACGACGAACTTGTGCCATGTTATACCTTATTTACAATTATGCAATACATCTTTAAATTCAGCATCATGCACATATTGATCTTTGATGGTCTCCAAACCAAATATTTTAAAGTCAAGTTGTGAAAGCATAGTATAACGACGAGACAATGCATCAGCAATAACATTTTCTTTAACCTTCTTGTGTTTAATGACATAAGGAAAGGTCTCTATGAATTCAACCCATTTAGCATGTCTACAATTCAGTATGGCTTGACTTTTAATATGTTTCAAAGATTCATGATCAGAATGTATAACAAATTCCTTAGGCCATAAATAATGTTGCCATGTTTCTAAAGTCCAAACAAGAGCATATAATTCTTTATCATAAGTAGAATAGTTCAGACTAGGCCCACTCAATTTTTCATAAAAGTATGCAACATGTTTGCCATCTTGTAATAACACACCTCCTAATCCAATTCCACTAGCATCACATTCAAGCTCAAAAGTCTTATTAAAATCCAGAAGTTGGAGTAAAGGAGCATGTGTCAACTTATCTTTCAATACCGCGAAGGCTTCTTCCTGTGCGGTACCCCAAACAAAAGGCACATCCTTCTTTGTAAGCTCATTGAGAGGTGCAGCAATGGTGTTGAAATGTCTCACAAAACGCCCATAGAATCCAGCGAGGCCAAGAAAACTCCTCACTTGTGTGACCGTTTTGGGCTGCGGCCCCTCTCAATAGCTGCAATCCTGGCTTTATCAACTTCAATTCCCTGTGGAGTAACAACATAACCAAGAAAAGATACTCGGCCGGTGCAAAAGGTGCACTTCCCAAGGTTACCAAACAAACGTGCATCACGTAGAGCAATAAAAACAACACGTAAATGTTCGAAATGTTCTTCCAAAGATCTACTATAAATCAATATATCATCAAAGTAAACTACCACAAATCGTCCAATGAAAGCACGCAAAACTTCATTCATTAATCTCATGAAAGTACTAGGTGCATTAGTTAACCCAAAAGGCATGACTAACCACTCATATAATCCAAACTTAGTTTTAAATGTTGTTTTTCATTCATCTCCCAATTTCATACGAATTTGATGGTATCCACTACACAAATCAACTTTGGAGAATATTGTAGAGCAACTCAGTTCATCAAGCATATCATCTAGCCTGGGAATAGGATGACGATAACGAATAGTAATATTATTAATGCGTCTACAATCAACACACATACGTGACGTACCATCCTCTTTCGGTACTAAAATGATAGGAACAACAGAAGGACTAAGGGATTCGCGTATATAACTTTCGTCGAGTAGCTCCTGTACTTGACGCATAATCTCCTTTGTCTCCTCTGGATTGGTATGGTATGGTGCACGGTTGGGTAATGATGCACTGGGAATTAAGTCAATTTGATGCTCAATCCCTCGAATAGGTGGTAATCCCGGTGGCACGTCTTGTGGAAAGACATCAGCGAACTCCTGCAAAATGTTAGTGACAGCAGGAGGCAAAGAGGAAGGCACGTCCTCGAATGAAAATAATGCATCTTTGCACACAAAAGCATATCAAACAGATTTGCTGAAATCTAGATCATCAATATCAGATTTAGTGGCAAGTAAGCATGTACTTTTCAATTTAATTTCAGAAGCAACACTAGATGGTTTATTATTAGGCTGCATTTGTTGCTCAAATTCTTTTGCCACAATCTGATTTTCACTCTTATTTTGCTCCTGTTTTGCTTTACTAGCTCTATTAATATCATCTTTCAAAATATAATTAGGAGACGTAGGAAGCAAAGTAATATGTTTATCCTTGTGAACAAGAGTATACTGATTGTTTCTACCATGGTGTACAGAATTTTTATCAAATTGCCATGGTCTAACAAGTAATAAGGAACATGCTTGCATGGGTACCACATCACAATCAACAGAATCAGCATATGTAGCGGTACTAAAATGCACACGAACAGTACATGTTACCTTAACCTTGATGTTGTTGTTGAACCATTGGATATAGTAAGGATGTGAATGTGGTCTTGTGGTGAGAGAGAGATTCTCCACCATCTCCATGCTAGCCAAGTTGTTGCAGCTCCCTCCATCTATGATGACGCGAACAGAACGCTCCTTCACAACTCCCTTTGTATGAAACAAATTATGCCTCTGATTTTGCTTAGCTTGTGTGACCTGCACACTCAAAACACATTGAGCAACTAAATATTCATACATGTCAGCGTCTTCAGGAGCCATGTATTGCGTCTCATATTCAGAATCATCTCCAGCGTATTCTTCACGTGTAATAAGAGCCAAAGTCTCCTCATCATAGTCACTAGCGGACTCATACCCACCATCCTCGGTAGCAATCATCACACGCTGAGATTTGCATTCTCTCGCATAATGACCTCTTCCCTTACAACGACGACAAATAATATCACTTGTGTGCCCTGTTGATACCAGTGAAGAAGAAGAGCTCTGTGAAGGCCCAGCAGGTGTGCTTTTGGCAGATAGTGGTGGTTGTGCCTGCTTTCTTGTATCATGGCTGGAGGTAGCTGCTGATGGGGGTGCTGATGTAGTGGAAGTAGAGGATGCACGCGGTGTCCATGAGGAAGATCGACCTGCAGAAAAGTTAGTTCGCGCCAATGCCTGTCGATCCTGCACTTCACGTTCAGCTTTACAAGCAAGATGGAATAAACGAGTGATATTATTATATTCCTTATACTCTAAAATGGTCTGAATATCTTTATTTAATCCACCCATAAAACATGCAAGCATAGCTTCGTTATCCTCAACAATACAACATCTAATCATACCAGTTTGCAATTCCTGATAATATTCCTCTACAGAATTTTTTCCTTGTCTTAAACGCTGCAATTTTTGAAGCAATTCACATTGATAATATGGTGGAACCCAACGAGTATGCATAGCAGTTTTCAAAGCAACCCAAGTAGCTGGAATAGGATATAATCTACAATGTTCAGACCACCAAATAGAAGGAAAACTAGTGAATTCACAAACAGCAACAGCACCGTGTCTATCCTCAGGATATTGTAAGCATGTGAAACGTTGTTCAGTTTCTAATTCCCAAGTAAGATATACATCAGGAATGTATCTACCCTCAAACGGTGGAATATTCAATTTTAGTTTAGGAATATGGTCATAATCTCGTACCTGAGGTGGTGTTGCAGCCCTACCATTGCGACTATAAGCATGAGGACGACCTGGTGGTGGTGGTGCTGGTGGTTGCACATAGTTCTGATTTTGATCAACCCCATCCTCGTAATAGTCCTCCACCTCTGCGGTAGCAGCAGGAGCTACAGAAGCATCAATAGCAGCAGCGGCACCAGATGTTTGTCCTAGCTCAAGAGGAACACGCTGTGCTCGCCCTACTGTATCGCGGCGTGGAGGTGGTTGTAGGAGACGTTTGAGTACTTCATCAAACTTGGCGTCCAACTTGGTGTCAATTGTCTTCTCAATGTCATCCATCTTCTCCATTGCCTTTCCAAAGCTGGCCATCACGTCTTCCACCTGTTGACCCAACATTTGTTGAAACTTATCATGAAGCTCCTTGTTCGTCATGTTCTCCTAGCCAATCTCGTCGTCTTGTGGTCCTGCCATAGTTAGCAGTAATAGAAACACACAAGAATATGATCCTACAGACTACTGGAAAGTGGTGGTGCTGGGGTGTCACAAATCCGTCAAGCAAATCTCAAATTCTTACCAGTTCTTACCCGGCAGCAGGTGGTGATCAGCAACCGCTGTAGTCAAAACTCTCAAAGCTTGGATAGAGCGATTACCAGGGAGAGTCAAACGCACGATGTAGATGTACGTGGAGCTGGGAAGGCTTATAATATGGTAGCAAAAAGGGTCAGCAATAATCAATTCAGATATGCAAAGTTGAATAAACGCTCAACGACGGTACTGTGCTGGTCCTAGGCTAGACCGTGCTAGAGACGCGAGCCTAGAACACTAACAAAATCACAGCATGACACGTAATCAAGGGAGGAGCACACTCTGAATTTTTTTTGCTTTTTCACCTTTTTGCACTTTCTTCCTCTTTTTTTCTCCGCAACAATTTTTTTGAAAAATTCTACAAATGGTCTAAAAACTGCCTAGCCAGAATTTTCCAGACTCAGTTTTTTTAGTTTGGAACTATTTTTCTACTGCGGGTAGCACGGAAGTTGGGGAGTCCGACTTGGTCATGACTCGTAGTATCGCGTGATCGGGAACTCGAAAATAAAGGAACAAATACTGGACTCGGACTAGGACTAGTGGCGGAGATGAATCTGGTGGAACTCGGACTGGTGATGGTGGTATATGATGGGCGGTGGAGGACGGACTAGTGGCGAATCTATGGTCGAGGTGGACTCGGATTGGCGTGATGGTGACCTGATGGATGTATATGACTCGGATTGGTGACGGATATGTGGTGGATGTATATGGACTTGGATTGGCAGCGGAAATTTGGTGATGGTATATGGCAGTGGCGATGACGATGGTGTGGCGGCGACGTGAAAACCTGTGACCAGAACTCGAAACTCTAAGGTAACTAGACACAAGACCAGCAACTCGACACGACGATGCAACCGCAAATTCAACAAAGCAAAACACTAAAAAGATTATGCAAAGGCTCAGATTGGTTCGGATATGATGAACTAACCCTAAAAATTTTTTGGCTTTTTTTTGGACTATAGGTATGAAGAACAGACTCGATCTAAACTATAAAAAACTGGAAAATCTCACCGAGCAACCTGGAAATCTGATACCACTTGATAGTGGCGAAGGTGTCCTGATGTTTTGATGAGATAGCTATCGTTTTCTATGGGAGTCGACTTTGACGATCCGACTACAAACGTGCAAAGACGTCGCGCCTTAGCAATCGCTAACCAACTTTCGAGGGGTTATTGACCACGCCGGAGCACAATCAACCTGACCACGAGGGTCTATTTCCTGCGAGCAAACAAAGAACAAGCAAGAAATTGAGATTGCAATCTGGATATTGCAAATAAAAGAGGAAAGCTTTATTAATGAAGGTGGGGTTTTGTGACGTCTTGGTCTGGTCGTTGAACACAAATGAAGTACGTGAAGTTGCAGCTATGGCGAACTTTTAATCTAAACAAAACCCAAAGTCGAAACGGTGCCCTAAGGGCTGTATATATGGAGGAAGAGGGGGGAATTTCGTGGCCCTTGGGGGAGGGGTCCGAAACGAACCCTATCTCTTGTTTCCCCACACATACGGACTCTAAAAACAGCCTATACTTATGTATTTCGAAATTACATGGGCCTGGCCCAAAAATAAGGTGACGCAGCACCTATAGTAGCCTCTGGACGAATTTATGAAGTGGCGTATTGCATATTTCGTCCAAGGCTTCATGCACTCATTATGGCGGCTTCAAAGTCCTGAAATCATCACTTGTAAATCCGCTCTTGCCATCATCTCCGTGCTTGATCTTGCTCCAATGTTCCCTCTTGTCCCAGCTAGGCCCTTCATTTGTAAGCAAGACAAACGTATCAAATTTAGGCAACATCATATTCTCATGAACATTAGAATCATTACCAAGAAACGAAAGTACCTGATAATTTAATTGGCGTGCGCGAGCTCTAGTAATTGGTCCAGTATGTATACCAGCAGGGGATGTGGGTGTAACAATGGTATTGATGTCCTCATCATCATATCTAGGGGGGAAATCATAATCATCAGTTTCAATAATATCATTAGTTTCAGTAATTTCATTCTCTCTAACCCTAGCAAGTTGTTCATCAAGAAATGCACCAAGTGGCACATTATTATCAAGCAGAGAAGTAGTTTCATCATAAGCAACATGCATAGCAGAAGTGGCATCATCAATAACATGCGACATATCAGAATCAATAGCAGGTGTAGGTGTCGCAAGTTTACTCAAAACAGAAGGAGAATCAAGTGCAGAGCTAGATGGCAGTTCCTTACCTCCCCTCGTAGTTGAGGGATAGATCTTGGTTTTGTTGTCTTTCAGATTCCTCATAGTGATCAACAGATATAAATCCCAAGGAACTCAAAGAATAGAGCTATGCTCCCTGGCACCGGCGCTAGAAAAAGGTCTTGATAACCCACAAGTATAGGGGATCACAACAGTTTTTGAGGGTAGAGTATTCAACCCAAATTTATTGATTCAACACAAGGGAAGCCAAAGAATATTCTCAAGTATTAGCAGCTGAGTTGTCAATTCAACCACACCTGAAAGACTTAATATCTGCAGCAAAATATTTAGTAGCAAAGTAGTATGGAAGTAACGGTAACAGTGGCAAAAGTAACTGTAGTAGTTTTGTAGCAATCGTGACAGTAGCAACAGAAAAGTAACTAAGCAAAGATCAATATGAAACGAGCTCGTAGGCAATGGGTCAATGATGGATAATTATGTCAGATGGCATTCATCATGCAACGGTTATAACATCGGGTGACACAAAACTAGCTCCAGTTCATAAATATAATGTAGGCATGTATTTCGAATATATTCATACGTGCTTATGGAAAAGAACTTGCATGACTTCTTTTGTCCTACCCTCCCATGGCAGCGGGGTCCTATTGGAAACTAAGGGATATTAAGACCTCCTTTTAATAGAGTACCGGACCAAAGCATTAGCACTTAGTGAATACATGAACTCCTCAAACTACGGTCATCACCGGGACTGGTCCCGACTATTGTCACTCCGGGGTTGCCGGATCATAACATGTAGTAGGTGACTATAACTTGCAATATCGGATCAAGAACACAAATATATTCATGAAAACATAATAGGTTCAGATCTGAAATCATGGCACTCGGGCCCTAGTGACAAGCATTAAGCATAGCAAAGTCATAGCAACATCAATCTTAGAACATAGTGGATACTAGAGATCAAACCCTAACAAAACTAACTTGATTACATGGTAAATCTCATCCAACCCATCACGGTCCAGCAAGCCTATGATGGATTACTCACGCACGGCGGTGAGCATCATGAAATTGGTGATGGATGATGGTTGATGATGATGATGGCGATGGATTCCCCTCTCCGGAGCCCCGAACAGACTCCAGATCTACCCTCCCAAGGAAGAACATGGCTTGGCGGCGGCTCTGTATCGTAAAACGCGATGAATCCTTCTCTCTGATTTTTTCTCCCCGAAAGAGAATATATGGAGTTGGAGTTGAGGTCGGTGGAGGTCCAGGGGGCCCACAAGGTCGGTTGGTGCGCCCCCTACCCTTGTGGCCAGGGTGTGGGCCCCCTTCACTTGATTCTTTTGCCAATATTTTTTATTAATTCCAAAAATTATCTCCGTGAAGTTTTAGGTCATCCCGAGAACTTTTATTTCTGCATAAAAATAACACCATGGCAATTCTGCTGAAAACAACGCCAGTCCGGGTTAGTTCCATTCAAATCATGCAAGTTAGAGTCCAAAACAAGGGCAAAAGAGTTTGGAAAAGTAGATACGATGGAGACGTATCACTCAACCATAGGTTCTATCATGTATGCTATGTTGTGTACCAGACCTGATGTGTGCCTTGCCATAAGTCTGGCAGGGAGGTACCAAAGTAATCCAGGAGTGGATCACTGGACAACGATCAAGAACATCCCGAAGTACCTGAAAAGGATCAAGGATATGTTTCTCGTTTATGGAGGTGCCAAAGAACACGTCGTAAATGGTTACGTCGATGCTAGCTTTGACACTGATCCGGATGACTCTAAGTCACAAGCCGGATACATATTTATATTGAATGGTGGAGCTGTCAGTTGGTGCAGTTCCAAGCAGAGCGTCGTGGCGGGATCTACGTGTGAAGTGGAGTACATAGCTGCTTCGGAAGCAGCAAATGAAGGAGTCTGGATGAAGGAGTACATATCCGATCTGGGTGTAATACCTAGTGCATCGGATCCAATGAAAATCTTTTGTGACAACACTGGAGCAATTGCCTTGGCAAAAGAATCCAGGTTTCACAAAAGAACCAAACATATCAAGAGACGCTTCAACTCTATTCGTGAACAAGTCAAGGATGGAGACATACAAATTTGCAAGATACATACGGATCTGAATGTGGCAGACCCGTTGACTAAGCCTCTTCCATGAGCAAAACATGATCAGCACCAAGACTCCATGGGTGTTAGAATCATTACAATGTAATCTAGATTATTGACTCTAGTGCAAGTGGGAGACTGAAGGAAATATGCCCTAGAGGCAATAATAAAGTTGTTATTTTATACTTCCTTATTCATGATAAGGGTTTATTATTCATGCAAGAATTGTATTGATCGGAAACCTTAATACATGTGTGAATAGATAAACAAACACCATGTCCCTAGTGATCCTCTACTAGACTAGCTCGTTGATCAAATATGGTTAAGGTTTCCTAACCATGGACATGAGTTGTCATTTGATAATGAGATCACATCATTAGGAGAATGATGTGATGGATAAGAACCATCCGTTAGCTTAGCATAATGATCGTTCAGTTTTATTGCTATTGCTTTCTTCATGTCAGATACATATTCCTTCGACTATGAGATTATGCAACTCCCGGATACTGGAGAAATGCCTTGTGTGCTATCAAACGTCACAACAACTTGGTGATTATAAAGATGCTCTACAGGTATCTACGAAGGTGTTTGTTGGGTTGGCATAGATCGAGATTAGGATTTGTCACTCCGAGTATCGGAGAGGTATCTGATGTCTACTACACAACCTTCTTCTTGTAGACGTCGTTGGGCCTCCAAGTGCAGAGGTTTGTAGGACAGTAGCAAATTTCCCTCAAGTGGATGACCTAAGGTTTATCAATCCGTGGGAGGCGTAGGATGAAGATGGTCTCTCTCAAACAACCCTGCAACCAAATAACAAAGAGTCTCTTGTGTCCCCAACACACCCAATACAATGGTAAATTGTACAGGTACACTAGTTCGGCGAAGAGATGGTGATACAAGTGCAATATGGATGGTAGATATAGGTTTTTGTAATCTGAAATTATAAAAACAGCAAGGAAACAAGTAATAAAAGTGAGCAGAAACGGTATTGCAATGCTAGGAAACAAGGCCTAGGGTTCATACTTTCACTAGTGCAAGTTCTCTCAACAATGATAACATAATGAGATCATATAACAATCCCTCAACATGCAACAAAGAGTCACTCCAAAGTCGATTAATAGCGAGAACGAACGAAGAGATTATTGTAGGGTACGAAACCACCTCAAAGTTATTCTTTCCGATCAATCCATTGGGCTATTCCTATAAGTGTCACAAACAGCCCTAGAGTTCATAGTAAAATAACACCTTAAGACACAAATCAACCAAAACCCTAATGTCACCTAGATACTCCAATGTCACCTCAAGTATCCGCGGGTATGATTATACGACATGCATCACACAATCTCAGATTCATCTATTCAACCAACACAAAGAACTTCAAAGAGTGCCCCAAAGTTTCTACCGAAGAGTCAAGACGAAAATGTGTGCCAACCCCTATGCATAGATTCCAAAGGACACGGAACCCACAAGTTGATCACCAAAACATACATCAAGTGAATCAAATAGAATACCCCATTGTCACCACGGGTATCCCACGCAAGACATAAATCAAGTGTTCTCAAATCCTTAAAGACTCAATCCGATAAGATAACTTTGAAGGAAAAACTCAATCCATTACAAGAGAGTAGACGGGGAGAAACATCATAAGATCCAACTATAGTAGAAAAGCTCGCGGTACATCAAGATCGTGCCAAATCAAGAACACGAGAGAGAGAGAGAGATCAAAGACATAGCTACAGGTACATACCCTCAGCCCCGACGCTGAACTACTCCCTCCTCGTCATGGAGAGCGCCGGGATGATGAAGATGGCCACCGGTGATGATTCCCCCCTCCGGCAGGGTGCCGGAACAGGGCCCCGATTGGTTTTTGGTGGCCGAAGAGGCTTGCGGCGGCGGAACTCCCGATCTAGGTTTCTTTCTGGGGTTTTTTGTATTTATAGGAATTTTTGGCGTCGGTATCACGTCAAGGGGGTGTCCGAGCCATCCACGAGATAGGGGGCGCGCCCTCCACCCTCGTGGATGGCTCGGGACTCTTCTGGCCCAACTCTTTTACTCTGGAGGCTTCTTTTGGTCCATAAAAAAGCATCAAAAATTGGCACGTCAATTGGACTCCGTTTGGTATTCCTTTTCTGTAAAACTCAAAAACAAGGAAAAAAATAAAAACTGGCACTGGGCTCTAGGTTAATAGGTTAGTCCCAAAAATCATATAAAACAACATATAAATGCACATAAAACATCCAAGATGGATAATATAATAGCATGGAACAATAAAAAATTGTAGATACGTTGGAGACGTATCAAGCATCCCCAAGCTTAATTCCTGCTCGTCCTCGAGTAGGTAAATGATAAAAATAGAATTTTTGATGTGGAATGCTACCTAGCATATTTATCAATGTAATCTTCTTTATTGTGGCAAGAATATTCAGATCCATAAGATTCAAAACAAAAGTTTAATATTGACATGAAAACAATAATACTTCAAGCATACTGACAAAGCAATTATGTCTTCTCAAAATAATATGGCCAAAGAAAGTTCATCCCTACAAAATCATATAGTTTGGCTATGCTCTATCTTCATCACACAAAATATTTAAATCATGCACAACCCAGATGACAAGCCAAGCAATTGTTTCATACTTTTGATGTTCTCAAACTCTTTCAATCTACACGTAATACATGAGCGTGAGCCGTCGACATAGCACTATAGGTGGAATAGAATGGTGGTTGTGGAGAAGACAAAAAGGGAGAAGATAGTCTCACATCAACTAGGCGTATCAATGGGCTATGAAGTTGCCCATCAATAGATATCAATGTGAGTGAGTAGGGATTGCCATGCAACGGATGCAGAGCTATAAGTGTATGAAAGCTCAAAAAGAAACTAAGTGGGTGTGGATCCAACTCACTTGCTCATGAAGACCTAGGGCATTTTGAGGAAGCCCATCATTGGAATATACAAGCCAAGTTCTATAATGAAATATTCCCACTAGTATATGAAAGTGACAACATAGGAGACTCTCTATCATGAAGATCATGGTGCTACTTTGAAGCACAAGTGTGGTAAAAGGATAGTAGCATTGCCCCTTCTATCTTTTTCTCTCATTTTTTATTTGGGCCTTTCTCATTTTTTATGGCCTTTTTTTTCTTTTTTCTTTTTTTCGTCCGGAGTCTCATCCCGACTTGTGGGGGAATCATAGTCTCCATCATCCTTTCCTCACTGGGACAATGCTCTAATAATGAAGATCATCACACTTTTATTTACTTACAACACAAGAATTACAACTCAATACTTAGAACAAAAATATGACTCTATGTGAATGCCTCCGGCAGTATACCGGGATGTGCAATGATTCAAGAGTGACATGTATGAAAGAATTATGAAGGTGGCTTTGCCACAAATACGATGTCAACTACATGATCATGCAAAGCAATATGACAATGATGGAGCGTGTCATAATAAACGGAACGGTGGAAAGTTGCATGGAAATATATCTTGGAATGGCTATGGAAATGTCATAATAGGTAGGTATGGTGGCTGTTTTGAGGAAGGTATATGGTTGGTGTATGGTACCGGCGAAAGTTGCGTGGTACTAGAGAGGCTAGCAATGGTGGAAGGGTGAGAGTGCGTATAATCCATGGACTCACCATTAGTCATAAAGAACCCATATACTTATTGCAAAAATCTATTAGTTATCGAAACGAAGTACTACGCACATGCTCCTAGGGGGATATATTGGTAGAAAAATACCATCGCTCGTCCCCGACCGCCACTCATAAGGAAGACAATCAAAAAATAAATCATGCTCCGACTTCATCACATAACGGTTCACCATACGTGCATGCTACGGGAATCACAAACTTTAACACAAGTATCTCTCAAATTCACAACTACTCAACTAGCATGACTCTAATATCACCATCTTCATATCTCAAAACAATCATAAGGAATCAAACTTCTCATAGTATTCAATGCACTTTATATGAAAGTTTTTATTATATCCCTCTTGGATACCCATCATATTAGGACTAGTTTTATCACCCAAGAAAATTACCATGCTGTTTAAGACTATAAAAATAATATAATTGAAGCATGAGAGCTCATCTATTTCTTCAAAATAAAACCACCGTCGTGCTCTAAAAAGATATAAGTGAAGCACTAGAGCAAATGACAAACTACTCTAAAAGATATAAGTGAAGATCAATGAGTAGTCGAATAATTATGTAACTATGTCAAGACTCTCTAACATTTAAGAATTTCAGATCTTGGGATTTTATTCAAACAGCAAGCAAAATAAAATAAAATAAAATTACGCTCCAAGCAAAACACATATCATGTGGTGAATAAAAATATAGCTCCAAGTAAGGTTGCCGATGAACGAAGACGAAAGAGGGAATGCCATCCGGGGCATCCCCAAGCTTAGGCTCTTGGTTGTCCTTGAATATTACCTTTGGGTGCCTTGGGAATCCCCAAGCTTAGGCTCTTGCCACTCCTTATTCCGTAGTCCATCGAATCTTTACCCAAAACTTGAAAACTTCACAACACAAAACTTAACAGAAAACTCGTAAGCTCCGTTAGTATAAGAAAATAAATCACCACTTAGGTACTGTTGTGAACTCATTCTAAATTCATATTGGTGGAATATCTACTGTATTCCAACTTCTCTATGGTTCATACCCTCCGATACTACTCATAGGTTCATCAAAATAAGCAAACAACACATAGAAAACAGAATCTGTCAAAAACAGAACAGTCTGTAGTAATCTGTAACTCACGAATACTTCTGTAACCCCAAAAATCCATCAAAATTAGGAAAACCTGAGCAATTTGTGTACCAATTAATAGCAAAAAGAATCAGATCAAAAGCACGTTTCTGTGAATAATCAAAACTAATTTACTGAGCGCAGAAGTTTCTGATTTTCAGCAGGATCAACACAACTATCACCATAAGCTATCCTAAAGGTCTTACTTCGCACTTTATTGAAACAAAAGCTATAAAACATGATTACTACAGTAGCTTAATCATGTGAACACACAAAAACAGTAAGGGTAAATATTGGGTTGTCTCCCAACAAGCGCTTTTTCTTTAATGCCTTTTTAGCTAGGCATGATGATTTCAATGATGTTCACATAAAAGATAAGAATTGAAACACAAAGAGAGCATCATGAAGAATATGACTAGCACATTTAAGTCTAACCCACTTCCTATGCATAGGGATTTTGTGAGCAAACAACTTATGGGAACAATAATCAACTAGCATAGGAAGGCAAAACAAGCATAACTTCATGATTTTCAACGCATAGAGAGGAAACTTGATATTATTGCAACTCCTACAAGCATATATTCCTCCCTCATAATAATTTTCAGTAGAATCATGAATGAATTCAACAACATAACTATCACACAAATCATTCTTTTCATGATCTACAAACATAGAATTTTTATTACTCTCCACATAAGCAAATTTCTTCTCATGAATAGTAGTGAGAGCAAACTCAACAAAATAACTATCATGTGAGGCATAATTCAATTGAAAATTAAAATCATGCTGACAAGTTTCATGGTTATCATTGTTCTTTATAGCATGCATGTCATCACAATAATCATCATAGATAGCAACTTTGTTCTCATAATTAATTGGAACCTCTTCCGAAATAGTGGAATCATCACTAAATAAAGTCATGACCTCTCCAAATACACTTTCATAATTATCACAATAAGATTCAACACCCTCCAAAATAGTGGGATCATTACTTCCTAAAGTTGACACTCTTCCAAACCCACTTTCATCAATATAATCATCATAAATAGGGGGCATGCTATCATCATAATATATTTTCTCATCAAAACTTGGGGGACTAAAAATATCATCTTCATCAAACATAGCATCCCCAAGCTTGTGGCTTTGCATATCATTAGCATCATGGATATTCAAGGAATTCATACTAATAACATTGCAATCATGCTCATCATGATTTAGTGCCAAACATTTTAATGCATTCTTCTTCTAGCACTTGGGCACAATTTTCCTTTCCATCATTTTCACGGAAGACATTAAAAAGATGAAGCATATGAGGCAACCTCAATTCCATTTTTTTGTATATTTCTTTTATAGAGTAGACTAGTGATAAAACAAGAAACTAAAAGATTCAATTGCAAGACCTAAAGATATACCTTCAAGCACTAACCTCCTCGGCAACGGCGCCAGAAAAGAGCTTAGTTGACGGGGTGTTAGTGCCGCTTACCTAGCCTCCTCGGCAACAGCGCCAGAAAAGAGCTTGATGTCTAATACACAACCTTCTTCTTGTAGACGTTGTTGGGCCTCCAAGTGCAGAGGTTTGTAGGACAGCAGCAAATTTCCCTCAAGTGGATGACCTAAGGTTTATCAATCCTTGGGAGGCGTAGGATGAAGATGGTCTCTCTCAAACAACCCTGCAACCAAATAACAAAGAGTCTCTTGTGTCCCCAACACACCCAATACAATGGTAAATTTTACACGTGCACTAGTTCGGCGAAGAGATGGTGATACAAGTGCAATATGGATGGTAGATATAGGTTTTTGTAATCTGAAATTAAAAAAAACAGCAAAGTAACAAGTAATAAAAGTGAGCAGAAACGGTATTGCAATGCTAGGAAACAAAGCCTAGGGTTCATAATTTCACTAGTGCAAGTTCTCTCAACAATGATAACATAATTAGATCATATAACAATCCCTCAACATGCAACAAAGAGTCACTCCAAAGTCACTAATAGCGGAGAACAAATGAAGAGATTATTGTAGGGTACGAAACCACCTCAAAGTTATTCTTTCCGATCAATCCATCGGGCTATTTCTATAAGTGTCACAAACAGCCCTATAGTTCGTAGTAAAATAACACCTTAAGACACAAATCAACCAAAACCATAATGTCACCTAGATACTCCAATGTCACCTCAAGTATCCGTGGGTATGATTATACAATATGCATCACACAATCTCAGATTCATCTATTCAACCAACACAAAGAACTTCAAAGAGTGCCCCAAAGTTTCTACCGGAGAGTCAAGACGAAAACGTGTGCCAACCCCTATGCATAGATTCCCAAGGTCACGGAACCCGCAAGTTGATCACCAAAACATACATCAAGTGAATCAATAGAATACCCCATTGTCACCACGGGTATCCCATGCAAGACATACATCAAGTGTTCTCAAATCCTTAAAGACTCAATCCGATAAGATAACTTCGAAGGGAAAACTCAATCCATTACAAGAGAGAAGAGGGGGAGAAACATCATAAGATCCAACTATAGTAGCAAAGCTCGCGGTACATCAAGATCGTGCCAAATCAAGAACACAAGAGAGAGAGAGAGAGATCAAAGACATAGCTACTGGTACATACCCTCAGCCCCGAGGGTGAACTACTCCCTCCTCATCATGGAGAATGCCGGTATTATGAAGATGGCCACCGGTGATGATTCCCCCCTCCGGCAGGGTGCCGGAATAGGGTCCCGATTGGTTTTTGGTGGCTATCGAGGCTTGCGGCGGTGGAACTCCCGATCTAGGTTTATTTCTGGGGGTTTCAGTATTTATAGGAATTTTTGGCGTTGGTCTCACGTCAGGGGGGTCTCCGAGCCATCCACGAGATAGGGGGTGCGCCCAGGGGGTTAGGGCGCGCCCACCACCCTCGTGGACGGTCCAGGACAATGCCCAGAGAAATTATGCTACTACTGAAAAAGAATTCTTAGCAGTTGTATTTGCTTGTGATAAGTTCAGACCTTATATTGTTGATTCTAAAGTAACTATTCACACGGATCATGCTGCTATTAAATATGTTGTGGAAAAGAATGATGCTAAACCTAGACTTATTAGATGGGTTCTCTTGCTACAAGAATTTGATTTGCACATTATTGATAGAAAGGGAGCTGAGAACCCCGTTGCAGACAACTTGTCTAGGTTAGAAAATGTTCTTGATGACCCACTACCTATTGATGATAGCTTTCCTAATGAACAATTAAATGTCATAAAAGCTTCTCGTACTGCTCCATGGTATGCTGATTATGCTAATTACATTGTTACTAAATTCATACCACCTAGTTTCACATACCAGCAAAAGAAAAAGTTTTTCTATGATTTGAGACATTACTTTTGGGATGACCCACATCTTTATAAAGAAGGAGTAGATGGTGTTATTAGGCGTTGTGTACCTGAGCATGAATAGGAACAAATCCTACGCAAGTGTCACTCCGAAGCTTATGGAGGACACCACGCTGGAGATAGAACTGCACAAAGGTATTGCAATCTGCTTTTATTGTCCTACTCTCTTCAAGGATGCTCGTAAGTTTGTCTTATCTTGTGATGAATGTCAAAGAATTGGTAATATTAGTAGACGTCAGGAAATGCCTATGAATTATTCACTTGTTATTAAACCATTTGATGTTTGGGGCTTTGATTATATGGGACCGTTTCCTGCCTCTAATGGGTATACTCATATTTTAGTTGTTGTTGATTACGTTACTAAGTGGGTAGAAGCTATTCCAACTAGTAGTGCTGATCATAACACCTCTATTAAGATGCTTAAAGAAGTTCTTTTCCGAGGTTTGGAGTCCCTAGATATTTAATGACTGATGGTGGTTCACATTTTATTCATGGTGCTTTTCGTAAAATGCTTGCCAAGTATGATGTTAATCATAGAATTGCATCTCCTTATCACCCACAGTCTAGTGGTCAAGTAGAATTGAGTAATAGAGAACTCAAATTAATTTTGCAAAAGACTGTTAATAGATTTAGAAAGAATTGGTCCAAGAAACTTGATGATGCATTATGGGCATATAGAACTGCATATAAAAATCCTATGGGTATGTCTCCGTATAAAATGGTTTATGGAAAAGCATGTCACTTACCTCTCGAACTAGAACATAAAGCATATTGGGCTATTAAAGAGCTCAATTATGATTTCAAACTTGCCGGTGAGAAGAGGTTATTTGACATTAGCTCACTTGATGAATGGAGAACCCAAGCCTATGAGAATGCCAAACTGTTTAAAGAAAAAGTTAAAAGATGGCATGACAAAAGAATACAAAAGCGTGAGTTTAATGTAGGTGATTATGTATTATTATACAACTCTCGTTTAAGACTTTTTGCAGGAAAACTTCTCTCTAAATGGGAAGGCCCTTACGTTATCGAGGAGGTATATCGTTCCGGTGCCATAAAAATCAACAACTTCGAAGGCACAAATCCGAAAGTGGTGAACGGTCAAAGAATCAAACATTATATCTCAGGTAATCCTATAAATGTTGAAACCAATGTTATTGAAACCATAACCCCGGAGGAATACATAAGGGACACTTTCCAGAATGTTTCAGACTCCAAAAAGGAATAGGTATGTGGTACGGTAAGTAAACCGACTCCAAAACAGTTCTAATGGGAATTTTTCTCCGGTTTGGAATATTTAGAAAAATAGAAAAATAAGAAGCAGTCCAGGAAGGACACGAGGGCTCCACGAGGGTGGAGGGCGCGCCCTACCCCCTGGGCGTGCCCCCTGCCTCGTGGGCACCTCGTGCGCTCTCCAGACTCCGTTTTCTTGCACGATACTTCTTTCGGTCGGTAAAAATTCATTATATAATCTCCCGAAGGTTTTTACCACCGTATCACGCAATTATCCTCTATTCTTGTTTCGAGCTGTTTTTTGTCAGGGTTGTCAAGGCCAGGCATCATGTTGTCCCCCTCCTCCAACAATGGTGACAACGATACTTGGCTAATGAAGACAGAGCTGAAGAGGGAAGAACCCATGGAGATCAACAAGGATGAAGGGATCAAGAAGGCTACGGAGGACCCAGTTCCGGCAACAGAAGACATCCTTCAACTTGATCACAATCTTCTTACCCCAACTGAGATCGAAGCTTTCAAGATGATTGAGTTAGCTCATATACAAAACAAGTATCTCACACGTGAAAATATTTTGTTGAAGGAGCATATCGCTGCACTCAAGGGCATTATCCGCAAGTTGGAGGATCTCTTACGCTCGATGTGCGACTACCCAACAACTCCACCATCTTCTTCACCTGCAAAGGAGATCTAATCACATGGGTATGGGCACTCCCCTTGGCAACTGCCAAGCTTGGGGGAGGTGCCCCGGTATCGTATCACCATCACACTCCTATCTTTACCTTTTTCTTAGTTCGATCCTTTTAGTAATATCTTGATCTAGTAGAATAAAGTTTTGGTATGATCTAGTTTTGAGTTTTGCTTTATGATCCCTTTATGTAATCGAGTCCGTGAGCTATATAATAAAGATTAGTGTTGAGTCAAGGGCTTGATTGTTTTGCTATGATCTTGGGGGAATAAAAAAAGAAAGAAAGAGTAAAAAGAAACAAAGAGATCATATTGATCTTATGGAGAGTAATGACTTCACATAGAAAGAGTATGATGATTAAAAGTTGTTGAGAGTTGACAAACATAGCTTTGGTCATCGTTGCAATTAATAGGAAGTAATAAAGAAAGAGAGGTTTCACATATAAATATACTATCTTGGACATCTTTTATGATTGTGAGCACTCATTAAAGTATGACATGATAAAGAGTTGATGTTGGACAAGGAAGACAACGTAATGGGTTATGTTTTCTTATATTTTAGATAAAGTATATTGTCATGGATCATCCAACATGTTGAGCTTGCCTTTCTCCCTCATGCTAGCCAAATGCTTTGCACCAAGTAGAGATACTACTTGTGCTTCCAAATACCCTTAAACCCAGTTTTGCCATGAGAGTCCACCATATCTACCTATGGATTGAGCAAGATCCTTCAAGTAAGTTGTCATCGGTGCAAGCAATAAAAATTGCTCTCTAAATATGTATGACTTATTAGTGTGGGAGAAAATAAGCTTTATACGATCTTGTGATGTGGAAGAAATAAAAGCGACGGACTGCATAATAAAGGTGCACATCACAAGTGGCAATATAAAGTGACGTTCTTTCGCATTAAGATTTTGTGCATCCAACCTTGAAAGCGCATGACAACCTCTGCTTCCCTCTGCGAAGGGCCTATCTTTTACTTTTATCTTATACCTCATGCAAGAGTCATGGTGATCTTCACCTTTCCTTTTTACATTTTATCCTTTGGCAAGCACAGTAGTTGGAAAGATCCTGATATATATATCTAATTGGATGTAAGTTAGCATGGACTATTATTGTTGACATTACCCTTGAGGTAAAAGGTTGGGAGGCGAAACTATAAGCCCCTATCTTTCTCTGTGTCCGATTAAAACTCCGTAACCACAAGTATTGCGTGAGTGTTAGCAATTGTGAAAGACTAAATGATAGTTGAGTATGTGGACTTGCTGAAAAGCTCCTATATTGACTCCTTCTGATGTTATGATAAATTGCAATTGCTTCAATGACTGAGATTATAGTTTGTTGGTTCTCAATAAAGTTTCCGATTCATACTTGACGTTGTGAATAGATTATTACTTGAGCATAAGAAATCATATGACAATATCCATATATGTTGCTGTTATAAGAAGGATCATGATGCCCTCATGTCCGTATTTTATTTTATTGACACCTCTACCTCTAAACATGTGGACATATTTATCGTTACCGGCTTCCGCTTGAGGACAAGCGAGGTCTAAGCTTGGGGGAGTTGATACGTCCATTTTACATCATACTTATGCCTATTCTCTCTTATTTTTCAAGGTTTACATAAAGAGGGAGAATGCCGGCAGCTGGAAAAGGAGCAAATATTAGAGACCTATTCTGCACAACTCCAAAAGTCCTGAAACTCCACGGAAGTTATTTTTGGAAATAATAATAAATACTAAGCGAAGAAAATACCAGAGGGGACCCACACCCTGGGCACGAGGGTGGGGGGCGCGCCCTACCCCCCTGGGCACGCCCCTTGCCTCGTGGGCCCCCTGGTGGCCCTCCGATGCCCATCTTCTGCTATATGAAGTCTTTCGCCCGAAGAAAAATCATAAGCAAGCTTTCGGGAAGAAACTCCGCCGCCACGAGGCGGAACCAATCTAGGGCTCCGGCAAAGCTGTTCTGCAGGGGGAACTTCCCTCCGGGAGGGGGAAATCATCGCCATCGTCATCACCAATGATCCTCTCATCGGGAGGGGGTCAATCTCCATCAACATCTTCACCAACACCATCTCCTCTTGATGTCTACTGCACAACCTTCTTCTTGTAGACGTTGTTGGGCCTCCAAGTGCAGAGGTTTGTAGGACAGTAGCAAATTTCCCTCAAGTGGATGACCTAAGGTTTATCAATCCGTGGGAGGTGTAGGATGAAGATGGTCTCTCTCAAACAACCCTGCAACCAAATAACAAAGAGTCTCTTGTGTCCCCAACACACCCAATACAACAGTAAATTGTATAGGCGCACTAGTTCGGCGAAGAGATGGTGATACAAGTGCAATATGGATGGTAGATATAGGTTTTTGTAATCTGAAAATATAAAAACAACAAGGTAACTAAAGATAAAAGTGAGCGTAAACAGTACTGCAATGCTAGGAAACAAGGCCTAGGGTTCATACTTTCACTAGTGCAAGTTCTCTCAACAATAATAACATAATTGGATCACATAACTATCCCTCAACATGCAACAAAGATTCACTCCAAAGTCACTAATAGCGGAGAACATACGAAGAGATTATGGTAGGGTACGAAACCACCTCAAAGTTATTCTTTCGGATCGATCTATTCAAGAGTTCGTACTAGAATAACACCTTAAGACACATATCAACCAAAACCCTAATGTCACCTAGATACTCCAATGTCACCTCAAGTATCCGTGGGCATGATTATAGATATGCATCACACAATCTCAGATTCATCTATTCAACCAACACAAAGAACTTCAAAGAGCGCCCCAAAGTTTCCACCGGAGAGTCAAGACGAAAACGTGTGCCAACCCCTATGCATAGGTTCTTGGGCGGAACCCGCAAGTTGATCACCAAAACATACATCAAGTGGATCACGTGATATCCCATTATCACCACAGATAAGCACGGCAAGACATACATCAAGTGTTCTCAAATCCTTAAAGACTCAATCCGATAAGATAACTTCAAAGGGAAAACTCAATTCATTACAAGAGAGTAGAGGGGGAGAAACATCATAAGATCCAACTATAATAGCAAAGCTCGCGATACATCAAGATCATACCACCTCAAGAACACGAGAGAGAGAGAGAGAGAGAGAGATCAAACACATAGCTACTGGTACATACCCTCAGCCCCGAGGGTGAACTACTCCCTCCTTCTCATGGAGAGCGCCGGGATGATGAAGATGGCCACCGGTGTGGGATCCCCCCTCCGGCAGGGTGCCGGAACAGGGTCCCGATCGGTTTTTGGTGGCTACAGAGGCTTGCGGTGGCTGAACTCCCGATCTGATCTGTTCCCCGATGGTTTTAGGGTATATTGATATATATAGGCGAAAGAAGTTGGTCAGGGGAGCCACGAGGGGCCCACGACGGTGGAGGGCGTGCCCAGGGGGGTGGGCGCCCCCTTGCCTCGTGCCTTCCTCGTTGCTTCCCTTACGTACACTCCAAGTCTTCTGGATTGCTTCCGTTCCAAAAATAACTTTCCCGAAGGTTTCATTCCGTTTGGACTTCGTTTGATATTCCTTTTCTGCGAAACACTGAAACAAGGGAAAAAACAGAAACTGGCACTGGGCTCTGGGTTAATAAGTTAGTCCCAAAATAATATAAAAGTGCATAGTAAAGCCCATTAAACATCCAAGATGGATAATATAATAGCATGAATACTTCATAAATTATAGATACGTTGGAG
This sequence comes from Triticum aestivum, assembly GCF_018294505.1. Taxonomy (NCBI): domain Eukaryota; kingdom Viridiplantae; phylum Streptophyta; class Magnoliopsida; order Poales; family Poaceae; genus Triticum; species Triticum aestivum. The sequence goes on along the minus strand of NC_057796.1, from coordinate 205,903,049 downwards.
ACGTATCAGCATCCCCAAGCTTAATTCCTGCTCGTCCTCGAGTAGGTAAATGATAAAAGAAAGAATTTATGAAGTGTGAATGCTAGCAGGTGCATAAGTTTGATCAATGATAATTTCAGTCACCTTTTCTAGCATCATTATATGTCATAACAGTAGCTCAACTCATAGAACTTTGCATGATCAAGTAACAAACTATTCACATGTTAAAGTATAGATCATAAACTTTCTTGAAAACTAACAAACCGTGTTATTACTCATCAAACAATTACAATTCATCTTATTTTCAGGAAGCGTCTATGTTAGAGCTTTGATTTAGCAAACTCCACATACTCAACTATCATTTAGTCTTTCACAAGTGCTAACACTCACGCGATATTTATGGGTTCGAAGTTTTAATCAGACACAGAGAAAGATAGGGGCTTATAGATTCGCCTCCCAACCTTTTACCTCAAGGGTAATGTCAACAATAATAGTTCATGATGCCTTACATCCAATTGGATATATATATCAGAATCTTTCCAACACGAGGTGCTTGCCAAAGGATAAACTGAAAAAAAGGAAAGGTGAAGATCACCATGACTCTTGCATAAAAGTAAAAGATAGACCCTTCGCAGAGGGAAGCAGAGGTTGCCATGCGCTTTTATAGTTGGATGCAGAAAATCTTAATGCGAGGGAACGTCACTTTATATTGCCACTTGTGATAGGGACCTTTATTATGCAGTCCGTCACTTTTATTTCTTCCATATCACAAGATCGTATAAAGCTTATTTTCTCCACACTAAAAGATCATACATATTTAGAGAGCAATTTTTATTGCATGCACCGATGACAACTTACTTGAAGGATCTTACTCAATCCGTAGGTAGGTATGGTGGACTCTCATGGCAATACTGGTTTAAGGGATGTTTGGAAGCACAAGTAGTATCTCTACTTGGTGCAAGGAATTCGGCTAGCATGAGGGGGAAAGGCAAGCTCAACGTGTTGGCGATCCATGACAATATACTTTATTTCGGATATAAGAAACATAACCCATTACGTTGTCTTCCTTGTCCAACTTCAACCTTTTATCATGTCATATTTTAATGAGTGCTCACAATTGCAAAAGATGTCCAAGATAGTATATTTATATGTGAAATCTCTCTTCCTTCACTATTCTTTCATGAATTGTTCAAGTGACCAATACAATGTTTGCTAACCTTCAATAAATTTACCACCTCTACTTCTTATATGTGAAGGCATTACTCCCCATGGGAAAAGCATATGAAAAATATATAATTTCAGATTTATGACATTCAAAGCATTCAACCATTTACTCATAGGATATAAGTGAAGCACATGAGTAAATGACAAACTACTCCAAAAGGATATAAGTGAAGATCAATGAGTAGTTAAATAATTATGTAGCTATGTGAAGACTCTCTCTCATTTAAGAATTTCAGATCTTGGTATTTTATTCAAACAGCAAGCAAGGCTAAATAAAATAAAATGACGCTCCAAGCAAAACACATATCATGTGGTGAATAAAAATATAGCTCCAAGTAAAGTTACCGATGAACGAAGACGAAAGAGGGGATGCCATCTGGGGCATCCCCAAGCTTAGGCTCTTGGTTGTCCTTGAATATTACCTTGGGGTGCCTTGGGCATCCCCAAGCTTAGGCTCTTGCCACTCCTTATTCCATAGTCCATCGAATCTTTACCCAAAACTTGAAAACTTCACAACACAAAACTTAACAGAAAACTCGTAAGCTCCGTTAGCGAAAGAAAACAAAACACCACTTCAAGGTGCTGTAATGAACTCATTCTTTATTTATATTGGTGTTAAAACTACTGTATTCCAACTTCTCTATGGTTTATAAACTATTTTACTAGCCATAGATTTATCAAAATAAGCAAACAACACAAGAAAAACAGAATCTGTCAAAAATAGAATAGTCTGTAGTAATCTGTAACTACCGCAAACTTCTGGAACTCAACAAATTTTACAAAAATAGTAAAACTTAGATAATTTTTTTATTGATCTACTGTAATTGGAATCAGTATTTTATCACGTTCTGGTGATTTTAAACAATTGTTTTCGTGAACAGAAAGTTTCTGGAATTTTCAGCAAGATCAAATAACTATCATCCAAGAAGATCCTATAGGTCTTACTTGGCACAAACACTAATTAAAACATAAAAATACATCTAACCAGAGGCTAGATCAAATATTTATTACTAAATAGAACCAAAAAGCAAGAAACAAAAATAAAAATTGGGTTGCCTCCCAACAAGCGCTAACGTTTAACGCCCCTAGCTAGGCATGATGATTTCAATGATGCTCACATAAAAGTTAAGAATTGAAACATAAAGAGAGCATCATGAAACACATGACAAGCACATTTAAGTCTAACCCATTTCCTATGCATAGGGATTTTGTGAGAAAACAACTTATGGTAACAATAATCAACTAGCATAGGAAGGCAAAACAAGCATAACTTCAAAACTTTAAGCACATAGTGAGGAAACTTGATATTATTTCAATTCCTACAAGCATATATTCCTCCCTCATAATAATTTTCAGTAGCATCATGAATGAATTCAACAATATAACCAGCACCTAAAGCATTCTTTTCATGATCTACTTGCATAGAAAATTTACTACTCTCCACATAAGCAAAATTCTTCTCATGAATAAAAGTGGGAGCAAACTCAACAAAATAACTATCATGTGATTGAAAATTAAGATCGAGATGACAAGTTTCATGGTTATCATTATTCTTTATAGCATACGTGTCATCACAATAATCATCATAGATAGGAGGCATGCTTTCATCATAGTAAATTTGCTCATCAAAGCTTGGGGGACAAAAAATATCATCTTCATCAAACATAGCTTCCCCAAGCTTGTGGCTTTGCATATCATTAGCATCATGGGTATTCAAATAATTCATACTAACAACATTGCAATCATGCTCTTCATTCACATATTTTAGGCCAAGCATTCTATGTAATTCTTCTTCTAGTACTTGAGCACAATTTTCCTTCCCATCATTTTCATGAAAGACATTAAAAAGATGAAGCATATGAGGCAAACTCAATTCCATTTTTTTGTAGTTTTCTTTGATAGACTAAACTAGTGATAAAACAAGAAACTAAAAGATTCGATTTCAAGATCTAAAGATATAACTTCAAGCACTCACCTCCCCGGCAACGGCGCCAGAAAAGAGCTTAGTTGATGGGGTGTGAGTGCCACTTACCTAGCCTCCCCAGCAACGGCGCCAGAAAAGAGCTTGATGTCTACTACACAACCTTCTTCTTGTAGACGTTGTTGGGCCTCCAAGTGCAGAGGTTTGTAGGACAGCAGCAAATTTCCCTCAAGTGGATGACCTAAGGTTTATCAATCCTTGGGAGGCGTAGGATGAAGAAGGTCTCTCTCAAACAACCCTGCAACCAAATAACAAAGAGTCTCTTGTGTCCCCAACACACCCAATACAATGGTAAATTTTACACGTGCACTAGTTTGGCGAAGAGATGGTGATACAAGTGCAATATGGATGGTAGATATAGGTTTTTGTAATATGAAATTATAAAAACAGCAAGGTAACAAGTAATAAAAGTGAGCAGAAACGGTATTGCAATGCTAGGAAACAAGGCCTAGGGTTCATAATTTCACTAGTGCAAGTTCTCTCAACAATGATAACATAATTAGATCATATAACAATCCCTCAACATGCAACAAAGAGTCACTCCAAAGTCACTAATAGCGGAGAACAAATGAAGAGATTATTGTAGGGTACGAAACCACCTCAAAGTTATTCTTTCCGATCAATCCATCGGGCTATTCCTATAAGTGTCACAAACAGCCCTAGAGTTCGTAGTAAAATAACACCTTAAGACACAAATCAACCAAAACCCTAATGTCACCTAGATACTTCAATGTCACCTCAAGTATCCGTGGGTATGATTATACGATATGCATCACACAATCTCAGATTCATCTATTCAACCAACACAAAGAACTTCAAAGGGTGCCCCAAAGTTTCTACCGGAGTGTCAAGACAAAAACGTGTGCCAACCCCTATGCATAGATTCCCAAGGTCACGGAACCCGCAAGTTGATCACCAAAACATACATCAAGTGAATCAATAGAATACCCCATTGTCACCACGGGTATCCCATGCAAGACATACATCAAGTGTTCTCAAATCCTTAAAGACTCAATCCGATAAGAAAACTTCGAAGGGAAAACTCAATCCATTACAAGAGAGCAGAGGGGGAGAAACATCATAAGATCCAACTATAGTAGCAAAGCTCGCAGTACATCAAGATCGTTCCAAATCAAGAACACAAGAGAGAGAGAGAGAGAGATCAAAGACATAGCTACTGGTACATACCCTCAGCCCTGAGGGTGAACTACTCCCTCATCATCATGGAGAATGCCGGGATGATGAAGATGGCCACCGATGATGATTCCCCCCTCCGGCAGGGTGCCGGAACAGGGTCCCGATTGGTTTTTGGTGGCTACAGAGGCTTGCGGCGATGGAACTCCTGATCTAGGTTTCTTTCTGGGGGTTTCAGTATTTATAGGAATTTTTGGCATTGGTCTCACGTCAGGGGGGTCTCCGAGCCATCCACGAGATAGGGGGGTGCACCCAGGGGGTAGGGCGCGCCTTCCACCCTCGTGGATGGCTCGGGACTCTTCTGGCCCAACTCTTTTACTCTTGAGGCTTCTTTTGGTCCATAAAAAATCATCAAAAATTGGCACGTCAATTCGACTCTGTATGGTATTCCTTTTCTGTAAAACTCAAAAACAAGGGAAAATAGAAACTGGCACTGGGCTCTAGGTTAATAGGTTAGTCGCAAAAATCATATAAAACAACATATAAATGCATATAAAACATCCAAGATGGATAATATAATAGCATGGAACAATAAAAAATTATAGATACGTTGGAGACGTATCAAGCATCCCCAAGCTTAATTCCTGCTCGTCATCGATTAGGTAAATGATAAAAACAGAATTTTTGATGTGGAATGCTACCTAACATATTTATCAATGTAATCTTCTTTATTGTGGCAAGAATATTCAGATCCATAAGATTCAAAACAAAAGTTTAATATTGACATGAAAACAATAATACTTCAAGCATACTAACAAAGCAATTATGTCTTCTCAAAATAACATGGCCAAAGAAAGTTCATCCCTACAAAATCATATAGTTTGGCTATGCTCTATCTTCATCACACAAAATATTTAAATCATGCACAACCCCGATGACAAGCCAAGCAATTGTTTCATACTTTTGATGTTCTCAAACTTTTTCAATCTTCACGCAATACATGAGCGTGAGCCATGGACATAGCACTTTAGGTGGAATAGAATGGTGGTTGTGGAGAAGACAAAAAGGAGAAGATAGTCTCACATCAACTAGGCGTATCAACGGGCTATGGAGATGCCCATCAATAGATATCAATGTGAGTGAGTAGGGATTGCCATGCAACGGATGCACTAGAGCTATAAGTGTATGAAAGCTCAAAAAGAAACTAAGTGGGTGTGCATCCAACTCGCTTGCTCATGAAGACCTAGGGCATTTTGAGGAAGCCCATCATTGGAATATACAAGCCAAGTTCTATAATGAAAAATTCCCACTAGTATTTGAAAGTGACAACAAAGGAGACTCTCTATCATGAAGATCATGGTGCTACTTTGAAGCACAAGTGTGGTAAAAGGATAGTAGCATTGCCCCTTCTCTCTTTTTCTCTCATTTTTTATTTGGGCCTTTCTCATTTTTTATGGCCTCTTTTTTCCTTTTTCTTTTTTGTTTTTCGTCCGGAGTCTCATCCCGACTTGTGGGGGAATCATAGTCTCCATCATCCTTTCCTCACGGGGACAATGCTCTAATAATGAACATGATCACACTTTTATTTACTTACAACTCAAGAATTACAACTCAATACTTAGAACAAAAATATGACTCTATGTGAATGCCCCCGGCGGTTTACCGGGATGTGCAATGGTTCAAGAGTGACATGTATGAAAGAATTATGAAGGTGGATTTGCCACAAATACGATGTCAACTACATGATCATGCAAAGCAATATGACAATGATGGAGCGTGTCATAATAACGGAACGGTGGAAAGTTGCATGGCAATATATCTTGGAATGGCTAAGGAAATGCCATAATAGGTAGGTATGGTTGCTGTTTTGAGGAAGTTATATGGTGGGTGTATGGTATCGGCGAAAGTTGCGCGGTACTAGAGAGGCTAGCAATGGTGGAAGGGTGAGAGTGCGTATAATCCATGGACTCAACATTAGTCATAAAGAACCCATATACTTATTGCAAAAATCTATTAGTTATCGAAATGAAGTACTACATGCATGCTCCTAGGGGGGTAGATTGGTAGGAAAAGACCATCGCTCGTCCCCAACCGCCACTCATAAGGAAGACAATCAAAAAATAAATCATGCTCCAACTTCATCACATAACGGTTCACCATACGTGCATGCTACGGGAATCACAAACTTTAACACAAGTATCTCTCAAATTCACAAATACTCAATTAGCATGACTCTAATATCACCATCTTCATATCTCAAAACAATCAGAAGGAATCAAACTTCTCATAGTATTCAATGCACTTTATATGAAAGTTTTTATTATATCCCTCTTGGATACCCATCATATTAGGACTAGTTTTATGACCCAAGCAAATTACCATGCTGTTTAAGACTCTCAAAATAATATAATTTAAGCATGAGAGTTCATCTATTTCTTCAAAATAAAACCACCGTCGTGCTCTAAAAAGATATAAGTGAAGCACTAGAGCAAATGACAAACTACTCCAAAAGATATAAGTGAAGATCAATGAGTAGTTGAATAATTATGTAACTATGTGAAGACTCTCTAACATTTAAGAATTTAAGATCTTGGGATCTTATTCAAACATCAAACAAAACAAAATAAAATAAAATGATGCTCCAAGCAAAACACATATCATGTGGTGAATAAAAATATAGCTCCAAGTAAGGTTACCGATGAACGAAGGCGAAAGATGGGATGCCATCCGGGGCATCCCCAAGCTTAGGATCTTGGTTGTCCTTGAATATTACCTTTGGGTGCCTTGGGAATCCCCAAGCTTAGGCTCTTGCCACTCCTTATTCCATAGTCCATCAAATCTTTACCCAAAATTTGAAAACTTCACAACACAAAAGTTAACAGAAAACTCGTAAGCTCTGTTAGGATAAGAAAATAAATCACCACTTAGGTACTGTTGTGAACTCATTCTAAATTCATATTGGTGGAATATCTACTGTATTCCAACTTCTCTATGGTTCATACCCTCCAATACTACTCATAGATTCATCAAAATAAGCAAACAACACATAGAAAACAGAATATGTCAAAAACAGAACAGTCTGTAGTAATATGTAACTCTCGAATACTTCTGTAACCCCAAAAATCCATCCAAATTAGGAAAACCTGAGAAATTTGTGTACCAATTCATATAAAAAAGAATCAAATCAAAATCACGTTTCTGTGAATTATCAAAACTAATTTACTGAGCGCAGAAGTTTCTGATTTTCAGCAGGATCAACACAACTATCACCATAAGCTATCCTAAAGGTCTTACTTCGCACTTTATTGAAACAAAATCTATAAAACATGATTACTACAGTAGGTTAATCATGTGAACACACAAAAACAGTAAGGGTAAATATTGGGTTGTCTCCCAACAAGCGCTTTTCTTTAATGCCTTTTTAGCTAGGCATGATGATTTCAATGATGTTCAAATAGAAGATAAGAATCGAAACATAAAGAGAGCATCATGAAGAATATGACTAGCACATTTAAGTCTAACCCACTTCCTATGCATAGGTATTTTGTGAGCAAACAACTTATGGGAACAATAATCAACTAGCATAGGAAGGCAAAACAAGCATAACTTCATGATTTTCAACGCATAGAGAGGAAACTTGATATTATTGCAACTCCTACAAGCATATATTCCTCCCTCATAATAATTTTCAGTAGCATAATGAATGAATTCAACAATATAACTATCACACAAATCATTCTTTTCATGATCTACAAGCATAGAATTTTTATTACTCTCCACATAAGCAAATTTCTTCTAGTGAATAGTAGTGGGAGCAAACTCAACAAAATAACTATCATGTGAGGCATAATCCAATTGAAAATTAAAATCATGCTGACAATATTCATGGTTATCATTGTTCTTTATAGCATACATGTCATCACAATAATCATCATAGATAGCAACTTTGTTCTCATAATTAATTGGAACCTCTTCCGAAAAGAGGAATCATCACTAAATAAAATCATGACCTCTCCAAATCCACTTTCATAATTATCACGATAAGATTCAACACCCTCCAAAATAGTGGGGTCATTACTTCCTAAAGTTGACACTCTTCGAAACCCACTTTCATCAATATAAGCATCATAAATAGGAGGCATGCTATCATCACAAATATATTTTCTCATCAAAACTTGGGGGACTAAAAATATCATCTTCATCAAACATAGCATCCCCAAGCTTGTGGCTTTGCATATCATTAGCATCATGGATATTCAAGGAATTCATACTAATAACATTGCAATCATGCTCATCATGATTTAGTGCCAAATTTTTTAATGCATTCTTCTTCTAGCACTTGGGCACAATTTTCCTTTCCATCATTTTCACGAAAGACATTAAAAAGATGAAGCATATGAGGCAACCTCAATTCCATTTTTTTGTAGTTTTATTTTATAGACTAGACTAGTGATAAAACAAGAAACTAAAAGATTCAATTGCAAAATCTAAAGATATACCTAACCTCCCCGGCAACGGCGCCAGAAAAGGGCTTAGTTGACGGGGTGTTAGTGCCGCTTACCTAGCCTCCCCGGCAACGACGCCAGAAAAGAGCATGATGTCTACTACACAACCTTCTTCTTGTAGACATTGTTGGGCCTCCAAGTGCAGAGGTTTGTAGGACAGTAGCAAATTTCCCTCAAGTGGATGACCTAAGGTTTATCAATCCGTGGGAGGCGTAGGATGAAGATGGTCTCTCTCAAACAACCCTGCAACCAAATAACAAAGAGTCTCTTGTGTCTCCAACACACCCAATACAATGGTAAATTGTACAGGTACACTAGTTCGGCGAAGAGATGGTGATACAAGTGCAATATGGATGGTAGATATAGGTTTTTGTAATCTGAAATTAAAAAAACAGCAAGGTAACAAGTAATAAAAGTGAGCAGAAACGGTATTGCAATGCTAGGAAACAAGGCCTAGGGTTCATACTTTCACTAGTGCAAGTTCTCTCAACAATGATAACATAATTAGATCATATAACAATCCCTCAACATGCAACAAAGAGTCACTCCAAAGTCACTAATAGCGGAGAACAAACGAAGAGATTATTGTAGGGTACGAAACCACCTCAAAGTTATTCTTTCCGATCAATCCATTGGGCTATTCCTATAAGTGTCACAAACAACCCTAGAGTTCGTAGTAAAATAACACCTTAAGACACAAATCAACCAAAACCCTAATGTCACCTAGATACTCCAATGTCACCTCAAGTATCCGCAGGTATGATTATACGATATGCATCACAAAATCTCAGATTCATCTATTCAACCAACACAAAGAACTTCAAACAGTGTCCCAAAGTTTCTACCGGAGAGTCAAGACGAAAACGTGTGCCAACCCCTATGCATAGATTCCCAAGGTCACGGAACCCACAAGTTGATCACCAAAACATACATCAAGTGAATCAATAGAATACCCCATTGTCACCACGGGTATCCCACGCAAGACATACATCAAGTGTTCTCAAATCCTTAAAGACTCAATCCGATAAGATAACTTCGAAGGGAAAACTCAATCCATTACAAGAGAGTAGAGGCGGAGAAACATCATAAGATCCAACTGTAGTAGCAAAGCTCACGGTACATCAAGATCGTGCCAAATCAAGAACACGAGAGAGAGAGAGAGAGAGAGAGAGAGAGAGAGAGAGAGAGAGATCAAACACATAGCTATTGGTACATACCCTCAGCCCCGAGGGTGAACTACTCCCTCCTCTTCATGGAGAGCGCCGGGATGATGAAGATGGCCACCGGTGATGATTCCCCCCTCCGGCAGGGTGCCGGAACAGGGTCCCGATTGGTTTTTGGTGGCTACAAAGGCTTGCGGCAGTGGAACTCCCGATCTAGGTTTCTTTCTGGGGGTTTCTGTATTTATAGGAATTTTTGGCGTCGGTCTCACGTCAGGAGGGTCTCCGAGCCATCCACGAGATTGTGGGGGCGCCCAGGGGGGTAGGAAGCGCCCTCCACCCTCGTGGATGGCTCGGGACTCTTCTGGCCCAACTCTTTTACTCCGGAGGCTTCTTTTGGTCCATAAAAAATCATCAAAAATTGGCACGTCAATTGGACTTCGTTTGGTATTCCTTTTCTGTAAAACTCGAAAACAAGGAAAAAACAGAAACTGGCACTGGGCTCTAGGTTAGTAGGTTAGTCCCAAAAATCATATAAAACAGCATATAAATGCATATAAAACATCCAAGATGGATAATATAATAGCATGGAACAATAAAAAATTATAGATACGTTGGAGACGTATCAGTATATGTGGGCCCTCTCGGTAATGCACATCATAAGCTTGCAAGCAAACGACTAAGGAGTTAGTCACGAGGTGATGTATTACGGAACAAGTAAAGAGACTTGTCGGTAACGAGATTGAACTAGGTATGAAGATACCAACGATCGAACCTCGGGCAAGTAACATACCGATGGACAAAGGGTATTACGTATGTTGTCATAACGGTTCAACCGATAAAGATCTTCGTAGAATATGTAGGAGCCAATATGGGCATCCAGGTTCCGCTATTGGTTATTGATCGGTGAGGTGTCTCGATCATGTCTACATAGTTCTCGAACCCGTAGGGTCCGCATGCTTAACGTTCGATGACGATATATTATTATATGAGTTATGTGATTTGGTGACCGAATGTTGTTCGGAGTCCCGGATGAGATCACAGACATGCCGAGGAGTCTCAAAATGGTCAAGAGGTAAAGATTGATATATAGGATAATGGTATTCGGACACCGGAAGTGTTTCGGGGGGTACCGGGTACTTATTGGGTCAACGGAAGGGGTTCCGGGCACCCCCGGCAAAAGATATGGGCCTTATGGGCCAAGAGGGGAAACACACCATCCACAAGGGGTTGGTGCGCCCCCCATATGGGCTGGACTAAGGAGGAGAAGGAAAGGGGAGAAGGGAAAGGTAAGTGTGGATTAGGATTCCCACTTCCTTTCCTCTCCCCCGCCCTCTTTCCTCCCCCCTCCAACAAACATGGCAGGGGGCATGGCCAAGGGCAGGAGCCCAAGTAGGATTCAGACCTACTTGGGGCGCCCCTTGGCCTCTCCCCTCTCCCTCCCACCTAGTTGGGGGGCTCCTAGCACACACCAGACAATTGCCTAGCCGTGTGCGGCGCCCCCCTCCACCGTTTACACCCCCGGTCATAGTTTCGTAGTGCTTAGGCGAAGCCCTGCAGATATCACTTCACCATCACCATCATCACGCCGTCGTGCTGACGAAACTCATCTACTACCTCGACGTCTTGCTAGATCAAGAAGGCGAGGGGCATCACCGAGCTGAAGTTGTGTAGAACACGGAGGTGTCATGTGTTCGGTACTTGATCGGTTGACGTGAGAAGAAGTTCGACTATATCAACCGCGTTGTGAAACGCTTCCGCTTACGGTCTACGAGGGCACGTATACACACTCTCCCCCTCGTTTCTATGCATCTCCATGAATAGATCATTGCGTGTGCGTAGATTTTTTTGTTTTCCATGCAACGATTCCCAGCAAGCTCTATCAGCTAACCTTTGGGGGTCGAAGCGGCGTATTCTCGCTATATTGGACATAACGTTCCTCTTCGATGTCTTTAAGGTTCATGAATATGCTTGTGGCAGTCCAGAATAATACAAATGTTTTTGGTATGTACTCTGGTGGCGGCAAACACAGCCGAGTGCTCAGGTGTGTTGTGGGGTGTCGGCCTTCTCACATTTGTATGTGTTGTGGTGTTTTAGTCCTAGTCTAGCTAGGCATTATTTAGGTTCTCATCTGGTTTACCTTAATAAACCGAGCAATATTTTCTTTCTTTTCTGGCACGACATTATGAGGTATTTATCCTTTGAAGTGTTCTTATAATACTCCTTTGTAATCAGTAGATTTGATGACTCTTCTGCCAGGAATAAAAGGTAGCTTACCGGAGCGACATGACCACATGCATGATCCCGGCGTATCACCATGCCACCATTGCCGCAACACAGCAAGAAGCTACATGCCGGGCTAGCGTAAGCATGCATGCATGTGACGTTTCGTCTTTCATGTAGATGCTCGGACTCTTGGAGCATAATCCACCATCGGTCGTCCCGATCTCCCGGTAGATAGCAAGATCATAATTTGATCGCTCGAAAGAGTCAACAGTTTTATATATGCTGGAAAAGGAGCGCGGATTGCTAGCTTAGCCTCGAGTCAAAGGAAAAAACACTTTGTTGCTACGACATCTCATATTCACATGGATGAAGCCCAGGCACACACTTGGATTCACGTGCATGGAATGGAGGGGAGAGAAACATCAAGGGAAGCTGCTCATACGCTCTCATTTACGCTACAATCTGAGAGCTAGTCAACGGATCTACCTACACACACCGTGAATCATTTTCTTCCCCTCTCCAGTGACATGAGTGGCAGCCGATTAACTACCCTCTTCCACAGGGAGATTGAGTGCTCCCTCTCCCTTCCTTCACTGCTTCGACAACCGAAGGAAGGAGATAGTGCCAAAAACCTTTGGACACAAGATGTGACAGAAGGAGATAGTGCCAGAAACCTTTGGACACAAAATGTGACAGAAGGAGATAGTGCCAAAATTATTTCTACAAAGTTCAAAAGATTGAGAAAGGGACTTAAGAACTGGGCTAGGAATATCTCAGACCTCAAGAATATGATTGAAAACACCAACTTCTTGATTCTATGCTTTGACTATATTGAAGAGCCCAGAGACCTTACCACTGTAGAAGCTAATGGAAGAAGAACTCTGAAAGCTCATCTTGAGAACATTCTGAAGCACCAGAGATTATACTGGAAACAGAGGGCTACCATCAGGAAATTTAAGGTAGGTGAATCTAACACAATATATTTTCAAGCTAAGGCCACCATCAAACACAGGAACAATTGTATTGCTATGTTAAGAGATGAAAATGATCTTGAGCACCACAACCACCAGGCAAAGGCATCAATACTTTATAGGGCTTTCAAAGAGAGACCGGGGTCAACTGTTAACACTCAAAACCCTTTACTGCTACAACATCTACTCTCATCAGAGCAAACCTGGAGGAGCTTGAGGTACCATTTACCAAAACAGAGATAGATCAAGTGGTTCACAACATGCCTGCAGATAAGCCACCTGGACCTGATGGATTTAATGCCAAATTCTTGAAAGCTTGCTGGCCTACCATTGCCCCCGATTTCTACAGATTGATTGAAGTTTTTTACTATGGAAAAGTGAACCTTCAAAGCATCAACTACTCTTTCATCACCTTGATCCCCAAAACAGACTCAGCATCCACTCCTGTTGATTTCAGACCCATATCCCTGCTCAACTGCACTCTCAGAATCATCACTAAACTTCTAGCAAATAGGCTGCAGAAAGTGATACTGAAACTGGTCCACATAAATCAATATGGCTTCCTTAATAATAGATGTATCCAGGATTGTCTAGCTTGGTCTTATGAATATATCCATCAATGCCATCAATCTAGGAAAGAGATTATTCTGCTCAACTTGGATTTTGAAAAAGTTTTTGACATGATCAACCATGATACAATAATGGAGATTCTGCAAGCTAAGGGTTTTGGTGCCAAGTGGATTAATTGGATCAAAATGATTTATAGCACTGGTTTCTCCTCAATTCTTATGAATGGCATTCCAGGGAAACAGTTTCTCTGCAAGAAAGGGGTCAGACAAGGAGATCCACTTTCACCCCTCATTTTTGTTCAGCAGATCTTCTTCAAACCATGTTCAATGAGGGCATGCAACACTCCATGATCAGCTCCCCTATCTTTCATACATCTTGCCTAGATTACCCCATCATTCAGTATGCTGATGATACAATTTTTGTGGCTAATGCTGATCTTGGTCAGTTGAACCATATTAAGAATTTGCTTCTGCACTATGCTGCCTATACTGGACTCAAGGTTAACTATGCTAAATCCACCATGATTTCCATCAACAATCCTCCAGATAAGATGAATGCCCTCTCTGCCATCCTTGGATGCAAAATTGGCACTCTGACCTATCTGGGTCTTCCACTGTGCATCAACAAGCCTAAAATTGTGGACTTTGTGCCCATGATGAAGAGAATTGAAAGTAGATTGTTAAGCTGCTCCACCTTACTATCCACTGGTGATAAACTTACTTTGATCAAATCAGTCTTCTCCAGCATGCCTATTTATTTCATGTGCTCACTGGTGTTACCCAAAGTTGTGGTAAACCAGATTGGTGGCTACTTGAGGAACTGTTTTTGGAGGAAATATGGCACCCAAGAAACTGGTACAACCTTGATAGCATGGGACACAGTATGCAGACCCAAATCTCAGGGAGGATTAGGCATATTGGATATCACAGTTAATAACAAGGCTCTTTTAATGAAATTTCTCCACAAGTTCCTCATTAAAACAGACACTCCATGGGTCCACATCATCTGGGAAACCTACTATCAAGATGCTCTACCTAGAGATAAAATGGTTGGTTCTTTCTGTTGGAAAGCCTTACTTAAACTACTACCATTGTACAAAAACCATTCTATTTGTCAAGCTGGAAAAGGAGACACAACCCTCTTTTGGTCAGATAATTGGGATGGACTACCACTGCAGACAAAATATCCAAAACTTTTCTCATTTTCATCAACAAGGAGTATGACTCTGAGGAGTATTATGAACCAGTATGATTTCAGCATACAATTTCAGAGACCCCTTTCACAACAAGCTTTCCAGCAATTTAACAAGGTGCAAGATATGATTACCAGCAGAGAAAACTCTGACAGTAATGACATCTGGAAATATCATTGGCCCTCCAGGCAATACTCTTCAATGAAAATGTATAAGCGCATCATGGGAACCAACACAACTCATGTAATCTTCAAAAATCTCTGGGGTACATCTTGCAGACTCAGACATAAGATTTTCTGCTGGCTTTTGTTACATGATAGACTCAACACCAGAAACATGCTGCACAGAAGGAGTATGCATCTCCCAGATTACCACTTCACTTTATGCTCTGATGTTGTGGAAGAAACACTGTCCACCTGTTCTGGAACTGCCCTTTTGTGCTCTCATGCTGGGATATCATCTCCCCAGGAAGGACTAGAGGCATATCAACATTTGATGAATTCCTTCTCATTGCCAATCATTTACCAAAAGACTTCGCACTGGACATCATCATCATGAGCTGTTGGAGCATTTGGTCAGTAAGAAATGATAAAATCTTTAGATCAGCACCTCCTCATCTAGGTACATGGAAATTCTACCTGAAAGAAGGGCTATGGGCTGTTCAACTCAGGGTGAAAGAAGGAAAAGCAGATAAGATCAAAGCCTGGTCTGAACAATTCTTGTAATGATTACACTTATGATTCTCAGAACTGGTATAGGCTGAGGTGCTTATAACCTCTTGCATGATTTTATTTGTATTTTTGTTTTGTTGTACCTCTATTAATGAAAAAACCATAGAACGATTGTTCTACGGTCAAGGTTCAAAACACAAGCGAAGGGGCGGGGTCTCCGAGCTTTGGTCTGATGATGATAGGGTTAGGAATAAATTTGTGTTCCACCTCTGTTCGATGGTGGTGAGATGAATGCGTGGACCCTCCGGCCCTCTGAAGTTTTCCACCTCCCGCTAGGGTTCCTCCCCTGACCTCCTCCCGCCGCCGCCGGCCGTCCTAGCGCCACCGGCCGCCAGTCGCGTGCGTCGGGTCCCGTCCACCTCTCCCCCCTCCTGGTTTCCGTCCTTGCGCCACCTCCCTGGGAGGTGGCCGGGGCGGCGCGCGTCCCTCCCTCTCAGCCGTCCTCCTCCTCCCTTCCCCCCCTGCCCGGCGGCTGGCGATGGGCGCCCTCGGCGCTGGCCCGGGTGGTGTCGGCGGCGGCAAAACCTCCTGTCCCCGCGCGCGCGTCTCCCCTTCCCGGGGTAAGGGAGGACAGTGGTGCTGCTCGACTTGGCAGCGGCACGGCGACCCGGCGGCGGCGTGGTGGTGGTGCTACTCCTTGGCAGTGGGGTGGCGTGGGATGGCCGATGGCGCGCTGGGTCCTAGCGGGCCAGCCACTGGCGCGGCCTCGACGTCTTCTGCGCGGCGAGGAGGAGGAGCAGCTTGGACAGGGGATGGTGGCGCCGATAGCGTGCCTTCTGCAGCGCGACGGCGGGAGCTTTGCGGGTATTTGAGGGCCCGACCGGGCCTGTGGGCCCACGGGCCTAGTATGCTCCTACTGTCACGTCCGATCGATTACCGCCATGACAGTGGAGGTTGGGCCCTCCCGTGTGCCGACGGTGCTGCCGTCCCTAGTCCCAGCTCCTCTTCTTCATTGTGCAGGCCCCCTTCACGGTGTCGTGGCGAGGCAGCGTGGGAAGCTTCAAGCCCGTGTTGGCGTAGGATGGTGGTCTATTTGGTGGCATGCTCCGGAGCGCCCGAGGTGAAGGTTGGGATCAGGAGAAATCCCTGTCGGCCTAGCCAACACCGACACGGTGGCGCCTATGGATGCCGCCGGACCTTCCTGGAGGGCGTCGGGGGCTACCCTTCGTGTCTCCTCGCCATGTACCGGGTGAAACCCTTGGCAGCAGCGTCGTCATCGTGACGTCCCTTCTTGGAGGTGTTGATTGGTACCAGCGCTTCAGAGTCTATGAGCTTGGTGAAAGATCCCCGGTGGGCGGTTGCGAGGCTTCTTCGTTTTTGTTGGTCCGCCGTTGTCGGCATTTGTTTCTTCTGTACTTTCTCTTTCGTTTCTTTTGGGCATGCATGTGCTGCTTCCGCCCCAGCACCTATAGTTGGTTGTATCGGTGATGGTTGCTTTGTAATACAAAGCGGGGGGAAACCCTATTTCGCCGTGAGATGATGGCGTTGCCGTTGGCGTAGAATAGAGTCATTCCACCTCGCCCTTGTTCTAGTAGTGTGAAGGATGGTGTATTTAAGATTTTGTTTTCCCATATGGCTTTTTCTTCTAAGGTTTTTCTAGTGGTGTTGTCATGCAGAGTGAAAATTGTGGCTGTGTGTTTTGGCCATTCCGCTCCAACCAGGAACTCAGCTTTGTCGGGGAGCGTGTGAGATTTGTGTCCACCGACTCCGTATGGGACATGCATGGGTCATTATATAGGCTCTCTCCGACGATTTCTTATCCAAGACGATAATTTCTATGCAGGTCGCAACCTTCGGCGTGTCCTTGCCTATATCAATGAATTCCATCCATTTCTTCGACAAGCTCCTAGATTTTAACATGTTTGTTCCGTTAAGAAAAATGTGTAGGGACAATAACAAAGTTTGTTCACGACACGTCACCAATATGTTTATGGTAATGCGCCTTGGAGTCATTACCTAAGTTTTAAAAATTGTTTACACACTTTTTAGAGGAAACAAGCGGGCTCTCACACACTCACATTTGATTTTTGGGACAATTACATTTCAGCCCTTAGTTGTGTTACACCCGTTTGTTTTGCCCCTAAATTCAAAAAACCCTCAGTCTTGCCCAACCCCGTTTGCTGCACTTATGTTTTTGCCCTTCCGTCACGGCTCCGCCTGGTCAGCGTCGTTTGACCATAACCAGCGGCCGTTTATGGACATTTTTGCCCCTGGGTTGGTTGCCCTTATTACTTCCTCCTCATTGAGCTGAAGTGAAAAAAAGCGACGGCGCGGCAAAACCAGAGGAGGAGAAGCGGGAGGAGGTGGATCTGGAGATGTCGAGCCCGGGCATCTCATCTAAGCTTTCGTCGGCATCCGCCATGGCTGGAGAGGTAAGCAACGCTTGGTGATTCCCCTTGGATTTCCCGCGGCTCATCTGTTCTAGGGTTAGGGTTTGTGTATTTTGGGGGAAAATCTCACATTTTTCGAGAAGGTCGACGGGGTGGGCATTGTGGAGCATGCATCCGAGTTTTATCTGCCGGACGACACCTACACCGGCTTGGAGTACCGCTCGAAGCACCGTTGCGCTGGACATGGCCTAGTTCCGGCCCATCGAGTCGCCTGGGGAGGGGGAAGCACCGGCTGACGGTTTTTAGGGTGCCCACTTGATGTAAGAGTAACATTTAGATCATTAATCTTGGATATGGACATGTCCTTGCTGTGGTCTGATCTTTGCCTAAATTGCAGTTGCCAGAAGAGTGCCACTGGTTGGTTTGGGTTGATCTGCCTCCCCCAACTCGTGTTGCACTTGCATTTGAAGACATGCATGCTGAGATTGAACGGATGTGGATCAAAAGTCATCAGTTGCAGAAGAGAAACCTGGAGCTGGCGAAGAAGAAGCGCACTTTGAAGAAGAAACTGAAAGAGCGAGATGAAATGTTGCGTGTGTGGACACTGTTGTTTGGTATTACCCTATTGTGTGTTGTTGTTGTGGCCATCTCTGTGTCTTCACAGATTTGAGCAAGTTATTGGATGATGTAGTGCTGTTTATGATGGATGATGAACTAAATGGTAATGGAAGATGCAGTTTGGAACTTGTTTATGAGTTATTTATGTGAATTCAGTAGTATCGATGATCCAAATCATTGATTGATCTTGAACATGGCATAAGATTGCACAACAATTGAACATCACAGAATGATAACAATTATACAACACGACGGCATGCCAAAGTTGTTCACACGACATAACATACCAAAGTTGTTCACACGACAACCATATACCAAAGTTGTTTACACGACAACAACATACCAAATGGTTCACACGACGACGACATACCAAAGTTGTTCACACGACGACGACATACCAAAGTTGTTCACACGACGATGACATACTAAAGTTGTTCACACGACGACGACATACCAAAGTTGTTCAAGATGACACGACGACAACATAACATAGTAGTTCAACATGACAGTGCACATTCAAGAGCCAAGTGCACATCACATTATTAAGTCAAGATGACAGGGAGCAATTAGAACTTCAGTGATTTGCTCCTAGTGTTTCTTGTTGGGTTGGGTAATAGCCTTGCCTTGGATCTGGTGTTCTTTGCTGGAGCTGGAGCTTGAGCATGAGCAGAGGGTTCAACTACTGCTGCATGGCCTGGTTTCTTCTTAGCTGCTCTTGGAGAAGCCCCTCTATCAGCTGGCCTTTTGTAATTTTTCCTGGGGCTGACAGATGATTGAGTAATCATACATGGCACATTCAGAAACCTAGAAATAGAAACAATAATTCAAGGGTTCAATGTAGTAAGTGTAAATACCTTAGTACTGTAGGTCCAACTTGTGTAGATGGCTGCTCATTGTTGAGTGGTTCTGTTGCTGCCTCATCATCATCATCTGTTCCATCAGCATTTGCATTTTCCTCATTGTTCAGTGGTTCTGTTGCATCCTCATCCACATTTTCTGCTCCCCAATGTTCATCCTCCTCTCCAAATGCAGCATCAACTGATTCTTTGCAGTTTTTGGCAATGTGTCCAAATCTCCCACACCTCTTGCACTTTCTCTTCCTAGCACCAAGCCCCTTTCCTTCACTACTAGCCCTGATCCTTTGCTTTCTTGGCCTACCCGGTGCTCTGTTCTGAACTGGTGCACACAATTTGAATCCTGGATCCACTGTGTCCCACTGTTGCTTTCCCTCTAAAGCTGGTAGGTTGTCTGCATAAGTAGATATGAATTTCTCAACAGAGTAGTACTTATGAACATATTGATCAATGGCATTGGCTTCACCTCTCAGAGCTGTAATAAAAAAGAGAGCATGGATGCATGGCTTGCCAGTAAGTTGCCACCGTCTGCAGCTGCAAGTCCACTTAGCTAGATCTACTGGGTACCTCCATTCTCTTTTTTCTTTGTCAGTAGCAGTCACCTCTGCCTCTGTTGGGCTTCTCCTGACCAAAGTCATTCCCAAACCTTTTGATTTAGCCATCAAGGCTTTCATTACAGATGGTATGATGTTGTGGCCAATGAAATGGTCAGTGGCAATCCTATTCCTTATATCAAACTTCTCCATGATGTATTGCCTAATCTTGTCTAGCAAATCCACTATATGCAGCCCCTTGTACTTCTTGATCTTGGAGTTAAATGCTTCTGCCAGGTTGTTGTTAACATAATCAACCTTGCTGAACTCATTTATTAGAGCTCTAGCCCATATTTTTTTGTGGTGCATTTCCAAATATTCCTTGACCTTGGGCTTGCTGTGCAACTGTCTCACATGGTAGTTGTGCTTCTTGATGCTGTAAGTAAGTGAGGAAGGCCACAAATTTTCATCATAAAACTTCCCCTTAAATTTCTTACTGAAATTCTGAGCTAGATGCCTCATGCACTCTCTATGCTCAACTGCAGGGTAGACCTCTTCCACAGCAGTTTCTAGTCCTTTACAAGCATCAGTATGTATCACCAGCCCTTCTGGATGTCCTATGACATTTTTTAGGTTTTTGAAAAACCAACCCCAACTCTCTTCAGACTCTGCTTCTATGACACCATATGCTACAGGAAATAGCCAGTTATGAGCATCTATGGAACATGCAGCAACTAGTTGGCCTCTAAACCTTCCATTCAATGTTGTAGCATCCACAGCAAGGTATGGCCTACACCCCTCCAAGAAACCCTTCTGACAAGCCTTGAAACAGACAAATACTCTTCTAAAGCACTCTTTCTGGAAAGATTTACCTCTGAGCTTGTACTGTACAGTGTGTGTCAATCTCAACAACACTGCTAGGTGAAGCCCTCTCAACTTCAGCCTTGAATGTGTAAAGTAGCTGAAAACTGTCATTATACTTGCCATATATCCTGTCCAGGGCCATCTCTTTCCCATAGTAACATCTCATATATGGAGGTTCAACTCCATATTTCTCAAGTAACTTCTGTTGAATTTCTTTTGGACCAATGCCTGGATTATGTCTGATCCATGACATTGCAGCATCTGCTATCCACCTTCTCTTTGCAGCTCTCAGCCTTTGGCTTCTGTTAACACTTGGACAGTTGTGTTGGTAAGGATTTACTTTGATCTGAAATGAATAAGAAAACACAATAAGTAATAAATAACTATTAATCACAACTAGTTTATTAGAGGTTGCAACTATGAAAACATGTGTAGTACCTGAAACAGTGTGCTTCTCCTCATCAAAGATGCATGAAATCTCCATTTACACCTTTCATATGCACAGTGCACAGTAAACCTTGTTGGATCACTTTTGTCAATTTGAAATTCTGTTTCTGTCCTTATTGAGAATGTTGCAACTGCATTTCTACAGTCAACTGTAGAGGGAAAGACTACACCTTCCTCAATTGAGGGATTCTCTCTGTCATACATAACTACAGGCCTGTCCTCATCATCATCTTCAAAATGTCCCATGTCCTGTTCCTCCTGCTTCTCATCATCATTTGTGTCAGAAAATTCTGCTGGTATATAATCCTCATCTGCTGCATCTTCCTGGTTATTGTGTTGGACATAGCCAGGATACAGTTTCACATCCTCTTCATCAGACAATATTGCCTCATCAGGCATAGCTTCCTCCACAACATGATCAGCCACTTCCTTTGGCTGTGCTTGGCTCTGACTGCAAGAAGGATCAGAATTGACTCTAGCAATTGGAGTTCTAGGTGGCTGACAAGCAGTACTGCCTGCTCTTGTGCTTGACCTGCGTTGTGCTTGTGTACCAGAGAACTTGACACCTGAACCCCTTGAACCCCTTGAACCCCTTGAACCAGATGGCCTAGAAGACATGCTTTCTGCTCTAGTTCTATGAATAACTGTAACTTCAAAGTTACATGACATGGTTCGTGCATTTCTTCCAAACATCACTGCTAACTCATCATCAGACTGCACAGGGACCCAATTAACTTTCTCACTATCCCAGTACCTGAACTCTACTGCATCAAGCACACCCCAGGGATACTTGGAAGAGATTGCATTTCTAAATTCATTAAAACTGCTATTGTTGTCCACCACTAATGGGAAATTAAAGCCACATCCTTGTTGCTTTGTGCCGACAGAACCTAATACAGTTGTCTCCATTCTTATAGACAGAGAAAATGCTCTTGTGGGATTCATCCTATTATGCAAACAGGGCATAAATCAACACACAAGAACAAGAAAAAACTACCTACATCATGTAGATCTAGTGTAAAAGAGCTTACTCCACCAGATCCAAAGGAGAGGGAAAGGGAAGGAGGGAGAGAGAGCCTACTCGACCAAATCCAGGGGGAGAGAGACAGCTAGGGAGAGAGGGAGGGAGTACCCCGATGGAATATGGCATGCCCGCGTGGATCCCTTGTCGCCGCCGCCACCGGTGCATTCCCCGCTGTCCATTGGGTGGGAGGAGCATCGATGGCCCGGCCGCTCGCCAAGGTCGCCGCCACCACCAGTGCATTCCCCGCTGTCCATCAGGTGGGAGGAGAATCGATGGCGCCGCCGCTCGCCAAGGTAGCCGCCGCTCAGAACTAGGGTTCGTCGAGCGAGATAGAGTGAGATGGGGAATGAGAGTGAGGCAGGACCCACCTGTAAGAGCAAGCTAGGGGCAAGCTGTGTCCATAAACGGCCGCTGGTTATGGTCAAACGGCGCTTACCAGGCGGAGCCGTGACAGAAGGGCAAAAACGGGGTTGGGCAAGACCGAGGGTTTTTTGAATTTAGGGGCAAAACAAACGGGTGTGACACAACTAGTGGCATGGATGTAATTGTCCCTTGATTTTTTGTCTGCTAGCGTCAGTGGATGTTGGCATTAAATGCGTTTACACTGGTCACTTCACTTACAAAAAATACATGTGCATTTATTTCGGGGTTTTAAATTTTTAAAAAGTCATATCTTTCAAACCGCGCGTCAAAATTCAAATTCGTTTCACCATTTGAATCCTCACAGCAAATTTTTTGAAACTAGATCCTGCATAGGCATGTTTTGATGATTTTTTTCTGATGCCAATTTCGGTGCTATATAATGCAATATTATTACTACATGGTGTAATTGTAGTACTATATGGTGCAACTTTTCTCAAAACCAATAGAGCTGCATGATCCAACTTCTATGAGGTTACAACCTAACAACCATGAAAACTATTTTTAGTGATGTACAACTAGACTACTGCCACGACTAACTACCTAGTAATCGATGTGCAACCCCCTTCCCAACTCATGGATGTGTAATTTTTCACAACTGTCACATCCAGCCCCACCTACCCTACCAGCGATATGTGCAACTTAGTTTGTTATTCTGGCCAATTGTCTAGTACTCGATGTGCAATTCCTTTCCCTTCCTACTTGTGGATGTGTAGTTTCAGTTGGTGGGGCCAACAAACTAAATTGCACATACTCTACTGGACAGTTGGCTGGAGCAATAGGCGAAATTAGCCATCTCACTCGCAGTGATAGTTCGATAGTGAAAACTGCATATGCATGCAGGTACTCAAAAGTTGCATATAGACGGGGCGCTGAAGTTCCACATCTCACTAGCAGGGGTGGTTCGGACGGGTGCCAGCAGTGAAAACTACACATCCACAAGGGGTACGGGGAAAGTTGCACATCACTGCTAGACAGTTCACCGGGGTAACATCCGATGTTGCACATCCACTGCTAGGCAGTTGGCGGAGGCGGGAAACAATGAAAGCTGCACATCCACGAGCAGGGGAAAAGTTGCACATCAACTACTACGCACTTGGCTTGAGTAATAGACAAAGTTGCACATCTCGCTGTTAGAGGGTAGTTAGGGGTGGAGGTGCCATCTCATCCACGCGTAGGGGGGAAGTTATACATCAACTGCCAGATAGTTGTACATAGATTGCTAGACAGTTGCACCAAACATGGTACTTTCCCTAATATGCATTACAGTTTTTCTTATATAGATTAAAAGGGACAAGTTATTTCCTTTTATATTTAGAGGGTAGAAATTTACTTTTCGGGCCGGACGCTCGGGAGCACTAGGGAGCAGCCTGCCATTCCCGAGACGTGTCCTTGAACATATGCAGGTCCATTGGAATGCACTATGTAGGTCCTTCCACTGGTTTTAGGAACCATCTAGAAATTTTTGGATGCTTTTTTGTTTCCTTTCAGCTTTTTTCTAGTTTATTTTTTGATTTTTCCTATTTTTCTCTTTGATGTTCTTGTTCCTTTAAAATTTAACTTTTTCATGATTTTTTAAATATACAAACTTTTAGAATTCAGGAACTTTTGCTGATTCGCAATTTGTTTTCAGTTTCTGGATTTTTCCAAATTTTGTGAGCTTTTTCCAATACAATGCATAATTTTTCAAATTCGTGAACATCTTTGCATTTGTGATATTTTAATGCGATGACATATTTTTTTCAAATTTGCGAGCATATTGTTCTAAATCCAATAACATATATGATTTCACCAGATTTAAAAATAATAATAATAAATAGGCTAATTTTTCTCTAAGAACACATACCACTTGTAGCTAGATACGAACGATGCCAAGCGAGTGGGAGTCGAGCGAGCGTTACTGGCGTGAGGTCATTTGGGCTAGGCCCATATATACGTTGTTGTGCAAGGCGGCGTCAAAGCTGGCCAAACGGGCTGGGCCTGGCATGCAGGCCCGCGAGCACACTGGCATGACACGTGATGGGCCAGGCCCGGCACGCTCTAATCGAGTCGTGTCAGGCACGCAGCACACCTTGGGCCATTCCTGTGCCTGAATGCTGGGCACGTGGGCCGGCACAGATGGCCCGCTTACATTTTTTATTTTTTATTTAGATAGGTAAAACTATGTCTACCATAGCTTGCCACAGAACTAGTTAAGGGTCACTAAACTTTTAACGATTTAAAAGTTATCAAAAATATGAAATAAATATGGGAGCATCTCTTTAATGTAATAAGATGATCCAACGGAGGGATTGTCAAAATATGCATCTATGTGTTCTCGGCAAAAATAATAAGCATTTCAGCTTACTGCGACATAAATATATGTTGAACTATTTGTTTTTTTGTCCAGGGCACATACAGTCGTATTTTTTAATCCCTCTATTGAATCATGTTATATTATAGATGTGTTGGTTCAGTATTTTTTTCATAATATATATATATATGGCATAAGAAACAACCCAACAAGCCGAAATCGGCCCAAATAACAACCTATCAGGCCAACAACCTAGCAGGCCAGCGTGCCTGGCGTGCCGTTGGGCCGGCCCGCATAGCTCCTGGACCGTGCCTGGGCTGGAGGGGGCAGCACATGGTCCCGGCTAATAATCGTGCCGTGCCAAGCATGATTAAGATAGGCCGGGCCGACCCGTTTGGCTAGCTCTGGGCGGCGTGTTAAGCGCCGAAGGGGAGCTCCTATGTGACGCTCTTTGTGTTGAAGAGTCGACGTTTTGCACAGGGGTGGCTCAACTAGGCTGGCCCATTTGGCTTTCGCGAGGTAAAAACGTGAAAAAAGGAACGCGCTTGAGCTGGGATTCAAACCTGTGATTTCATAGTGTTGCGGGAGCTGAGCTAGCCGCTATGACCAGCTTGCTCTCGTGCTTCATGGGCGCCACAAATCTATAAAAAGAAAACGATGACGATAAAAACTTAACACTTGCTCAAATATACCAAAGACTAAAGTACCACTCGGAGGATCGAAACGAGCACCTCCTGTTAGGGAACTACTAGGTCGGTAGCCACTATAATTCTTGGAAATTTGTGTCAAAAATTGCAGCCCGCTGTATATTAACTATAAGCTGCAACCGATTTAAGCTTTTTTGAAATATCGAACTGGATTTTCTTGGTGAAAAAGGTAAATATTTTTTGAAATGAGAAAGTTTTTCATATTTTGAACAATTTTTTAAAACCTCAAACATTTCAGGAAAATAGAAAAATTAGGACAACGCTAACGCCCACACGTGTGGTGGAAGCCAAACCCGCCCACACGCTCTATAGCACACAGACTATGCCATGTCACCGCATGCATGCATGTGAAAATCTTTTTGGTTTTTCTGTTTTTAAAATGTTTTATCTCCTAAATGAAAAGTCCGATTAAAGATCCGTTTTCACCATTAAATCCCTCGCGACGAGATCTTCGAAACTAGATCTCATATCTATTTCGACGAATTTTTTTGGGTTAAAAGTTGCCGTGTCTATTGCACATGAATTGCCATCATGTTTACACTGAAGTTGCCATGATATGTTTTAGCTATTTTCTTCTATATTTAAAACTAAATTTTGACATATTATAAAACGGGAAATTAAGAAACTAGACTTGCCATGCACCATAAATTAAAATTTTCATGATACATGCACTTAAAATTGCCATGGTTCATACGAAAAAATATTTTCATGATCAAAGTACTGGAATTGCCATCATCGAAAAACTAAAATTGCCATGATCTACAAACTAAAATTGCCACATGGCAACTTTAGTTTAAGCACTATGGCAACTACAGTGTAAATATCATGGCAACTTTTGGGCAAATTTTTTTTTCGTCGAAACATATCAACATGGGGGCTAGTTTTGAAGATCCCGTCGAGACGGATTTAATGGTGAAAACGGATTTTTAATTCGCTTTTTTAATTAGGAGATAAAATATTTTTAAGCCAAAACCAAAAAGATTTCTGCTGATGTCATTTATTCATACGTGGCAAAATGAGTGGTGATGAAGGCGTGTGGGCGATGTGCAAACGCACACACGTGTGGGCATTAGTTTTTCCGAAAAATTATTTGGGATTCTCAACATATTTTCTTCCAAAAAAGGAAAGAAATTGCAAGCAGAACATTTTATGAAATTACAAACAATTTTGTAAAAAAACACAAACAAATTTTGAAAAACAGGAACTAAAATTGAAAACGAGAACATTTCTTAAAATTACGAACAATTAATCCAAACTCGATTTTTTTTTCAAAATTCCATAAATTTTTTTGTAAACATGAACAATTTTTGAATTTACGAACAAATTTCGAAAGCTGTAACATTATTAGAAATTCCGAACCATTTTTTATGTTTGTGAATAAAAAAATTGAACATTTTTTAAATCCGCAGGACTTTTTTTTAATTTGAGAACAAATTTTGAAAACACGAAAGTTTTCAAATTCTTGAACAAAACTAGTGTGGGAACATTTTTTGAAGTTTCTGAGCATTTTAGAATTTGAAAAAAAATATTCAAAACATGAATATTTTTAAAATTTGTTATCAAAATTTCGAAAATGGGAACATTTTGTGGCAAAAGGTTAGAATTTGTGAACAAAAATTTAAAATACAACGAATTTTTAAATTGCTGAACTTTTCTTGAAAAAAAAAGAAACTTGAAAAATAAAATAAAATAAAAAGAGAAAAAAGAAAAAAAAGAAAAATAAAAGATAAAAGATAAATGAAAAACGAAAAAATAAAAAGGAGTAAAATAGAAATGAAAAAAAAACCCTATTCAGGTACCTTCTAGAAGGTTTCCAAAACTGAAAAAAAAACGGTTGGAACCTTCCAAAAAGTTCCCAAAACTAAGATGGGTGGAACGCATGCCTCGCTTCTAAACAGGCCGGCCCGTCGTGCGGTACCCCGACAATTTGACGCAGAACGTGTAAAATGGGGGTTTCCCTCCGACACGACGGAGAAGGCACTGCAAAAATAGTTGCTCACTCTGGGATTCTAATTCGTGCCCTGCATTCTGGGACGAGCTTGTGTAGCCACTAAAGCTATTCTATTGTAGTGATCGATAATAGGGCCTACGTTGTAAGAACAACTCTGGCCGCGTTATTTATTGTATTGTACCACTTAGATTTCTGAATTTATTGAAAAAAATGAATTTGAAAAGGTTCATCAATTTCGTAAATAGTTCACCATATTTACAGAAAGAGTTCACAAACTTGAACAAACTTCATCAATTTAAAAAAAATCATCAAATTAGAAAAAAGTTCATGAAAAAATGAAGAAAACTCGTTGATTTTCAAAAATAATTCTCATAAATTGGAAACATTTCATATATTTTGCAAAAAAAATCCATAAATTTTGAAATAAATTTCATTAATCCTGAAAAATTCACAAATTTAGAAAAGGTTTCATTAATTTGAAAAATAGGTCACAAATTTCAAAAAAGTTCATCGATTTTGGAAAAGAGTTCATCGAATTTGAAAAAAAAAGTTCATCCTGTCCGAAGAAAGTTCATCAAATTAAAAAATAGCTCATCAATTTTTAAAACAAAGTTCACCAATTTTGGAAAAAAATTCATCGAAATCGAAAAAAAGTTGATCCAATTCAAAAAAAGTTCACCGAATTTGAAAAAATTCATCAAATTTTTAAAAACTTCAATGATTTTGAAAAAAATCAACAATTTTTAAAAAAGTTCATTCAAATGAGCAAAAGAAAAAAAACAAACAAAATCGTTCGAAATAAAAAAGAAAAAGGACATGAGAAGAAAAAGAGTGAGCAAGATGTATTTAATCACTTGAGGTCGGTGGGGTGTTTAGTGCAGCGTTCAACCAACGAGGAGGTCGTGGGATCGAATTCCATGGGACGCGCATGTGTACACTCACGTAGTGGGAGCCTAGTAGGCTGATACTTTTCATTTCCACAGAAACTAGCGGGTGCACCCGCGCAATCGCGCGGCTAGAGTAGTTTTCGCTATGTTTTATAATTAGGATAGTTGATATCTTTTGTTTAAATTTATGGACTTGAACATATAGTGTAGGGAATTTCATAATGCTGTTTATTCACCCGTTATTCATTTTACAGCCTCATGGGTCATATGTATTTTCAAATTTCTCCATCTACTCTTATTTTAGTTTGGCCTAACATTTTGTTCTTAGTTTTTATAGCATAAAATGACCTTCGTTTTGAATTGTTGATAGTAGTTTGAGAAATACTTAAAATTGTTTACTTCACAACTTGGCTATGTTACCGCTTTGCTCAATCCCTCTTATAGCGTTGCTAGCTAGTTGCAGGTGCAGTGCAGGTTGTTCCATGTTGGGACATGGATATTATGAGATATTACAATATTTATTATTTAAGTAATGCATATATATACTTGGTTGTGTGTGGAAGGTTCGACCTTTTGCCTGATATTTTGTTCCACTCATGCCGCCTTAGTTCCCGTCATACCGGTGGTATGTTCCTAACACGGTTGGGGTTCATGGGCCCCCTTTAACAGTTCGCTTTAAATAAAACTCTTCCAGCAAGACCCAACTTGGATTTAAATTTGCCCAATAACAACTTAAATGCATAGGGAGTAATTAACCCGCGGATTCTTAATCAACAAACCGGTCCAGTGCTCCTCATGAGTGTTGGTCCCAAACAGGCAGCCTGCGGGGCTACCACGAGGAAATTCAAGGTCTGGTTTTAGTCGTAGCTTGTCCCATCGGGGCGTCGGCACGTCGAGAGGTCTTGCTAGTTTTGTTTCACCACTAGATCACGGATGGCGCGCGTTGCTGTGCCCGTCTATTTTGAATGTTTTATGATAGAGAGATATGATTTTTCTGTAAATACATGGAGACAAGATAAACTATGGAAAATGCTAAAATAGACTAAAATGATTTGTTTCATGAATGTCTCCCTTTTTATGAAAGATACTCCTCTACTAGTAAGTAATAACCTGAATTTGTCTAGATGCTCCTTAAGTTAGTATGAAAATTATTCATCAAAAAGGTTGTCGGGATTAACCACACCAAGAGCCAAAACAGGCCACGAACTCTGTAATTTGGGAAGATCTCCGCTGAACATACATGCTTAGGTATCCATATATAGTAGGGAGCAACACAGTGTCCAGTGGCAATCATAGTAAGGGCTGCATTTGGATCATTCTCAGGTAGGAGCATTATTGGGACCTGGTCACACACAAGAACTACCATGTTGGCGCGCGTTGCTACGCCTGTCTTTTTTGGGGTAAAATGGTAGAATTTTCTCTAAAAATATGAAGTCATAATGCATTAAAGTTAAAATACGTATAGACTGACTTGAAAAGCTTAACTAAAGGTTAATTTGAATTTGCAGCAGGGCCATGCAATGCCATATGTCATGGACATGCACACAAACTTAATCTTTACATGAACCCTTAATCATACAATGAGGCTTTTAACGATTGAGGGTGGCCAATTTAATTTATGTGGACAGAGAAAAACTATAATTTTTTTGAATGGGTACAACAAACAGACCATCATCTTATTCTATTTTCTTAGTATTAATTTGGCTCAACTAATTTGTGAATCAGGCTTCAACCGAGTATACTGAACAAGTGATTTCATAAATGCTACATGTCTATTAATTCAAACAACAATGTTTAAAAGGACAAGATTTAATAGAGAACACATTTATGCTATAATTTTTTCTTTTTTGCTTTCTAAGAGGATTAACTAATTCCAGTATAGTCATGAACTATGTGACGGAATTTCGAAACATGTATGTCAGAAAGCACCTAGAGCTTGGAATCAAAACAAGGATAGGAGACGTGCTTCCTCAAGTCTCGGGAGATTATGGTTGATGAGTACATGAGCCGTAATCCCACTTAGCTTGTCGAAGATATGCACCTTGAATTCCTTGGATCTGACCATCATTAGAACACAATCATGGGAAAGCACTTCAGAAAATGTAGTAGCAGTTTTGGTGCTCTCACTCAGTGAAGGTTGTGTGATCTTTTATATTTTTCTAATGAAAGAATGGCAAGAGCTGCAAGTGCACGAGCTTAGCAATGCACAGTGATGATGCTGCCACTATACCTTGAAAGAGGAGCTTCAAATTTTCCATAGTGCGCCAACATTTAGGCTGAACCAAACCATCAAAGGAAGGCTATACAGAGATAAAATATGTGGATTTCATTGGAAATATATTGTGCAAAATAGCAACTGTTTTTATTGTCAGGATGGGCAAGCCCGCCATCAAAGGAAGCACATCACCATATTAACAATATTTTTGACAATATAGATCCTAGTAGTGGCTGCTGGATGGCAAAAATCATTCCATTATCCGGTGCATACTGAAATAATTTTCTTCGTCACATTTCCAGTAGCATTTAGAACTGCCCCCGGGCCCTGACTGCATTTGGAAAAGGTCAAATCTTTCATGATAAGCTGAAGCCAATATTTAAATTGGAAGGTTATGATGGAATCAAAACAAAACACATACGTGTTGGACCAAGGTAGCAACCAAGATGCCTCCACAAGACGAGGCGCAGAACATACATAAGGTCAGACAATTTTATGTGTAACCAATTGAAGATCCAAGTCAAATCACTGGCATTTACTTGGTTGCACATTCCAATCTCCCACCAAATGGTGTGAACACAAAGAGAGAACTCATCGTTGCTATGAAGCAACATGAAAATGCAAGTCGTACTGTACAACTCTGTTGTATACTGGAAATTAATTTATGAGTGTGATTAGTGTTGTTTATGGAGATGTAGTGGAGCATGATGGCAAAGGGCCTGAAGGGCAGGAGAAACTTCGATCTTGGCCTTGAAGATGATGATGCGACTGAGGTTGCTCGTGGGAGTAATAATACAACATAATGAAGTTTCTTATAAATATATACACAATGAAGTGCAAGCAGGCTCTAACCATGATACTGGCAGCATCGGAGGAGGACCATCAGAACTTTGAGGCACACGGGGTCATCATCGACGGCCAGGGCCTGCATGCCGACTGGGAGCTGATCCCTTTCCCTCTCCCTCTTCATCAAACCCTTCCTGGCCTCCATCATTATGGCGGCCAAAAGCATCCCAATTTACACTAATTCAGAGCAACTGAATAATCAAGAGCAAGAAGAGTCAAGCGCTCGACTCTAACACCACCTGAACAAAACCTAAATTACTCACGGAAGAAGGGAAAATCAGGGGCAAAAAATCGCAGGTGGGTTTGGATTTCGGCGCACCGTTGGAGAGGACTCATCCACCATGCAAGTCGATATGCTCGAAGCGGAGTGCTCGCGTCTTCCTGGCCGGAGGAGCCGTGCTGGTTACCATCTCCTCCTTCCCCTCCAAGAGCCGTCGCTCTTCCTTTTCCGCCACCTCCCCCATCTGCACAAATCCTAACCTATATGAATCAAGAGGAGGCACCTATTTGTTCACACTGGTAGAAAAAGAGGCTTCCATACGCCCCCATTAGTCCCCAAAACAATCGAACCGCGACAAAAGGGATCTTTAGTCGCGGTTCGGGAGGAGACCCGCGACCAACTATCTGGACCCAGCGCGCTCGGTCGACAGCTGGCGGACGGGAGGGGCTTTAGTCCCGGTTGGCCGCCCATCCAGATTGAAGATTTGGGAATGCAAAATAAGAAACATCCATGATGTTGGGTTCATTGACCCACATATCGTTAATGGACATGTGTTACAACATCACCCCGAAGACGTGGAGAAAGACTTGTACAAGTTTCTTAGAAAGCATCAACTCAAAAGTCATATTCTATTTCCTTACCATTTTGGGTGAGTGTTTCTCTCTTGTGCCCATTCTCTTTTGTTTACTCCATGCATGGTATGTCTAATCGATGAGTTATGCATGACTGTGCATGTAACGTGTCCGCGGGTTCCACTGGATTCTGCTAAATATTGAACTTCACACCTCCAGAGTTCTAATCATGGACTCTATGGATTCGGATCCAAAGCGTTGGGCCGACATGAGAAAAATGCTGCAAAAGTAATTATTTTCAATCATTTGAGCTCTATATCGATCGGTCTCTTTCGTTCATTTCCTAATATCAAGTAACTAATAACTCCCTTGTTCATTTAATTTTCTTTGCCCTGTAGGGTTTGGAGACGGTTCTCAGAAGAAATTGTCGGTGAATTCAAACATGAGCTAGATTTCAGAAGGTTAGTTAATGTGGATAAGCAGCCACCGGGGACCAATCTATGTGGATACTATGTTTGTGAGAACATCCGGAGACACACCTCTAAGCGGAAGGCATCAGATAGCGTGCGGAACGCGACGGATAACTTGCGGAGGAGGCTTAGTCCAGAAGCTCGCTTCCGACCAATTCAAGAAGAATTAGCAGGATTTTTCATGAGGGAAGTCATCAATCCTAAAGGAGAACACTATACCGAGGACGAAGAAATTTATATGCATACCCGAGATTGAAACTTGTACGAAGTTGTATATGGTCATCCATCCTAATTGTGTATGGAAACTTGTTCGAAGTTGTATATGGTCACCCGAGATTGAATATATATTATATATTCCTCTTGAATTCTTCTTGTTTGAAATTTCATATGCATGTATATAGTAGCGTAGAATATGTGTACTGAAACTTTATCAAAATTAAAATAAAACACAAAATATATTATAAAAGAAATAAAACACTCCAAACTAAAAAGAAACCAGGTTTAGGGGGGCTAAAACCCTAAACCTGCGGAGGAGGCCTTTAGTTCCGGTTGGCCACGAGAACCGGGACTAAAGGTCCTCCGCCCCGACGGACCACGGGCGCCCACGTGGACGGGCCTTTAGTCCCGGTCAGCCACAAGAACCGGGACTAAAGCCTTTAGTCGCGGTCCGTAAGAGGCGCGACTAAAGGGGGGGTCTTTAGTCGCGCATATTTAGTCCCGCTTGCACAGCCGGGACTAAAGGCTGTTGCGAACCGGGACTAAAGGGCTTTTTTCTACCAGTGTCACAAATCCGAGACGAAGCACCAATCATACCTCTAGCGCGAGACGAACAGATCATGGAAGATATTGCTGACGACATGGTCAATTGCCTGCAAAGGTGAAGACGATGTTAACTGGTTCGAGGGTGGCTCAACTCCCTGTGATGTGTTCGCGACTCACCCCGACCGTCCTCGCATTTTTGATAGACCATATCCATCTCTCTCTTGCGGTGACGACAGCGACAGTGAGATTGGGAGAGGAGGGGTTGAGACGTAGGGTACAAGGAGGGGAGGGAAGGGGAGAGGACGGGGGCATATCTGTACCGTTCTTTGGGGATCAGATGTTAACTCTACCAGCAAAGGAGGGGCCTCCGATTTTGTGCCAGGAATAGCGGCCCACACCACCGGAGCAAGAAGCACATCGGACGTCCAAGAAAGATCGGGATGAGCGATTTGACGGCCAAAATCAGTGATGGCCCGAGAGAGCTCCTAGGATGCACAGTTATAATGTTTCTAAATTATGGAAATGTCTTGTGCACCGGGGATTCCGATGGTGCATCGGGCTATCTCGATGTTGAGCTCTTCCCGCGCTGATTGTGATAGTTTGTGATGGATTAAGTTGGGACACCCCTGCAGGGTTATATCTTTCGAAAAGCCATGCCCGCGATTATGGGCGACTTGGAAATTTATAATATCCAGTTGTAGAGAACCTGCACTAAATTGAATTAAAATACACCAACCGTGTCAGTAACCGTGATCGTCTCTTTTCGACGAAGTTCGGGAAGAGAACACGGTGGGGTTATGATTGAACCATAGGTAGTATTCAAGATCACCTCTTGATTATAGTAATTTGTGAACGATTATGCGTAGAACACTCATCTTATTCTTGTACTCGTAAGTTAGCCAGATATAAACATGCTTAGTGTTGCTGCAACCTCACCACTTAACCATTCCATACCTATTAAGCTTTGCTAGTTTTGATACAATGGGTAATGAGATTCTTGAGTCTCGGTGGCTCACAGATTACCACAACAACAATGGTAGGTACTTTTGAGACAACCACATGTGATGCTACAAAACTCCAGTGGGAGTATGACTAGAAGCATGCCCGGATGTACGTGTCGTTTCCAGATGATTAGTAGTGGTTCCTAGTCGGACGATCGAGCGATTAGCAAAGTGGATTAGTTCTTTTCGTTTGATTTCATCCATAGTCGGATCCTCCTCTTATTTGGATGATTGTATGAATGATTGAGATATTTATGATGTAGCATGTGGCGAGTGTAAGTCTTTATCTGGTATTCCCATCTATTCAGTATATGGTATGTTGTCATGATATCCACCTTGCGACGTGCCTTGAATATGCGCTTCTACCTATCCCAAGAGGGACTTCTGAGTTCTTTAGGGATAGGACTGCATATTGGGTATTACAAGTTGGTATCAGAGCCATACCGATGTTAGGAGCCTTTGCTTGTTCGAAACTTGGCCGTGTCGAGTCTAGAAAGAAAAACTAATTTGAGTCGAAGATATATATCAGAGAGTAAGAATTATTTGTACTCCTTATCCCCTTCGCCGCTTTGGTGAGGAATTGTGACGTAGGTGTTTTGATTATGCTACCTGAAAGTGCTAGTTATCGACTAGAGGGGGGGTGAATAGTCGATTTTTATGAAAGTCTTCAAAACACGGGGGCTTTGAAGACAAACAGTATAAATGAACCTATTAATATGCAGCGGAAGGTAGACTACACTAGACAAGCCATAGTCAAGTAAGCTATGAAGTGAAAGCACGAAGACTATCAGCAGCTAGGTAGTATGGATCAGGATGGAAGACAGTATGAAGCCAAACACCAAACAGTCTTCACACAGTGAAGCCAATCAGATCTTGCAAGCAGGCAATGACTTCACGAAGACAAACTGTAAAGTAAAGAGATGGGAAGGATAGAACCAGTTGCTTGGAGAGGACACGGATTTGGTAGACTAGTTCCAGTTGTTGTGACAACTGTACGTCTGGTTAGGGAGACTGAGATTCTACTCAGAAGACCGCGTCTTCACCTTATTTCCCTTGAGCTAAGAACACACAGTCCTCGCCCAATCACTCTGGTAAGTCTTCAAGGTAGACTTGCAAACCTTCACAGACTTCGTTCACTGGCAATCCACAATGGCTCTTGGATGCTCAGAACGCGACGCCTAACCGGCTGGAGGATTCACAATCCTCAAGTGTAAAAATGGACGTCTGCGGAATGGCTTCATGCGGATTTATCATCGCATCACAAAGTGGCAGAAAAAGGTAGCAGACGACATCGAGTTTAAGTGTTACAACTCAGAGAACCAAATGCTTCAAAAGATAAGAGTTGTAAAAACTTAGCAAAAATAATGCAACCACCCATAAGGACCCGCTTGAAGACTATCAACTCATAAGCTTCTCCCCCTTTTGTCAGGAATGACCAAAAAGGATTGAAGACATAGAGTATCTACTCGTTCCCATCAGGAGTAGATGTAGGTGCAGGGTCGACGCTGGAGTTCGGTGGTGCAGAGGGGCCTGGTGCAGTGTCGAGATGCAGTGAAGCCATGGTTGGTGAAGTGGCATCGTCTTCTTCATCGACGACTCTTGCAACAACAGTTGCAGCCGAAGATGAACGCTCAGAATCTTCTATTGAGGGAGTGCGGCGCCAGCTTGCATTTTGTGGTGGCCTGGAATCAAACTTGAAGTCCTCAGTGAAGCCATCTTCGCGAAGATCAGCTTCAGGACAGAGCAGTGTGAGACTCTTCCAGGACTGCCGACAGGCTTCATGGGCAACAAAGGAGTTCTTGGTGGCCAAGTTTTGAATGCGATTGACATCCACCAAGATACTCTGCATCTGACGCTTGAGCCAGTCATGATGCTTGTCCTGCTTCTGATGTAAGGCCACAAGTAGCTCTCGGTCATTGAGAACACGAGAACGCTTCCGAGGCCTTTGTGCAATAGTACTGTCAGTGGCTTCGGTGTTCGCACGATGGGGCACACGCATATTTCCAGCCAGAGGATAAGAGGGAGTTGCAGCATTGGGAACATGTATTCCTTCTATTGGTTGCGTGAAGCTTTGATGATCAACATTATGAAGATATAGAGGCTTCTTGGCAGGCTCGTGGTAGATGGCTTCAATGGATAGATCAACCTCAGGCAGAAATACAAGATGGTTGCGCGCTGAGGGCTGATAGTCAACAGAGGAATGGAGTTTGATCAGGCGCATTACCCATGGAGCATAAAACTTCAAGCCAAACAGATCAATCCCAGATGCAGCAAGTTGTCTGGTGAAGAAATCCTGGGTATTGAATCTGATGCCATTGATGATATAGAATACCAAAGTCTTCATGGCTCCTTCAAATTTGGCTTCAGAAGAGTGTCCCTTGATTGGCCATAGAGTACGCCTCAGAATATGATAAACTGTTGGGGGCAAGTACTCGAGGTCTTTCACGAAGAACTATTTAGGGTATTTAGCATCTTGGGGCAGTGGCTTCATCATGCTGAGCATCTCACTCATATTTGGCTCAGGCCTCTGGAAAATACTCTGCAGTTCATTTCTGTGAAGCTGACAACTAGGCTCATACAACTCACCTGGAGTGGGCAGGGAAGTAAGCTCGACGATGTCTTGAGCTTTGGCTTCATGATGCACATCACCTGTGATCCACTCAAGGATCCATGTCTTTGGATCCCTGTTGTAGCCATGAATGTGAAGTGTGGCATAAAACTGCAGCAGAAGCTCTTCATTCTAGTGCTCTTTATCCGTAACAAATGGCAGAAGACCAACCTCCCGGAAGTAGTCAAGTGCTTCTTCAAGACAGGGCATCCCAGCAATAGCTTCACAATCAAGACGCATGTGTGGAAAGATTCTCTCTTGATTGTATAGAATGCAGGAGTAATAGCTGCGCTGCTGATAGCTCCAAAATCGATCGGAAGAGATCTTTGGCTTCGAGTATGGATTCTTGGCGCTACCGAAGAAGGTGATGTGTGCTCTGAAGCTGTTCACGCTGAAAGATCCTTGCGATGTAGCAGCACCTGGAAGCCTTGGCAGCCTTGGCTTCGGCTTCTGAACCTGAGGCCTCTGCTCAACATGGTAGTCGTACTGTGGTCCGGGAGCTATTGGAGGAACCAAAATGGACCATCTCACTGTGACAAGCTGGCCGCGATCGTGGTCCTGTTCAATTGTGTGAGGCCTTGGAGGTGGAACAGTGGCTTCAGCATCCACATTGGCTTCAGGTTGTACATGAGCTTCAGGCACCACATTAGCTTCAAGCTCCACATTGTCTTCGGCCATGACAATGTCATTGGCTTCAGTAGCATTGATTGTGGCAGCCTTAGTGGTTTCAACCTCTGTTTGTTCGATAACAGGAGGGTCGGGCATAGTCACGCTCTCCTCGAGAATGACTTGATCAGTGGCAGGGGGTGTGGCAACTCTTTCTTCTTCTCTTTCTCCTTGATCTTCATCGGCTGATGCAACCGGAATGTCTTCAGCAGCTTTAGCTTCAGACTCAGAGACATTCGCAGTAGGGGTGGCTTCAGGAAACACTTGACGTGCTACTGAGCTTTGGTGCGCTTCCCCTTCCGGAATGCTCGACATGGTGATCTGTGGCCTGGGGCCTTTGCGAAGCCTGCGAAATGCAGGCGACACCTTTGGTGAGGGAGTTGTTTGCACCATGTAGTTGTCTTCGTCAAGTACCAGAGTGGTGACTTGAGGTGGTGGAGTTCTGGGTGTCTCATCATGAAAGGGGGTTTCTTGCTGTGAGCGCTCGGCCCATGAGTCATCCTGAGCAATTGGCGTCAAAGGACGACCAATGCTGATTAGTTCACTGCTCGTTGGAGCAAGCGATGATATCAACTGGGGCTCGAGCTGAGGAAGGACTTCATCATCATTAACATTGTCATCATGACCAATGTCTTCAGCTGTGATGTGGTCAACAGCTGGAACTTCTTCATCTTCATGAGCCTCTGTGGAAGCAGGCTCGTGGATCACCAAATGATGCTCTTGGTTGTTTGAAGCTGGAAGTGCAACAGAAATGGGTTCAACATTGAGGGGCTCAGAGGCAGTAGCACACTCTTTCTTTGAAGACTTTGTCTTCAGCTTCTTCTTGGATGGGGCATCATCAGAAGCATCCTTATGCTTGCTCTTCCTGGCTTCAGCTTCAGCTGCCCTTGTCTTCTTCAGCTGTGAAGCTGCTGAGGTGACCTTGGGCTTCGAGCCTGTCATGCTGGCAGGGAAGACAATGCGAGGTTCTTCCTGCCTTGGTGCTTCGGTTTGGGCCACAGCAGACTTCTTCTTTTGCTTGGCAACCATCTTGGGGTCGATGCCAGGACGCCCAAGAGCCTTTCGCTTTTCAGCTTCATTGTGTGCTTGAACTGCGCAAAGTACTTCATGCGCTCTCTTGAACCTTTAGCTTCATTAAGCTTCTTGTGGAACTCTTCCTTGAGGTCATGTAGCATTTTCTTGAAGATTTGAACATCTGTCACGCTGAGCTTGGCCATGTTCTGCTTGAAGTGAGCCTTCTCAAAGTCAATCTTGTTCTTGAGCTCAACAATCTTCTGAGCCAAGGCCAACTCATTAGCAATGGCTCCATGAAAAGTGACGCTGATGTCCACAGGCAATTGAAGATCATCAATGCTGATACTTTGGTCATCGAACCACCCATCGATGAAGTTGTTCAGAATTTCAACAACAAAGAGGGGCAGATCGTTGAAGATCTCTGCCTCTTGCTTGCTCTTGATCAGCATCTCAATGGCATCATCACCAAGATCTTCGCCACTGGACAGATCAATGGTGTCATCCTCATTGCGCAGAACGACAGCAGGAGTCAGTTCATGCCCAGAAATCTTCTTGAGCTTCTTGGTCTTCTTGGTCTTCTCGGTCTTCTTAGAGACATGAGACAAATCTTCAGACTGCACACTGGGTTCAGGAGGTGCAGTGGCCAATGGCTTCACAGTCGAAGCTTTTGGTGCGGCAGAGGGCTTCGAAGTTTTTGATTTCTTCTTTTTCTGCTTCAGTGGAGCTGGCGCATCTTCAGAATCTGCGTCATCAACTGATTGCTCCACAGCAGCCCTCTGAGCAGCTATGTGAAAGAGGATGCCATCGAAGTTGTTGAAGGGGCCAATGACATTTGGATTGGCATCGCGCGTGCCATCAGCCCTTGGAGCAGATGGACCAGGGATAAAGTTGAGGCCTAGCTCCTTGTTTTTGACAGCTAACTCCTTGGCAAATTGATAGTTGTGCTTGAAGAGATTGTCTTCGCGACACCATAATATAGATGATGGGTCGGCATTCTCTGGCTTCGGTCCTCGGACCATGCATGGTAGAAGCCTTGAGCAATGGCTTCAAACTTGGACCTGGGCTGTAGATTTCTGTACAGAATATCTCCCCATGGGCGCTTGATAGCATTCTTCTCTGTATATTCAGGGGTTACGAAGTTATACTTGAACCACTGTTCAGCCCAATATCTTCGAATCCATTGGATTCGGGTCTTGCGCTGGCCATAGCTTTCCTCAGGATCTGACTTGTACAGTTCAAATAGATCTGGAGGTAAATCCTTAGCAGTATCTCCACGGCGCTGCCTGCCACCTTTTCTAGCTGATTTTTCAGTTGCCATTGTATTCAGACTGAATGGCTTCAGAACCGTGAATGGCTTCCTTCTACTGGTCAGACAAGAGCTGGCTTTAGGGGAGTGCATATGACGTTGTAAGAACTCTGCAAATGAATGCAGACTATGAGAACCAAGGGATTCTCCCACGGACATGTACCTGTGACAGCATTAGAGATGCGAGGGAAGGGGAAGAGGTCATATGCATTCTCAGAAGATTTTGAAGAAAAAATGGTTTGAAGACATTGACCTCATAGAGCGAAGACATTCACTTATTTGAAGAGAGTTGGTTCCAAATTTGTATGAATCCATGAATAAGTACATGTGAGGAATCTAACTAGTTACACTACAGGAATCAGCTAATTTGCCATCTGTGGCTGTCTTTGCCGTCATTTTTTTCGTCGGTCCTGACGGCAAAGACCAATTTTGCCGTCGGCTGCAGACGACAAAGAAATACTGACGGCAAACGGCTCACTTTGCCGTCTGCTAAAAATATACTGACGGCAAAATAGACTTTGCCATCTGCCAAAAAAATACAGACGGCAAACAACTAACATTGCCGTCTGTTAAAAATATACTGACGGCAAAATAGACTTTGCCGTCTGCAAAAAAAAATACAGACGGCAAAATAGGCTATTTGCCGTCTGTATTTTATTTGGCAGACGGCAAAGAGAAAACACACCACGCGAATCGATCACGCGGATCACTGATGTGGCAAGATCTAAAACGCACATCTCACCCACAGCGGGACGCACGCACGCTCACCCACCCACGAACACACCACGCACGCGCCCCCACGACCTGCCCCCACCCCCACGCACCTGTCTCCATCTCCTCCCCCGAACTGCCTCGATCCTCTCCATCTCCCTCGAGCTCCCTCGATCCTCTCTCTCCTTCTCCCGAGCAGAGGCTCGTCGGCGGGCAGCACCCTCCTCTCTCCTCCCCCGAGCAGCCGACCGCCGCCGGCCAGTGCCCGGCCACCCGTCCGGCGACTCCGAGCTGCCGCGCGCCGCTGGCCAGCACCCGCTCGCCCGTCCGGCGCCCTCGAGCCGCCACACGCCGCTGGTTAGCGCCCGCCCGCCCGCCCGTCCGGCGACCCCGAGCTGTCGCGCGCCGCTGGTCAGCACCCGCCCATCCGCTGACCCAAGCTGCCGCGCGCAGCTTCCCTGCACCCGCCCGCTCGCCCGTCCGGCTCCCCCAAGCCGCCGCGCGCCGCTGGCCTGCGCCCGCCCGCTCACCTGTCCGGCACCCCCGAAGCGCCGTGCGCTCGTCCAGCGCCCCCGAGCGGCTAGACTCCGCGCCCCTCGCCGTCCGTCCGGTGCCGCACCCGCCCGTCCCCGAGCTGCCGGACTCCGCACCCCTTGTCCGTCCGGCCGACGCCGTTGCCCTCGCCCGCGTGCAGCTCTGCCATCGTCGCCGCGTGAAGATCCGCCAACTCGCCAACGCCGCGTGAAGCTCCGCCCCAACTCTCTTCGGTGACTCCTCCCTCCAGCATGGCCGCCAAACAACAACAGGGAACGGTCGACCATTGATGATGACTACGCGCGATGCCCGCCCCTCTTAGCGCGGACGGCGAGCAGCTCTGCTCCGGCGAGCTCGGCCTTGGTCTAATTTGGATCGACATCTGTTGGGCGAGATGCTCTACTCTGACGTGGAGGCAATTAGTTTTTTTGTTAGCTGATGATGCGTGCACAGTGTACCATTGACAGATGTTGCAGTCCGTATTGTGTGTGAAGCTATTTTTTTTAAATAAAAAATTTCTTTGCCGTCTATACTTTAGTTCGGTTGACAGCAAAGACCACATTTTGACTAACGGCAAAGGACACCATCTTTGCCGTCTGTTACTGTTTTGGCTGACGGCGAAGTCATAGTTTGGCTGACGGCAAAGACTTTGCCGTCTGCCCGATAAAAAGCTGACGGTGAAGTACTCTTTGCCGACTTTGGCTTTGCCGTCACACTTTGCCGTCAGCAGCTGACGGCAAAGTCTTTGCCGTCTGTATTTCAGCCTTTGCCATCTGTACTTGCCAGACGGCAAACTGTCTGATTCCTG
This sequence comes from Triticum aestivum, assembly GCF_018294505.1. Taxonomy (NCBI): domain Eukaryota; kingdom Viridiplantae; phylum Streptophyta; class Magnoliopsida; order Poales; family Poaceae; genus Triticum; species Triticum aestivum. Next base: position 205,860,715 of record NC_057796.1, on the reverse strand, counting down.
TAGTGTTATGAAGCATAAGTGAATATTCTCAGCATGATATCAGATGCAGATAAGGACAGATTCATACTTGGAAGTGAAGAAACCACTTTTGGTTAAAGTGGATGGATTTGACGGATTGAAAAGGCAGTAAAAAGCAAGATTTAATTACCGCTAACAATCTACTAGACGAGGCAGAGTTAGAAGCTGAGCAGTTCAATCTCCCGTGCCCTAACTTGGCGGCGGAAGACACCTACGGCGGCGGCGGAGAGGACAAGGTCCGCGGCCGGCGTGAGGACGGTGTCGAAGAAGTCGCATCAGCTAAGCGCCTCGTCTCCGGCGTTGACGCGAACTAGCGGAGGTGCTAGGGTTTGTGCGAGGTGGCGAGGTGGAAGAAAAGATTTTGACCGCGTTGAGTGTGTATTTATAAGGAGAGGGGCAGCACAGCGCAATTACGCAGGTGCCCCTGGCGGTTCACATCTGGAGGACACGTGGCTTGCATGCAACTTATTCAAAGTTGTTCCACGTTCGCACACCTGGATTGTTGGGTGGTCGTTCCGGCTTCTCCGATATTTAGGCTAAAAGGATATAGCATTAAAATGGATTTAGACGTTTGTTCCTTTGTCTTGTGCTGACAAGGACTCAGAGAAGACAATCGACAGGTTTCAATAGAATGCATGATTTGGATAGATAGAATTTGAGGAAGAAGCACAGAAGAGGTTAGGGTCCGATCACATTCACTTAAAAAAGGATTCAAGTATGAAGATATAGCTATAAGTGAATGCTATAGAGGACAGAACACAAATATATATATATATATATATATATATATATATATATATATATATATATATCATACCAACTCAACATTGCGAAGATAAACCTCAAAGTCAAATCAATGTTGAAGACAAACCAAATGCAAAGACTAGGCAACCATGACGCCAAAAGAAGCACTCCAATAAGAATTTGGTGGTGGCGTTACCCACCGTATAGGAAGTATTAGACCCTGACACGGCTCACAATTATCGTGGCACTACGAAGTCAAATTCTGCATTAATGTATTCACACTTAGAGTGTATGTCTTCATTAATTGAAGATATACGTTACTTTGTGTGTTGCACATCTAAGTCATCAACATGCATAAGCGTTAGGATGTGTATCCAATCACAGGACATTTGAGGATTCTAAGATATTTAGCTCACACCGCAACTTGCAAAACCTTTTCTCATCCGAGGGCTTCGTGAAGATATCTGCCAATTGCTCTTCAGTGTTGGCGTGAATGATATCAATATCTTCCTTCATGACATGATCTCTGAGAAAGTGATGACGGATCTGAATGTGCTTTGTCTTCGAGTGCTGAACTGGGTTGTTGGCAATCTTGATGGCGCTTTTATTGTCGCAGTAGAGTGGCACATGCTTCAGGTGGATGCCATAGTCCTTAAGAGTTTTCTTCATCCATAGAAGCTGAGCGCAGCAAGATCCAGCAGCAATGTATTCAGATTCAGCAGTGGAGAGGGATACACAGTTCTGCTTCTTTGAAGACCAACAAACAAGAGATCGTCCAAGAAAGTGACATGTGCCTGATGTGGACTTGTGATCAACCTTGTCACCAGCATAATCAGCATCTGAGAACCCAACTAGATCAAACTCTGAGCCCTTTGGATACCATAATCCTAGTGTTGGGGTGTAAGCCAAATATCGAAGAATTCGCTTCACAGCTAAGTGATGCGATTCCTTTTGTGCCGCTTGGAATCGGGCACACATGCAAACGCTAAGCATTATATCTGGCCTAGATGCACATAAGTAGAGTAAAGAACCAATCATGGAGCGGTATACCTTTTGATCGAACTCTTTACCATTGTCGTCGGGACCCAATTGACCTTTGGTTGGCATTGGCGTCGAGTATCCCTTGCAGTCTTGCATTCCAAACTTCTTCAAGCAATCTTTGAGGTATTTCTCTTGTGATATGAAGATGTCGTTGCTCAGTTGGCGGATTTGAAGACCGAGGAAGAATTCCAGCTCACCCATCATGGACATCTGATATTGCTCTTGCATCATATGTCCAAACTCATCACTGTATCTCTTGTCAATCCAGCCGAAGATAATGCCATCCACATAGATTTGGCACACAAACAGTTCTCCATCATATGTCTTTGTGAAGAGTGTGGGATCCAGAGAACCAGGTTTGAAGCCTTTGCTCTTCAGGAAGTCTTTGAGTGTGTCATACCACGCGCGAGGAGCTTGTTTGAGGCCATATAGTGCCTTGTTGAGCTTGTATACCATGTCAGGATGTTTTGGATCTTCAAAGCCAGGTGGTTGTGCAACATACACTTCTTATTCAATTTTTCCATTGAGAAAGGCACTCTTCACATCCATTTGGTACAGAAGAATGTTGTGATGGTTGGCATAGGGTAGCAGTATGCAAATGGCTTCAAGCCTAGCCACCGGAGCAAATGTTTCATCGAAGTCAATCCCTTCTACTTGAGTGTAACCTTGAGCAACTAGACGAGCCTTGTTTCTGACAACTTGACCATGCTCATCTTGTTTGTTGCGATAGATCCATTTGGTGCCAATGATATTATGCTTGCGAGGATCAGGACGCTTGACCAATTCCCACACATTGTTCAGCTCGAACTGTTGAAGCTCTTCTTGCATGACTTGAATCCATTCAGGTTTCATGAAGGCTTCATTAACTTTCTTGGGTTCAGATATAGAGACAAATGCAAAGTGCCCATAGAAATTTGTTAGCTGTGTTTCTCTTGAACGAGTGAGTGGACCAGGTGCATTGATGCTATCGATTATTTTCTCAATCTGTACTTCATTTGCAACACGTCGATGGACTGGACGAAGATTTTACCCTTGCAGATCATTGTCTTTAGCTTCAGCATTGTCTGCGGGTTGATTAGGCGCGGAAATGATGATTTCTTCTTCAGCCTGAGCCTCTGTAGGTATGATGTCTCCAGTACCCATAAGCTTGATAGATTCACTCGGTGAGGCTTCATCTAGCACATTTGGCAGGTGCTCTCTTTGCGAGCCGTTAGTCTCATCAAACCGCACATTCATAGTTTCAACCACTTTATAGTGAAAGAGGTTGAAGACTCTGTAGGAGTATGAATCCTTTCCGTAGCCAAGCATAAAACCTTCATGTGCTTTCGGTGCAAATTTTGAAGTGTGATGTGGATCCTTGATCCAGCACCTAGCACCAAACACTCTGAAGTAACTGACGTTTGGCTTCTTACCAGTTAGTAGCTCATATGATGTCTTCTTTAGAAGCTTGTGAAGATAAACACGGTTGATGACATCACATGACATGCAGTGTCAATGGCTTCTGGCCAGAATTTCCTTGGAGTCTTGTACTCATCGAGCATCGTCCGTGCCATCTCAATAAGGGTTCTGTTCTTGCGCTCCATGATGCCATTCTGCTAAGGTGTGTATGGAGCTGAGAACACATGAGTGATGCCCAATGTATCAAGATAAGTGTCGAGGCCGGTGTTCTTGAACTGTGTGCCGTTGTCACTTCTGATGTGCTTGATCTTGATGCCATAGTTCGTCATGGCACGGTTGGCGAATCTTCTAAAGACATCCTGCACTTCATTCTTATAGAGGATTATGTGCACCCACGTGTATCTTGAGTAATCATCAACAATGACGAAGCCATAGAGGCAAGCAGTGGTAGTAAGAGTAGAGTAGTGAGTAGGGCCAAATAAGTCCATGTGAAGCAGCTCGAAGGGATGTGATGTCGTCATGATTGTCTTCGAGGGATGCTTGGCCCTAGTCATCTTTCCAGCTTCGCAGGCACCACACAGATGATCCTTCTTGAACTTGACGCCCTCGATGCCTGCGACATGCTTCTTCTTCGCGAGAGTGTACAAGTGTTGGGGAACGTAGTAATTTCAAAAAAAATTCCTACGCACACGCAAGATCATGGTGATGCATAGCAACGAGAGGGGAGAGTGTTGTCCACGTACCCTCGTAGACCGACAACGGAAGCGTTATCACAACGCGGTTGATGTAGTCGTACGTCTTCACGATCCGACCGATCAAGTACCGAACGCACGGCACCTCCGAGTTCTACACACGTTCAGCTCGATGACGTCCCTCGAACTCCAATCCAGCCGAATGTTGAGGGAGAGTTTCGTCAGCACGACGGCGTGGTGACGATGATGATGTTCCACCGACGCAGGGCTTCGCCTAAGCTCCGCAACGGTATTATCGAGGTGTAATTTGGTGGAGGGGGGCACCGCACACGGCTAAGAGATCTCAAGGATCAATTGTTGTGTCTATGGGGTGCCCCCTGCCCCCGTATATAAAGGATGGAGGAGGGGAGGCCGGCCAGCCCCTGGGGCGCGCCAGAAGGTTGGAGTCCTACTAGGACTCCCTAGTCCTAGTAGGATTCCTCCTCCCACATGGAATAGGAAATGGGGAAGGGAAAAAGAGAAGGAAGGAAAGAGGCGCCCCCTTCCCTAGTCCAATTCGGACCAGACCAAGGGGTGGGGCGCAGCCACCTTTTGAGGCCTTTCTCTCCTTTCCCGTATGGCCCATTAAGGCCCAATACGAATTCCCGTAACTCTCCGGTACTCCGAAAATACCCGAATCACTCGGAACCTTTCCGAAGTCCGAATATAGTCGTCCAATATATCGATTTTTATGTCTCGACCATTTCGAGACTCCTCGTCCTATCCCCGATCTCATCCGGGACTCCGAACTCTTTCGGTACATCAAAACTCAATAAAACTGTCATCGTAACGTTAAGCGTGCGGACCATACGGGTTCGAGAACTATGTAGACATGACCGAGACACGTCTCCGGTCAATAACCAATAGCGGGACCTGGATGCCCATATTGGCTCCCACATATTCTACGAAGATCTTTATCGGTCAGACCGCATAACAACATACGTTGTTCCCTTTGTCACCGGTATGTTACTTGCCCGAGATTTGATCGTCGGTATCTCGATACCTAGTTCAATCTTGTTACCGGCAAGTCTCTTTACTCGTTCCGTAATACATCATCTCGCAACTAACTCATTAGTCACAATGCTTGCAAGGCTTATAGTGATGTGCATTACCGAGTGGGCCCAGAGATACCTCTCCGACAATCGGAGTGACAAATCCTAATCTCGAAATAGGCCAACCCAACAAGTACCTTTGGAGACACCTGTAGAGCACCTTTATAATCACCCATTTACGTTGTGACGTTTGGTAGCACACAAAGTGTTCCTCCGGTAAACGGGAGTTGCATAATCTCATAGTCATAGGAACATGTATAAGTCATGAAGAAAGCAATTGCAACATACTAAACGATCGGGTGCTAAGCTAACGGAATGGGTCAAGTCAATCACGTCATTCTCCTAATGAGGTGATCCCGTTAATCAAATGACAACTCATGTCTATGGCTAGGAAACATAACCATCTTTGATTAACGAGCTAGTCAAGTAGAGGCATACTAGTGACACTCTGTTTGTCTATGTATTCACACATGTATTATGTTTCCGGTTAATACAATTCTAGCATGAATAATAAACATTTATCATGATATAAGGAAATAAATAATAACTTTATTATTGCCTCTAGGGCATATTTCCTTCAACAAGTTCCTCATGCCGGCATGCCCTAGCCTTCGATGCCAGAGCCAGCACTCTGAAGCTTTTGCTAGAATACATACGGCCAACTGTGGTCCTGCTGAGAAATCTACCATGTACAGATCGTCTTTTCGATACTCTTCAAAGACTAGAGATTTGTCAGATTCCATAAGAACAAGGCAACGATATTTTCCAAATATCACAATCATGTTTAGATCACAAAGCATCGAGACAGACATTAAGTTGAAACCAAGGGATTCAACAAGCATCACTTTATCCATGTGTTAATCCTTTGAGATTGCAACTCTACCTAGACCCAATACCTTGCTTTTACCAGTGTCAGCAAATGTGATGTGACTCTTGTCAGATGGACGTAAGGTTGAGTCCATGAGAAGACTTCGATCACCAGTCATGTGGTTAGTGCATCCACTGTCCATAATCCACTCAGAAGCCTTTGGTGTTGTACCCTACAGTGCAGTTAGGGGGATAGGCTTCACCAAGGGAAATGTGAAGCATAAACATTTGACAAACAAGCATATTATCAAAGTTCAGATCCTGGTTAGGGTAGATAGGATGTTTGTCAAGGAATCCTGGGACAAAATACATAGTAAGAACATTTGGACATTTTATCTTGCGACCCACAAGATGTTTTAGGTCTCCAGCATAAGCATCAGACGCCTTTGATTTCCGGCTGGAGACCTTTCCCTGCAAAACAGAGTTAATTTTATTTAATGATACGTCTCCAACGTATCTATAATTTATGAAGTATTCATGCTGTTATATTATCCATCTAGGATGTTTTATATACATTTATATGCTATTTTATATGATTTTTGGGACTAACCTATTAACCTAGAGCCCAGTGCCAGTTTCTGTTTTCTCCTTGTTTTTGAGTTTTGCAGAAAAGGAATACCAAACGGAGTCCGATTGACGTGCCAATTTTTGATGAATTTTTATGGACCAAAAGAAGCCTCAGGAGTGCAAGAGTTGGGCCAGAAGAGTCCCGGGCTGCCCACGAGGGTGGGGGGCGCGCCCAGGGGGTGGGCGCGCCCCCTGCCTCGTGGACAGCCCGGAGACCCCCCCTTGACGTGAAACCTACGCCAAAAATTCCTATAAATACAAAAACTTCCAAAAATAAACCTAGATCGGGAGTTCCGCCGCCAGAAGCCTCTGTAGCCACGAGAAATCAATCTAGGCCCTCTCCGGCACCCTGCCGGAGGGGGCCATCATCACCGGTGGCCATGGAGGAGTATCCCGGAGAGGCCATCATCGCCATGAAGGCCAAGGACCAGAGGGAGAACCTTTCCCCATCTAGGGGGGAGGCCATGGAGGAGGAAGCACAAGGGGGAGAACCTCTCCTCCTCTCTCTTGGTGGCACCGGAGTGCCATCGAGAGGGGAATCATCGCCACGGTGATCGTCTTCATCAACATCACCATCATCATCACCATCCTCATCTCTTTTACGCAGTCCACTCTCCCGCACCCGCTGTAATCCCTACTTGAACATGGTGCTTTATGCCACATATTATGATCCAATGATGTGTTGCCATCCTATGATGTTTTGAGTAGTTATCCTTTGTCTTTGGGTTGATTTATGATCTAGATTGGTATGAGTTGTATGTTTTACTTTGGTGCTGTCCTATGGTGCCCTCCGTGTCGTGCAAGCGTGAGGGATTCCCGCTGTAGGGTGTTGCAATACGTTCATGATTCGCTTATAGTGGGTTGGTGAGTGACTGAAACACAAACCCGAGTAAGGGGGTTGTTGCGTATGGGAATAAAGAGGACTTGATGCTTTAATGCTATGGTTGGGTTTTACCTTAATGATCTTTAGTAGTTGCGGATGCTTGCTAGAGTTCCAATCATAAGTGCATATGATCCAAGTAGAGAAAGTATGTTAGCTTATGCCTCTCCCTCATATGAAATTGCAATGACGACTACCGATCTTGTTAATAATTGCCTAGGACAATTCCTCACACCGATCCACCATTATTCCACACTCGCTATTTATAATATTTAGTAATATATTCTAACTTTATGATAACAGCACCTACTTTTATATTTTAGCTCTCCGATATCATGCAAAGTTATCCACTTCATACCCACAACGTAGTTTTATTTCTCGTTGCTAGTTGGAAGCAAACGTTCGGTGCACGTAGAGTCGTATCAGTGGCAGATAGGGCTTGAGAGAATATTGATCTTACCTTTAGCTCCTTGCGGGTTCGACACTCCATACTTATCACTTCCACCTTTGGAAATTGCTACGATGATTCCCTGCACTTGGGGATTATCAAGCTCTTTTCTGGCGCCGTTGCCGGGGAGCAATAGCGTGGGGTTGATATTCTCATGTGTGCTTGTTTGCTTTCTTCACTAAGTAGATTTTGTTTTTCCTTTTTGTTTCTGTTTAGTTGTGGGTGAAACATACAAAAAAATTTAAAATAATGAAAATACAAAAAAAATTACTTGCCTTTCATGCCTAAAAAGTTTTTCAAAAAGAGAAGTGATTGGAAAGTTATGCATTGAAGAAGTGAGGGTCAACCTTGAGCACTTGTGTTCATGCTCACGGAAACAATGTAGAATTTTTCATGGAAGTTTCTCTGTAAATAATTATCCCCTTGTATATATTCATTGTATTATAAAAATAATGTGCCAAGCTTTGGTTTTAGGATGATTAGATTGCTTGTTTACTATGTGCAGAACAAAAACAGAAACTTTGGCTGTAGTGCATGAATTTACATTTTTTACTGGAAGGTCAAATGGGTCTGAAACTTTTTGCACATTACTTCTGTACAAATTGTTCAAATTTTCAAATTTATTTCATAATTTTAGGAGTTACATAAGTCTACTAAACTTCCATATTACTACAGACTGTCCTGTTGACAGATTCTGTTTTTCGCGTGTTGTTTGCTTATTTTGATGAATCTATGGCTAGTATTGGGGGGTATGAACCATAGAGAAGTTGGAATACAGTAGGTTTAACACCAATATAAATTAATAATGAGTTCATTACAGTACCTAAAGGTAGTGATTTGCTTTATTACACTAACGGATCTCACAAAGTTTTTGTTAAGTTTTTGTGGATGAAGCGTTCAAAGAACGAGGAGTTATCAATATGAGAAGAATAAAGAGAGGCAAGAGTTCACCTCTTGCACCCTACTTGTCCTATAAGCTTAAATAGTCTTGATCTCGCGGGTGTGAGATTGCTGAGTCCCCGTGACTCACAGATACTTCCAACAACAGTTGCAGGTGCCGACGATGCCAGTGCAGACGATGGCGTCGATCTCAAGTGGGAGTTCGACGAGGAACGTGGTCGTTACTATGTGTCTTTTCCTGATGATCAGTAGTGGAGCCCAGTTGGGACGATCGGGGATCTAGCATTTGGGGTTGTCTTATTTTCATCTGGATTTTGACCGTAGACGGTCTATATGATTGTATTTTGGATGATGTATGATGATATTTATGTATTGTGTGAAGTGGCGATTGTAAGCCAACTCTTTATCCCATTCTTGTTCATTACATGGGATTGTGTGAAGATGACCCTTCTTGCGACAAAACCACTATGCGGTTATGCCTCTAAGTCGTGCCTCGACACGTGGGAGATATAGCCGCATCGTGGGCGTTACAAGGCAAGAGTTCAAGTTTGGGGATGCCCAAGGCACCCCAAGTAAATATTTCAAAGGATACTCAAGCATCTAAGCTTGGGGATGCCCCGGTTGGCATCCCATCTTTCTTCTTCAACAAATATAGGTATACCTCGGTTTTTTGTTTTGTTCACATGGTTTGTGTCCTTTGTGTTTTTGTTTTTCCTTTAAGAACCATGCTAGCATGAGATAGACCTGCATTGATGTATAGAATACTTCGTGTGCTTCACTTATATCTTTTAAGTATGATCTTATAGAATTGCTCTTTGTGCTTCACTTAAATCTTTTGAGTATGGTTTTATAGAATGCTTCGTGTGCTTCACTTACATATTTTGAGCCTGGATATTGGTTAGTCTATATTAATTGTAGAATGCTCCATGAACTTCACTTATATCTTTTGGAGTATGAATAATACTATCATTTAAAGTGGGTTTGGAAGAGTGTCAACTTTAGGAATTAGTGATCCCACTATTTTGGAGGGTGTTGAATCTTAGTGTGATATTTATGAAAGTGGATTTGGAAGAGTGTCAACTTTAGCTAGTAATGATTCCACTATTTCGGAAGAGGTTCCAATTGATTATGAGAACAAAGTTGCTATCCATGATGCTACTGAAAATTATTATGAGGGAGGAATACATGCTTGTAGGAGTTGCAATAATATCAAGTTTCCTCTCTAAGTGCTTAAAGTTTTGAAGTTATACTTGTTTTGCCTTCCTATGCTAGTTGATTGTTGTTCTTATAAATGGTGTGCTCACAAAATCCCTAGGCATAGGAAGTGGGTTATGTTTAAATGTGCTAGTCATATTCTTCATGATGCTCTCTTTATGTTTCAATTCTTTTCTTTGATGTGAGCATCATTGAAATCATCATGCCTAGCTAAAAGGCATTAAAGAAAATCGCTTGTTGGGAGACAACTCAATATTTACCCTTACTGTTTTTGTGTGTTTACATGATTAAGCTACTGTATTAATCATGTTTTATAGCTTTTGTTTCAATAAAGTTCCAAGTAAGACCTTTGGGAAGACTTGGGAGAAAGTTAATATGATCTTGCTGTAAAAAACAGAAACTTTGCGCTCACGAGATTAGCTGTCATTTTTTACAGAAGAGTGCTTTTGAGTTGATTCTTTTTGCAGAAGATCAATAGACAAATTCCTCACGTCCACCAATTTATTTCATAATTTTTGGAGTAGCAGAATTATGGTTTATGTTCAGATCATTACAGACTGTTCTGTTTCTGACAGATTCTGTTTTCATTGCATAGTTTGCTTGTTTTCTAGTTTCTATGACCTACATTTCTCAATATAAATTGTAGAAATGATATGGTACAGTAGACATTGTGTGGGAAAAATTATGAACCTTGTCTTAGACAGTACCAAAGTGGATGGTTTACTCTTTATCATACTAACCTATCTCACAAAGTTCTGTTAAGTTTTGTGTGATTGAAGTTTTCAAGCTTTGGGTGAGATATCGATATGAGGAGAATAAGGAGTTGAAAGACCCTAAGCTTGGGGATGCGCAAGGCACCCCAAGGTAATATTCAAGGAAGACTCAAGCGCCTAAGCTTGGGGATGCCCCGGAAGGCATCCCCTCTTTCGTCTTCAAAACTATCGGTATACCTTACTCGGAGCTATATTTTTATTCGTCATCATTAGCATCATTAGCATCAGTGTTGGTGACGAGGCCATTGTCTTCAGTGTTGAAGATGGACTTGGCGACATACGCTGAAGCTAGAGCCAGGCTTGCCATGCCTGAATCAGATTCCTCTTCAGAATCCACCTCTGCCTCCTCAGATGCAGACTCCTCCTTTGAATCCATCTCCTTGCCAACAAACGCACGAGCCTTGCTGGATGAGCTCTTCTTGTGTGATGAAGACTTCGACGAAGACTTGGAAGAAGACTTTGAGGATTTCTTCTTCTTCTTCTTGTCATCAAAATCATATTCCTTGCTCTTCTTCTTCTTCTTCTTATTCTTGGTCTCATTGTCCCACTGTGGACACTCAGAGATGTAGTGACCAGGTTTCTTGCACTTGTGACATGTTCTCTTCTTGTGATCACGAGTGGAAGCTTCATCGTTTCTTGAGCTGGATCTTGAAGACTTTCTGAAGCCTTTCTTCTTGGTGAACTTCTGGAACTTCTTCACAAGCATAGCAAGCTCCTTTCCAATGTCTTCAGGATCCTCAGAACTGCAGTCAGATTCTTCTTCAGATGAGGAGACAACCTTTGCCTTCAAAGCGCGAGTTCGGCCATAGTTGGGACCATAGATATCTCTTTTCTCAGATAGCTGGAACTCATGTGTGTTGAGCCTCTCAAGTATGTCAGACAGATCGAGAGTCTTGAAGTCAGGACGTTCTTGAATCATCAGGGCCAGGGTGTCAAATGAGCTGTCAAGCAATCTCAGAAGCATCTTGACGATTTCATGCTTGGTGATCTCAATGGCGCCGAGTGCGCGAAGCTCATTTGTGATATCAGTGAGGCGATCAAATGTGAGCTGGACACTCTCATTGTCATTTCCCTTGAAGCGGTTGAAGAGGTTGCGAAGAACACTAATCCTTGAGTCTCTCTGGGTTGATACGCCTTCGTTGACCTTGGAGAGCCAGTCCCAGACTAGCTTTGCAGTTTCTAGAGCACTCACACGACCATACTGTCCTTTGGTCAGATGACCACAGATGATGTTCTTGGCAGTCGAGTCTAGTTGAATGAACCTGTTGACATCAGCAGTAGTGACACCTTCACCGACCTTGGGAATGTCGTTCATGACGACATACCAGAGGTCGACGTCAATGGCTTCAAGATGCATACACATCTATTCTTCCAGTAGGGGTAATCAGTGCCATCGAAGACAGGGCACGCAGCGGAGACTTTGATTATCCCTGCAGTCGACATAGCTAAAACTCCAGGTGGTTAAACCGAATCACACAGAACAAGGGAGCACCTTGCTCTGATACCAATTGAAAGGGCTAGTTATCGACTAGAGGGGGGTGAATAGACAATTTTTATGGAAGTCTTCAAAACACGGAGGCTTTGAAGACAAATAGTCGAAATGAACCTATTAATATGCAGCGGATGGTAGACTACACTAGACAAGCCATAGTCAAGTAAGCTATGAAGTGAAAGCACGAAGACTATCAACAGCTAGGTAGTATGGATCAGGATGGAAGATAGTATAAAGCCAAACACCAAACAGTCTTCACACAGTGAAGCCAATCAGATCATGCAAGCAGGCAATGACTTCACGAAGACAAACTGTAAAGTAAAGAGATGGGAAGGATAGAACCAGTTGCTTGGAGAGGACACGGATTTGGTAGACTAGTTCCAGTTGCTGTGACAACTGTACGTCTGGTTAGGGAGGCTGAGATTCAACTCAGAAGACCGCGTCTTCACCTTATTCCCCTTGAGCTAAGAACACACAGTCCTCGCCCAATCACTCTGGTAAGTCTTCAAGGTAGACTACCAAACCTTCACAGACTTCGTTCACTGGCAATCCACAATGGCTCTTGGATGCTCAGAACGCGACGCCTAACCGGCTGGAGGATTCACAGTCCTCAAGTGTAACAAGTCTTCAGATCACACGGACAAAAAGACTTCAGTGATGCCTAACACTCTTTGGCTCTGGGTGCTTTGGGCTTTGTCCTCGCAAGGATCTCTCTCTCAAATGCTTTGGAGGTGGGTTGCTCTCAAACGATAAAAGTTGTGCACTAACTCTGAGCAGCCACCAATTTATGGTGTAGGGGGTAGGCTATTTATAGCCAGAAGGCAACCCGACCTGATTTGTCCGAAATGACCCTGGGTCACTAAGGAACTGACACGTGTCCAACGGTCAGATTTCAAACACTTGCGACAGCTTGACTTGGGCTAGAAGTAAAGTTGACTCATCTAGCTCTGGATAAGATTTGCTCTCATTGTCTTCGCTCGAAGACATAGGATTTGGTTGAGCATCACATCAGTCACTCTGACTTTGTTCACTTGGACCCCACTTAACAGTACGGTGGTTCCTATGACTCAACAAAGAAGAAAAGGAAACTACGAAACAACTATGTCTTCGCACTCCATAGTCTTCACGTGAATGTCTTCTCATGTCATAATCTTCAATGTGAATATCTTCACAGACCACCATTGTCTTCAATGTCTTCACACATTTTTAGGGGTCATCTCTGGTAGGTAAACCGAATCAATATGGGACTACTACCTGTGTTATCCTGCAATTCTCACAAACACATTAGTCCCTCAACCAATTTTGTCGTCAATACTCCAAAACCAACTAGGGGTGGCACTAGATGAACTTACACTACCCTTCTCACTCAAAAAGTTTCTAAGGATCACGCGGGTATTCTGGAATTGGTGCGATATCGGTGTGACAGATTTTTGTCTTGGTGCCTCCTAACAATTGGGGGAAGTCCCGGAGAGTTGAGCTCCAAGGTTTTCTTGTCACACTTGCTATCATTTTAGTTCCTGAATACCTGTGACGCCCCCGATTTGACCGTACACTAATCATGCACGCAAATGTGTACGATCAAGATCAGGGACTCACGGGAAGATATCACAACACAACTCTAAAACATAAATAAGTCATACAAGCATCATAATACAAGCCAGTGGCCTCGAGGGCTCGAATACAATTGCCCGATCATAGACGAGTCAGTGGAAGCAACAATATCTGAGTACAGACATAAGTTAAACAAGTTTGCCTTAAGAAGGCTAGCACAAAAGTAGCAACGATCGAAAAGGCAAGGCCTCCTGCCTGGGACCTCCTAACTACTCCTCGAAGCCGAACTCCACGTAGAATCATCCTCGGGATCTCTAGCTCCTGGACTCCAGCATCTGGTTGCGACAATCCGGTATAGAAAGGTGAAAAGAGGGAGAAAAGCAACCGTGAGTACTCATCCAAAGTACTCGCAAGCAAGGAGCTACACTACATATGCATGGGTATATGTGTAAAGGACCATATCGGTGGACTGAACTGCAGAATGCCAGAATAAGAGGGGGATAGCTAATCCTGTCGAAGACTACGCTTCTGGCCACCTCCATCTTGCAGCATGTAGAAGAGAGTAGATTGAAGTCCTCCAAGTAGCATCGTATAGCATAATCCTACCCGGCGATCCCCTCCTCGTCGCCCTGTTAGAGAGCGATCACCGGGTTGTATCTGGCACTTGGAAGGGTGTATTTTATTCAGTATCCGGTTCTAGTTGTCATAAGGTCAAGGTACAACTCCGGGTCGTCCTTTTACCGAGGGACACGGCTATTCGAATAGATAAACTTCCCTGCAGGGGTGCACCACATAACCCAACACGCTTGATCCCATTCGGCCGGACACACTTTCCTGGGTCATGCCCGGCCTCGGAAGATCAACACGTCGCAGCCCTACCTAAGCACAACAGAGCGGTCAGCACGCCGGTCTAATCCTAAGCGCACAGGGGTCTGGGCCCATCGCCCATAGCACACCTGCACGTTGCGAACGTGGCCGCGAGCAGACCTAGCAACCCACACGATCACGGCGGTTACGTCAAAGCGGTCCAACACGGCGCGCGCCACTCAGTCGCTGACGTCACGAAGGCTTCGGCTGATACCACGACGCCGGGATACCCATAACTACTCCCGCGTAGATGGTTAGTGCGTATAGACCAAATGGCCAGACTCAGATCAAATACCAAGATCTCGTTAAGCGTGTTAAGTAACCGCGAACGCCGACCAGGGCCAGGCCCACCTCTCTCCTAGGTGGTCTCAACCTGCCCTGTCGCTCCGCCACAAAGTAACAGTCGGGGGCCGTCAGGAACCCAGGCCCACCTCTACCGGGGTGGAGCCACCTGTCCTTTCAGCCCCCTCATCAGAATCACTTGCGGGTACTCCTCGAGCCGACCCGACTTTAGCCACCACATGTGTCATGTATATAAAGTATATAGTATAAACCCATGATCACCTCCCGAAGTGATCACGACCCAGTAGTATAGCATGGCAGACGGACAAGAGTGTAGGGCCACTGATGAAACACTAGCATCCTATACTAAGCAGTAGGATAGCAGGTAAGGGTAACAACTGTAGCAACAATGACAGGCTGTGCATCAGGATAGGATTAATGGAAAGCAGTAACATGCTACACTACTCTAATGCAAGCAGTATAGAGAAGAATAGGCGATATCTGGTGATCAAGGGGGGGGGGCTTGCCTGGTTGCTCTGGCAAGTAGGAGGGGTCGTCAACTCCGTAGTCGAACTGGGGGTCGTCAATAGTCTCGGGGTCTACCGGAAAGAAGTAACGGAGGGGGAACACAATAAATAACAGAGCAATCAAAGCAACACAAAGTGTAACATGACAATACACGGTGCTAGGTGTGCCCTAACGCGGTAATAGGTGATACCGACGAAGGGGGGAAACATCCGGGAAGGTATTCCCGGTGTTTCGAGTTTTCGGACAGAGGTACCGGAGGGGGGGAAGTTGCGAGTTCGATAGGTTAGGGAGGTGTGGCGGACGAACGGGCTGCGTATCCGGATTCGTCTCGTCGTTCTGAGCAACTTTCATGTAGAAAACATTTTCATCCGAGTTACGGTTTAAAAGATATGAATTTTCAAAGATTATTTGAATTTCTGGAATTATTTGAATTTAGCAAAAATGAATTATGACGTCAGCATGAGGTAACGCTGACGTCATCAGGTCAACAGGTCGGCTGACCAGTCAAATCAGACAGGTAGGTCCAGTGGGACCCACATGTCATTGACAGGGCACTAACAGAGTTTTATAACGAACTTAAACAAGGTTATTAGCAGGTAGGCCCCACCTGTGAGTGCCTATTTAGATTAATTAATTAGTTTTATTTATAAAAACATTTTATTTAGTTTACTTACGCGGCGGGGCCCGCATGACAGTGACACTGGGCTGCCCAGTCAGCAGTTGACTGGGGTCAACCCAGTCAACTGGGCCACCAGGACCCACTGGCAGCGACCCGGGGGGGCCCACTTAGCCACGTCGGCGGACGGCGCCGGAACAGCTCCGGCGAGCCAAATCGCGGCGGCGCGCGGCGGGCTCGGCTCGGGTTTAGCACACAGGGGGTCCGCCGCGGTTGCTTGCGTTCGACGTTGCTCGACGCCGCGCATCGAACGGTGGTGGTGCGGGGTGCTGGGGAGGTCGGAGCGGAGCGCCAGGAGCTCGCCGGCGGCGGGGTGGTTCGGGCGTGCGGCAGAGGCGGGGCTACGGTGCGAACTGGGGCAAACCGAAGAGCGGGGCGAGGCCTACACGATGCGGCCAAGGCAACGGAGGCACGAACGGGACCAAAAGGTCGCCGTGGCCACGCCGGCGACGAGGCCAGGCGGCGGAGGGTGCGGCCTAACGCGGCGCGGTGGCTACGGCAAGCTAGCGAGCTAATGGAGAGGGGGAGGAGGAGCAAGAGCTCACAGCGGGGCGTAGCCGTTTAGAGCGGGCGCGGGGAAGGCGTGGTGCAGTCGGAACCGACGGCGAACGGCGGCGGGGATCCGACGCGGAAGAAGATGGCGCGGGGTCGATGCAGGGTTCCCGGGGCTCGGGCCCGTGGTCGAGGAGGACGGGCTCGACGCGGCGGAGCTCGTGGACACGTCGGGGAGGAGAATGGGGCTCGGTGGCCGCGGCTATGGCGTAGCCATGGCGACGGCGGCGCTCGGTTGCGGTGGGGAACGAGGTGGAGCTGAGGGGGGAAAGGCGCAGGGGCCGAGAGGGAGAGCGGGTGAGTGGAGGGGAGGGCTCGAGGCGTCGAGGGGATGTCGCCCTTATCCCCTCTCCGACGGGGACGGCGACAGGGTTCGGTGGCGACCCGCGAGCGCGGTCGCTGGGTCGGGGGAACATGGAGGAGGGAGGCGACCGGGGGAAAGGTGGGCTGCTGGGTTGGGCCGCCCAGATGAGCCGGCCAGCTGGGCCATCTGGCCCAGTGAGAGGGGGGGTTAGTTCCAGGAAGGGGTTTGCTCTTTTTTTGTTTGTTTGTTTGTTTCTTTTATTTTATTTTCTTTTATCTCTTTTCTGTTTTATTTCATTTTAATGCATTTAGGCATTTTATAAAAATATGTTTTCTCCACAATAATTATCAGTGCAATATTTGGCACCCACCGAACATTTTTGTTTAAATTTTTGAAAACTTTTATTATTGACATTAATTTGAATTTAAATTTTGAAACGGTTTCGAATCATCGTGAGGTTAACAACAGTAACCGTGGTGACGTGGCATCATTAGCGTGGGATTACTGTAGCTTAATTATCCGGGCGTCACAAATCTCCTCCACTACAAGAAATCTCGTCCCGAGATTTAGGAGCGGTTATAAGGGGGAAGGGATCTGGTTACGAAATTCTAACGATTCTTCTCGGTCATAGTTGCTCTTCTCGAAGAGGTCGATCCATTACGTTGATGTCTTCAGTCCTCTGCTTCAGGTCATCATGATGAAGTTTGTCGTCCTTCCTACAGGATCTTCACCGTACTTACGAAAGGGTGAGCAGGGAAAACTTTTCATTGGAATAGCTTATTCCCTATAAGGACGGATTCTAACAAGATCGAGCATCAAGCGGTTAACCCAGGGGAAGAAGCATAAGTATCTCTCGAATTGAAACCTAAGAAGATGTCGAGAGCAAAGTAAGAAGGTACCATGAGCAGTTTCAAACCGATAGGCAAGCGTTCGATGCCTATCAGAAGGTGAAAGGGGTTCAGAGCAACGAGAATAAGTATTGCGTCTGATACCCGAATAGATCACTTGGCAGGTGGCCCGTGAGTTACATAAGAAGACAAGCGCGAGGAATAACTTTGGAAACCGGGGGTGTACAGGAGAGTCAGGTTTCGATACTGTGGAACTGTGGGTTATGGGCCCACCATGTGGTTTTTTTTATAGGAGCAGTGACATCTTGCACGGTCATGATAGCAAGGCATGTCAGAGAACACCCTGTCAGTTATGTCGGCAACACGTTGGTACCAAGGGCGAGGGACGAAGAGAACCATTTTCCTGCTCGTTCAAACGAGGCGGACCATTAGGCAAAGTTCTCGTCCATCGGTGGTTACCGAAATGTCGCCAACAATAGTAACAGGGTCTTACTGACAGAGTTGTACACCGAGGTGTTTACATAAGCAGGAGAATATTACTGCTTAGATCATATAGATCACCAGAAAGGTTAAACCAAACAATGGAAAGGAAAATATGATTATCAGATTAAACAGAAGAATGGAAAGGAAAATGTGTTTAAACACATATTTCAAGGGTATATCCTTCCCAAGGACAAGCAGCGTATCATATCCATGACAGGATAGAAAGTAGAAAACCATTTAGGTAAGGGGAGATGAATTTCATGACATAACCCATACAACGGTGTTTGGATAATTGAGCAAGAAACATTTAGTATTGGGCTTCAAATGTTCTTGTTGAAAATTGGAGTACCATAGACATGCTTTGAGATAGCATTGACATGGTCAACAGGTGAAGATCAGAATTTGGAAACAAAAAGGATCCATCAGGAACAACTTATAGAATAAGTCTTACAATTTCCTCATGGAAGAATAGATAACCTTGCTGAAAGGAAACCTTATAACAATAGGTCCTCCGGCCAGGTGTGTTCGGCATGTCATCACCTTACCGGGTCATAAATAGGCCAATGTTATAACTCTTGGAAATATGTTCCAACCATCATATCTGACCGAGATTCAGATTTGATTGGTGTCAGGATAACTCAGACTCAGGATGCCTGAGAAGAAAGGTGCAACACAAATTGTCGAAACGACATCGAATATTCTCAGGAGATGAACTATGGAAGCGAGTTCCGAACAAGGGTTCATCATTACATCAAGGAGAGGTGAGGAGGTGACTGATTGACTCAGCGACAATCCATTGAGATTTCCAAAAGATGGATTTCCCCCACTATGTGAACAAGGAGATAACATTAGCTAGATCGAATGACTTAATGATGTATGCTCGAGGAAAACATACACAGTTAAACATTGGTTGAAATGTGCACCTGAAATATGGGCTAGGTAGCACAATCAATGTTCGAAAGATGATTCATTAAGCCATAGACGTAGAATGAAACTATAGACCAATAACTTCAAAGCAATAGGGTTGCTAGAAGTTTAGAATTTACACATCACAGACCATTTGTCGGTATTCCTTTTAGAAACAACACGGGGACCAAGAAAGAATGGTGATGGGGAGAAGTATCACTGTACCAAGATGTCATACGAGGTGGTGAAATTCTTACGACATTCTTGACATAAAAGATGGTAATACTCCAAGGTAGAACATATCATAAGCTAGATAGCAAGGAAATCAAGGTACAACACAAAACACGAACAAGTTTGTGTTGAATGGAAGGCAATAAAATGGTCGATGATAAAACAAATCATCGAGGGCAAGGATGGTATTTCTCATCCAGAATTCGATAGATATCTTGGAAGAGCTCAGAATGTTGATGATGTTCACGACACATTTGTAGCGAGAATTTATGAAGAGGTAATCGATCGGCGATGACATCAAGTCAAAGGAACGATGAAGCGAAAAGTTATTGGAACCAGGGGTACGACACAAACTCGAAATCAAGCTTGCTGTTCAAGGCGAAATGATATGACGAGGAAAATCGACGTAAGCTTAGCTCATCGTCGAAAGTGGTGCTCCGGGAATAAAGACCAGGTAGCACAGTTAAAATCGGCATGATAATGATGTAGCCAATCAGGCTAGGAATGACGTGATCGGGTACAAACTCATAAGTAAAGAAGATTACTAAGAGTTGTTTAATCGCAGTGCGGACTCGATTCAGTTATCGGTGGTTTTGAGTGTTTTAAAACTCGAAGCCCGTGAAAAATTGGAATCAGTGAGAATGTACCACTTGATGAAGAACTCATAAGAAGTTATGCAGTTCCGTGATAATCTTGAGATACCAGGGGGGTAATACTCGACGACAAATCAAAGTAGAGGTTGGACTGGGGTATTACTCTGCAGAAGACAAGTGCTTAAACTTGCACGAGAAATGGTATTTAAAGGAGAACATGGTCAGAAACCACGATCATAAATGATCGAACCACGGATACAAGATGAACTTATAACAAGGGGGTAATTATTTTTACAAGCAGCTTCCATGATAAGTTATACATCGTGTCCATGGGCATGAACGCAAGGTTCAAGGTCGACTCCCACTTCTTCAATGTATAACCTTCCATTCACTCCTCGCTTTGGTAAAGGCATTAGTGTTGAAAGTTTTACCTGGTGAAATACCAGATGAGTATGACTCGTGAAAACTTCTGAGTTCACACATATTAAGGAAGGCATAGGTTCAACCCGTCAGGGTATCGTGGAAACATATACCACCAGCTTCAATAGTAAATACCACCAGCTCGAAAACAGAGCATGGTTGAGAAAATAGAGGATACAATTTACCAAAGGCATTATATACCCATGGAAAGGCTCACAAGGTTATTCAATAGGAAGGACACTGTCGGATAAAATCCAACAAAGGAACCGATGGTCCACAAGGGATCTGATGTGAGCATCGGTACTCAACCAGAGGAAGAAGAATGCAAGGAGATCTGATTATAGAAACAACTGACTAACTCAAAGTTCAAATGCAAAAGAATTATGATTTCCAAATCAGGGGGTCAGAAGCAACGCTCTGATCAAGGATGGATAAGTTGAGTAGGCTTAGGGGTACAATCGATGGCAATTTGATAGGTCGAGATCCAGCTCACGTTTAAAATGACGTCTGAGCCGGAAGGATGAATTCTAGGATATGATTGAGGATTGCGAGCATTCGCAACAAATTGAATCAACGGACTCAAAATGATAATGACAAAAGATGCCAATAAGATTATAGACTTATGGGATTAACCATAATGCTAGTAAGCAAGAATTTCAAGAGCAACATGCTCCTGAAGATTTTCGGAAGATCGAATGATATTTTGAACACTTTTGTGAAATACTTGAATCAACTGGGGATGAGCGGATACTCGGTAAGTGCGAGGATTATCCGTAGGGGTATTCAGGTGACAATGAACAGCAAGGTAGTAAGCTCAAAGGATTCTCGGAACAACAGAGAGAATTTCGGGGTATCTTGTAATAACAAGATCATCTGGGAAACATTGTATGAATGGCGAGTATACGTGGTTATCCATAGGAGTTTATCGATGAAAGGGAATTGCAAAAGCGATGAACACAAGTTCTCGGGTTATCAGCGGAGAGTATCTTCAGGGTCTTCACGTGCAACAGACGATCATCAGTAATAAGGGGCTCTCCGGGTGAAAGTGATAACGAGATCCTAATGTTAGATTTAGTAAAATCATTTAACCCGAATTGAAGAGAGATCAGAGTCCCAGAGTATAGGCAAGGAGTAAAAGATCCTAATACCACCCAATGGCGACGTGGGCCCGTAAGACACACAGCCATGTTAGTAAAAGTTTTTGAAATGTCTAGACTCAACTTCGGCCAAGGAGTGTGGAAGGGGGATTCCTACAGGCAGTCGGCTCTGATACCAACTTGTGACGCCACCGATTTGACCGTACACTAATCATGCACGCAAATGTGTACGATCAAGATCAGGGACTCACGGGAAGATATCACAACACAACTCTAAAACATAAATAAGTCATACAAGCATCATAATACAAGCCAGTGGCCTCGAGGGCTCGAATACAATTGCCCGATCATAGACGAGTCAGTGGAAGCAACAATATCTGAGTACAGACATAAGTTAAACAAGTTTGCCTTAAGAAGGCTAGCACAAAAGTAGCAACGATCGAAAAGGCAAGGCCTCCTGCCTGGGACCTCCTAACTACTCCTCGAAGCCGAACTCCACGTAGAATCATCCTCGGGATCTCTAGCTCCTGGACTCCAGCATCTGGTTGCGACAATCCGGTATAGAAAGGTGAAAAGAGGGAGAAAAGCAACCGTGAGTACTCATCCAAAGTACTCGCAAGCAAGGAGCTACACTACATATGCATGGGTATATGTGTAAAGGACCATATCGGTGGACTGAACTGCAGAATGCCAGAATAAGAGGGGGATAGCTAATCCTGTCGAAGACTACGCTTCTGGCCACCTCCATCTTGCAGCATGTAGAAGAGAGTAGATTGAAGTCCTCCAAGTAGCATCGTATAGCATAATCCTACCCGGCGATCCCCTCCTCGTCGCCCTGTTAGAGAGCGATCACCGGGTTGTATCTGGCACTTGGAAGGGTGTATTTTATTCAGTATCCGGTTCTAGTTGTCATAAGGTCAAGGTACAACTCCGGGTCGTCCTTTTACCGAGGGACACGGCTATTCGAATAGATAAACTTCCCTGCAGGGGTGCACCACATAACCCAACACGCTTGATCCCATTCGGCCGGACACACTTTCCTGGGTCATGCCCGGCCTCGGAAGATCAACACGTCGCAGCCCTACCTAAGCACAACAGAGCGGTCAGCACGCCGGTCTAATCCTAAGCGCACAGGGGTCTGGGCCCATCGCCCATAGCACACCTGCACGTTGCGAACGCGGCCGCGAGCAGACCTAGCAACCCACACGATCACGGCGGTTACGTCAAAGCGGTCCAACACGGCGCGCGCCACTCAGTCGCTGACGTCACGAAGGCTTCGGCTGATACCACGACGCCGGGATACCCATAACTACTCCCGCGTAGATGGTTAGTGCGTATAGACCAAATGGCCAGACTCAGATCAAATACCAAGATCTCGTTAAGCGTGTTAAGTAACCGCGAACGCCGACCAGGGCCAGGCCCACCTCTCTCCTAGGTGGTCTCAACCTGCCCTGTCGCTCCGCCACAAAGTAACAGTCGGGGGCCGTCAGGAACCCAGGCCCACCTCTACCGGGGTGGAGCCACCTGTCCTTTCAGCCCCCTCATCAGAATCACTTGCGGGTACTCCTCGAGCCGACCCGACTTTAGCCACCACATGTGTCATGTATATAAAGTATATAGTATAAACCCGTGATCACCTCCCGAAGTGATCACGACCCAGTAGTATAGCATGGCAGACGGACAAGAGTGTAGGGCCACTGATGAAACACTAGCATCCTATACTAAGCAGTAGGATAGCAGGTAAGGGTAACAACTGTAGCAACAATGACAGGCTATGCATCAGGATAGGATTAACGGAAAGCAGTAACATGCTACACTACTCTAATGCAAGCAGTATAGAGAAGAATAGGCGATATCTGGTGATCAAGGGGCGGGGGGCTTGCCTGGTTGCTCTGGCAAGTAGGAGGGGTCGTCAACTCCGTAGTCGAACTGGGGGTCGTCAGTAGTCTCGGGGTCTACCGGAAAGAAGTAACGAAGGGGGAACACAATAAATAACAGAGCAATCAAAGCAACACAAAGCGTAACATGACAATACACGGTGCTAGGTGTGCCCTAACGCGGTAATAGGTGATACCGACGAAGGGGGAAACATCCGGGAAGGTATTCCCGGTGTTTCGCGTTTTCGGACAGAGGTACCGGAGGGGGGGGGGGAAGTTGCGAGTTCGATAGGTTAGGGAGGTGTGGCGCATGAACGGGCTGCTTATTTGGATTCGTCTCGTCGTTCTGAGCAACTTTCATGTAGAAAACATTTTCATCCGAGTTACGGTTTAAAAGATATGAATTTTCAAAGATTATTTGAATTTCTGGAATTATTTGAATTTAGCAAAAATGAATTATGACGTCAGCATGAGGAACAGCTCCGGCGAGCCAAATCGCGGCGGCGCGTGGTGGGCTCGGCTCGGGTTTAGCGCACAGGGGGTCCCAGGGGCCGCGGTTGCTTGCGTTCGACGCGGCTCGACGCCGCGCGTCGAACAGTGGCGGTGCGGGGTGCTGGGGAGGTCGGAGCGGAGCGCCAGGAGCTCGCCGGCGGCGGGGTGGTTCGGGCGTGCGGCAGAGGCGGGGCTACGGTGCGAACTGGGGCAACCGAAGAGCGGGGCGAGGCCTACACGATGCGGCCAAGGCAACGGAGGCACGAACGGGACCAAAAGGTCGCCGTGGCCACGCCGGCGACGAGGCCAGGCGGCGGAGGGTGCGGCCTAACGCGGCGCGGTGGCTACGGCAAGCTAGCGAGCTAATGGAGAGGGGGAGGAGGAGCAAGAGCTCACAGCGGGGCGTAGCCGTTTAGAGCGGGCGCGGGGAAGGCGTGGTGCAGTCGGAACCGACGGCGAACGGCGGCGGGGATCCGACGCGGAAGAAGATGGCGCGGGGTCGATGCAGGGTTCCCGGGGCTCGGGCCCGTGGTCGAGGAGGACGGGCTCGACGCGGCGGAGCTCGTGGACACGTCGGGGAGGAGAACGGGGCTCGGTGGCCGCAGCTATGGCGCAGCCATGGCGACGGCGGCGCTCGGTTGCGGTGGGGAACGAGGTGGAGCTGAGGGGGGAAAGGCGCAGGGGCCGAGAGGGAGAGCGGGTGAGTGGAGCGGAGGGCTCGAGGCGTCGAGGGGATGTCGCCCTTATCCCCTCTCCGACGGGGACGGCGACAGGGTTCGGTGGCGACCGGCGAGCGCGGTCGCTGGGTCGGGGGAACAGGGAGGAGGGAGGCGACCGGGGGAAAGGTGGGCTGCTGGGTTGGGCCGCCCAGATGAGCCGGCCAGCTGGGCCATCTGGCCTAGTGAGAGGGGGGGTTAGGTCCAGGAAGGGGTTTGCTCTTTTTTTGTTTGTTTGTTTCTTTTTATTTTATTTTCTTTTATCTCTTTTCTGTTTTATTTCATTTTAATGCATTTAGGCATTTTCTAAAAAATATGTTTTCTCCACAATAATTATCAGTGCAATATTTGGCACCCACCGAACATTTTTGTTTAAATTTTTGAAAACTTTTATTATTGACATTGATTTGAATTTAAATTTTGAAACGGTTTCGAATCATCGCGAGGTTAACAACAGTAACCGTGGTGACGTGGCATCATTAGCGTGGGATTACTGTAGCTTAATTATCCGGGCGTCACAATACCATAGGATACCGACATCGAAAACGCTTCTATACTGTTTGTGGTGAGATAACCCTGACGCCACCTAGTACTGGGGTGGGAGTTCAGTGGTACTGCCACGACTAGTATAACTGTTGTTTTTTGAAGGTCTGAGGTACATGAGTTTTCAAGATTTTGGTTATGTGTTGATGGAGGCTGTACATTTGGAGCGTAGAATTCTACTAGGAGTTGTGGGATGATATTTGCTCCCTGTACTCGTTGGACCGGATTGCGTAACTGAAAATTTCGGGAGTTCCTAGGTGGGAATTCAAGTAGTTACCTGTGATATGTTTCCAACAGATGCATGATATGAAATTGGGAAATCTCTATCATATGTTTGTTTCCAGTCGTTACCCTGTTTACTAATCCTATCATGATTCCAAGTGGCTTCTCAATCAACTGATGTATCATCTTACCTTCAGAATGCATTCATACAAATTTTTCTGTTTGGATGCTAATTGTGAAGACTATATTGCACCTGTCTAGAGTTCGATTCAGTTTTGCAATTACTCAATGGTGGTTCTAACGGTTGTCATCATCCCCAAGATGGCTCCCGCAACTTGTGTTAACCTGTAACGAGGTGAAGAGGGCGAGGAAGAATTCCCACCCTCCCCACCTCCACCTCCGGAGGTATGGAGAGCTATGATGGCGGCCACCAACGCCAATACTTAGATGTTGCTTCAGCTCATACAAGGCTATCAAGCGAACCAAGGCAACCAAGGAAATCAGGGCCAGCGAAACTTCAACAATCAACCTCAATTCGCAACTCTCAACCAGTTCCTCAGTAACCAGCCCAAGACGTTCAATGCCTTTGTCGAGCTGATGGATGCCAACGATTGGCTCATCAATATCAACAAGCATTTTGAGTGCAGCCATGTCAGGCATGAGGACTATGTCAAGTTTGCTACCTTCCAACTCAAGAACCAGGTAGTTGATTGGTGGCAGCAGTACAAGGACTCCAAAGGGGTCGAGTGGTCAGCTGGACCGACTTCTGCCGTGATTTCTGAGCCCACAACATTCCAACAAGTGTTACTGAGGTCATGCGTGAGAAATTCCGCAATCTGAAGCAAGGCAGCATGTCCGTCTACTACTACTTGTCACTAGCATATAGGTAGGTATGGTGGACTCATTCCGCACAACTTTGGGTTTAAGGAATTGGATGCACAACCAATATTCATGCTGAGTACAAATGAAGGCTAGCAAATAGATTGAGAAGCGACCAACCAAAAAACGAAAACGGTCATAAACATGCATTGGACATAACTAACACTGAATAATGCACCATAAGTAGGATATAACTTCATTGCATAACGATTGACTTTACGTGCCTGCATAGGGAATCACAAACCTTAACACCAATATTCTTACTAAACCACAATTACTCACTAACTTGACTCACATATTATCATCTCCATATCGCAAAACTATTGAAAGGAATCAAACTTATCATATCCAATGATC
This sequence comes from Triticum aestivum, assembly GCF_018294505.1. NCBI lineage: Eukaryota > Viridiplantae > Streptophyta > Magnoliopsida > Poales > Poaceae > Triticum > Triticum aestivum. Next base: position 205,834,165 of record NC_057796.1, on the reverse strand, counting down.
TTTCATGAAAGTTTTTATTATATCTCTCTTGAATATTCATCACTTTGGGACCAAATTCATATCTTGTGCAAATTACCATTACTATTATCAACTCTCAAAAAGATATAAGTGAAGCATGAGAGCGCAAGTATGTCTTCAAAATTTATCAACTCTCAAAATAATATAAGTGAAGCATTAGAGTGCATGTAGTTCTTTAAAATTTATCAACTCTCAAAATAATATAAGTGAAGCATGAGAGTGCATGTATTTCTTTAAAATATAATCACCGTCGTGCTCAGAAAGATTTAAGTGAAGCACTAAAGCAACTGCCTAGCTCAAAAAATTTAAGTGAAGCACTTAGAGCATTCTAACAAATCATGATAAACGTGTGGCTCTCTCAAATAGGTGTGTCCAGCAAGGATGATTGTGAGAAACTAAAAAGGAAACAAAACAAAGACTCATATAATACATGACGCTCCAAGCAAAACTCATATCATGTGACGAATAAAAATATAGCTCCAAGTAAAAAATTACCGATGGTCGCTAGAAGAAAGAGGGGATGCCTTCGGGGCATCCCCAAGCTTAGTTGCTTGGGAGTCCTTGAATATTATCTTGGGGCGCCTCGGGCATCCCCAAGCTTAGGCTCTTGCCACACCTCATTCCTTCATCCATTATGATCTCACCCAAAACTTGAAAACTTCAATCACACAAACCTTAACAAAACCTTCGTGAGATCCGTTAGTATAATAAAGCAAATCACTACTTTAAGTACTATTACAAACCCACTCATATTTTATTATTGCATTACACCTACTATACTCTAACTTTACCATGGCTTGTACCCCCCTATACAATCCATAGATTCATCAAAATAAGCAAACACTGCAACGAAAACAAAATCTGTCAAAAACAGAACATTTTGTAGTAATATGAACATTGACCATAGTTCTGTAACTCCAAAAATTCTAAAAATTAGGACAAAGTGGGAAATTTGTATATCAATTAGGTGTAAAAAATTCTGGGAAAAATCAAGTTTCTATGAATTTACAAAATTCTGCTACTGGGCGCAAATTTTTCTATATTTTCACAGAATCAAGTCAACTTTCATCCAAACCATCCTAATGGCTTTACTTGGCACAAACACTAATTAAAAACATAGATAACACAATTATAGCAGTAGCATAATTGTGCACACATAATAAAACATAAAAATAAACAAGAATGTTAAGATAACTATTGGGTTGCATCCCAACTAGCACTATTGTTTTACGCCCCTAGCTAGGCATAAAGCATAATTTCAAGTATTGTCCTCCTTAGTTTTAATAATCTTTTTAAGGGTTTTCTCAAATCCAGGAGGTTCTTTACGTTTTCCATTGTTGTAACACCCCCAGTGTCAAGCGACATTAACCCCCCCCCTAATGGTGTCCTTGTCATCTTAATTACTATGCAAATTTTACTTGTCCAAAATCAAAGCCAAACTCAAATTTAAATTTCAAGTAAACAATTTACTTCTTAAAAATGCAAAGAAAATAGTTCATAATTTTGCAAATAACTCCTAAGTAATTATGTTGAGGAAAAAAACATCACCTAAATTCCTAAAATTCCCATGGAATCCATAATAGTAGCAAAACAGCCCCAAATTAAATCATTTTATTTTGATCAAAATTCAAATGGATTCAAATATTTCTCAAACTTTTTGTGGCAGTGCTTAAATTTTGCAATATAAATATTGGACCAAGTTTCATATTTTATGAAATTAATTTGCTATTAAAATAAATTTCAAAACAGAAAACTTAAAAGAAAAACAAAAAGAAATGAAAAGAAGGAGAAAGAGAAAAGAGCTGGGCAGACTGGGCTCTAGTCCACAGTGGACGGCCCAGCCCAGCCTGCCCCTGTCATCTTCCTCCTCCTGCTCACCGAGACCTCGTGGACGCCGCGCGTGCGTACAGCTCCTGGATCGCCACACGCTATCCATCCGTCGTCTCCCTGTGCGGATAAGGCGCCCTCGCGCCCCTCAGGGCGAACCCTAGCCTTTCCCCCACTCGCTCGCTCCTCCCCCTCACTCCCGAGCGCCGCCGTCGCCGTCGCCGTGCCGATCCCGCGGCCACTGGCCTCACCGCGCCGCGTCTCCCTGCCCATCCGCTTCTCTTCGACCACACCGTCGCCTGGTGCCATCCATTGGATCCTGGAGCCACCACAACGACCTCCGCGTCCCCGTCTTCTTCCTCTGCTCCGCCGGCGAGCTCCCTCGATTCCGGTCGGCCTGCAGCTCCTAAGCCGCCAACAAGCCACCCTTGTGCTCCCTGGTGAGATTCGCCTCCTTCACCTCTGTTTCCGCCTCGTTCCTCCGCCCCTAGCTGCTGTCGTCATGACCGCCGTAGTAGGCCGCCGCCGCTGCTTGTTGTGCCACTGCTGCCGTGCTTCTCCAGCTCAACCGAGCACGCCAGCGCGCTCGTGGCCTCTCGTAGGAGCCTTCCAGCCAGCTAGCTCGTCGAAACCGAGCCGCTATGCTCATTTTGTTGGACGCCCAACTCTCGCCGTTGCTCGGGCTCATCGCCGATGCCACCTCCGGCCACCTCGACGCCAACCACCGCCACCATCGAATGCGCGCGAGCAACGGGATCCCGTAGCACCTAGCCACGCCCGATGAGCCACCGTAGAAAAACCGGGGAGCTCCCGTGTCGCGCCACCGCGTTTATGGTCGCCGGAGCCATGCTGCCGGTGCGCTGCCGCCATGGGCCACTGCCAGGTGGGCCGTCAGACCACTAACCTGGGCACCTATCACCCCCAAACCCATTGACACATCGGGCCAACACCTCTAATTAACCCCGTTTTAAAATTAACCCTCTGTAAAACCCGCAGTCAATGACAAGTGGGGCCTTGGTACCGTTTAGATGGATAGGGCTGGCTGGTTAACTGGGTCTACTGTGAGTCACTAAGGCACACATCTGGGTACATTTACTGTGGACCCATAGTATTATATTTAATATAATTTCGAATTAAATTAAATCCAAAAATTCGTAAAATGATTAAAACTTTGAAAATTAATAGAAAATAAACCGTAATTTGGATGAAAATAATTTATATTTGAAAATGATCAAAAAAATATGACGAATCCGAATATGCTATCCACATACATGTCACATGTCTCTAACACTGAAAACATGGAACCGGCCCCTCCGGATCGTTTGATCGATAAATGCTTGGAGCAGGGAAATTATTCCCGAATATTTTCCCGCTCCGTGTGTAACACTTAGCACTGCGTTAGGTCACCCCTAGCATAGCATACGACCGTGTCATGTTTTCTGTTGGGTTTGTGTGCCTGTTATTTATTATTTCTTCCCCCTCCTTCTTTGGTAGACCCCGAGACCGCTGTTGATCTGGAGATCGACTACTTCACCGTCGAGGGTCCGAGTCTGTCTGCAGAGCTTCCAGGCAAGCAAAACCCCCTTGATCATTCCTATATCGCCCATTCCATTCTCTCTCATGCTTGCATTAGACTTTGCTACTTTAATTGATTGCTCCTATTCTGATCCGTAGCCAGATTTTGTAACCTGCTATTGTTACCTACCTGCTTATCCTATATGATTAGTATAGGTTGGTTGGTGATCCACCAGTGACCCCTCACCCTGTCACTGTTGCCCCCGCTTTATGACCGATGACTCGATCAACGTGATCGACGTCCTGAGCCCGACACATCACCTCACACCCCCTTAGTTGTACGACTCTGTAGAGCTACTATCAAGTGCAAGAGTGATACCTCGTATAGCACTTCTGATGAGATCTCTGTAGTGTAGTTAATCGGTCGTGGTCTACGGAGGGTGATTCCTCCTTCACCACTCCCGATAACGACTCTGTCGTGCAACACCTCAAGTGTGAACCTCGAGGGTGATTCCTCCAAGTTCACCTTGACTGTTACATCGAGTGGGAATCCATCGAGGGTGATTCCTCGGGTTTCCCCTTGCTGTTTTGGACACACGGTTACTATGAGTTTACCCAGAACCATGATGAAGTCAGGTCGGCCCCGAGGGGTACCCGCAAGAGTTACCATTTCTGCGAGACTGGAGGGACATGCGGTACCACCCCGGTAGAGGTGGACCTGAGTTCCCAACAGTCTCTGGTGAGTCGGGTTGACCGTTAGGGTACCCGCGAGTGATGTGGAGTCGGGTTGACCTGGAGGGTACCTACGAGATAATTACGCGGCATGGCCGGGCATTCTTAGCCCTTGTCGTAAGTCTGTGAGACGGGGTGACGGGACCACAGATCGTGGATCATTGATCGTCTCTGCGCGCTCCTAAGACACTAGCAGTTTGGATATGTGATCCGAGTATGTCTCTGGCCTTTTTATCACTAACCACCACGCGGGAATAAGTATGGGCACTCGGGGTCGTACGATCCTCCGAAAGCTCTTCGGACGTCAGCGATTGGGCGGCGCGCGCCCGGTTGGACGGGGACCACCTGCGCTTGTATTAGGGAGTGGGTCTGCTCCGGGCCACACGCAACATCCAGGAGTGCAAAGGGCGATGGTGCAAGACCCCTGCGTGCTTAGGATGTAGACCGGCGTGCTGGCCTCTCTGTTGTGCCTAGGTAGGACTACGGTGTGTCGATCAGCTAAGGCCGGTCATGACCTGATCGTGTGTCTGGCAGGAGTTAATCGAACGTGTTGGGTAAGTTGGTGCACCCCTACAGCGAAGTATAACTATTCGAATAGCTGTGTCCACGGTAACGGACACTCGGAGTTGTATCCCGATCGATACAATTAGAACTAGATACTGGAGATGTGAAATGGATATGATGGCTCCAGGATTGCTTTCTCACAGGGATTCGAGGAAGGATCTCTGGGCGTTGATACTGAACATACTTATTACTTATGTTGTTACTCTTATCTCTTCTGATGCTGCAAGATGCTAGTCTTTGATAGGCTAGGCCTTTCTCTTATCGAAAAACACAAAAATGTTTTACTTTGTTGCTTTGCTTGTTTGTTTGGCATAATTGTATGTTAATTCGAAATCAGAAACAAAAAGCTTATGGATCCTCATCCACTTACTAATATTTTTAAAAAATCCAATTATGATGAACCAATTGCTAGTGAATTAAGTTCACTAGATTAGCTTTATGAAGTTTTGCTTGAGATTCGTGATTCTGAATATTTTGATGAAGTGTTAAAAGAAGAAATTTATAAAGTGATTCATGATAGCTCCTTGAATGAAAAGCATGATTGCAATGATGTCACTACAATCTCTATCAATGTCAATTGTGCTAATAATATGCAAAACCCTAAGCTTGGGGATGCTAATTTTGCTATGTCCACTACTTGTTGCAATGATCATGATTTGGGTGATTCTTCTTATGATCTTGAAAATTTATTTAAGCCCCATGATGAATATGTTAGTGATAATAATGTTTGCAATAATATTGAAAGTGGGTTTGAAAGAGCGTCAACTTTAGGTAAAAATAATCCCATGTATTTGGAGAGTGTTCAATCTCATGATTTTTTTTGATAAAAGTGGGTTCGGAGAGGTCATGACTTTAGTTGATGTTAATTCCACTATCTTAGAAGATTATAAGACTTTTATGCATGTGGATCATGAAGAGAAAATTTTATATGATAGCTATATTGTTGAATTTGATTATGATCCTACATGTAATTGTATGAGAGAGGAAAATATGGTTTTAGAAATCTTCATGTTACTAAATTACCTCTCGTTGTGTTGAGATAGTCAATGTTTGATACATCCATTTTGCATCACGTTTTTATGTTGATATTTATTGCATTATGGGCTGTTATTTCACATTATGGTACAATACTTATGTCTTTTCTCTCTTATTTTACAGGGAGAATGCTGGCAGCTGGAATTCTGGACCGGAAAGGAGCAAATTTGAGATACCTATTCTGCACAACTCCAAATGTCTTGAAACTTTACGGAGAATTGTTTTGAATATTAAAAAAATATTGGGCGAAGAAACAACAGAAGGGGACCCACCAGGTGGCCACAAGCCTAGGGGGCGCGCCCTACCCCCTATGGCGCGCCCCCAGGGCTTGTGGGCCCCCTGGCCATCTTCCGGTGCCCATCTTCTGCTATATGGAGGGTTTTGAAAATAAGAAGGGACCTTTCGGGACGAAACGCCACCGTCTCGAGGCGGAACCTGGGCAGAAGCAATCTAGGGCTCCAACAGAGCTATTATGCCGGAGAAACTTCACTCCGGGAGGGGGAAATTGAAGCCATCGTCATCACCCATGATCCTCTCATCGAGGGAGCACTACCGCAGGATGTTGCTAACGCAACACTACGATCAGAGACCCTTCGACGAAACTGTGTGCGATGCCATAATTGCAAACGGTGGTGTAAAAAACCCGTCAAAAAGGTGAAAAACGTTTGCGATGACGGATGCATCAAACACGGTTCAGATTTTAGTTCCGTGTGCGAAGCAGGGCATACGGTTGATCCAGATGAACTGTTTGCGATTAGACAGAACAACAGAAACGGGCAACCATATCAATGCGTGTGCGATATACGGCATACGGTTCGCTCCGATGAACTGTTTGCTATTAGGGAAAGCAACACAAACGGTCAGCCAGATCAAGGTGTGTGTGATATACAGCATACGGTTCAGTTGAATGAACTGTTTACAATTAGGGAAGAGAACATAAACGGTTCAACTTAACAATATGTGTGTGATACGCGGCAAAAAGGCCCGAAGGTTAATTCGAGAACAAGTACACAGAGGTTAATTTGACATACATGACTTATAAGTTTCACAGAAATCATATCACTTTTTTTGGAAAACATTTAATTGCGTTGAATGTATATAATGCTCCGTCCTATTAGTTGAATTAACCTCGAGGTCCATATTTTGGAAACATGTCGTAAAGTAACGGGATAGACCTTCATTCAAGCCAATCAACATGTGTTCAAAAAACAAAAATTATCAAAAAGTAACGAGATAGACCTTCTTCAAGCCAATCAACATGTGTACAAAAAACAAAAAAAGTAAAAAATTACGAAACAAGGACCACGAGGTTAATTTGACTAATATGATGGAGCACTATATACATTCAACGCAATTAAATGTTTATAGTAACCCATCACATTAATTAAATTAACATCGAGGCCACTTCCCCTTCCGGTCAGCCATCTGATGACTACTCCAGCCTCAGCACACTTAACTTGGGAGTTCTGTTAGATGAGCTATCGGCAGGGAAGTTGGTCCTTGCTACTGTAGGATCCCTCTTTGCATCCTTTACTGGGCAACCCGGATGACCGACTATTGCCGCCCAATGGTCAATGCCACATCCCCCGCATGGCAGTTTTTGCAGCGGGTAACTGCATCATCGCGCCGCGCCCGGCGGAACCGCATGCACACAAACGTGCGTGATCGTGCGCCTGTTGGGGAACGTAGTAATTTCAAAAAATTCCTACGCACACGCAAGATCATGGTGATGCATAGCAACGAGAGGGGAGAGTGTTGTCCATGTACCCTCGTAGACCGTAAGCGGAAGCGTTATGACAACGCGGTTGATGTAGTCATACCTCGTACGTCTTCATGATCGACCGATCCTAGTACCGGACGTACGGCACCTCCACGATCTGCACACGTTCAGCTGGTGACGTCCCACGAACTCATGATCCAGCAGAGTGTCGGGGAAGAGCTTCATCAGCACGACGACGTTATGACGGTGATGATGAAGCTACCGGCGCAGGGCTTCGCCTAAGCACTACGACGATATGACCGAGGTGGATTATGGTGGAGGGGGGCACCACACACTGCTAAGAGATCAATGATCAACTTGTGTGTCTATGGGGTGGCCCCCTCCCCCATATATAAAGGAGTGGAGGAGGGGGAGGACGCCGGCCTCCTAGGCGCGCCCCAAGGGGAGTCCTACTCCCACCGGGAGTAGGATTCCTCCACCTTCCCTAGTTGGATTAGGAGAGAAGGAAGGAGGAGGAAGAAGGAAGGAAAGGGGGGGGCGGCCCCCCTCCCAATTCGGATTGGGCTTGGGGGGGGGGCGCCCCCTCCTTTGCTGCCTTCTCTCTCCCACTATGGCCCAATAAGGCCCATATACCTCCCGGGGGGTTCTGGTAACCTCCCGGTGCTCCGGTATATGCCCAATCTCACCCGGAACCATTCCGATGTCCAAATATAGTCGTCCAATATATCGATCTTTATGTCTCGACCATTTCGAGACTCCTCGTCATGTCCGTGATCATATCCGGGACTCCGAACTACCTTCGGTACATCAAAACACATAAACTCATAATACCGATCGGCACCGAACGTTAAGCGTGCAGACCCTACGGGTTCGAGAACTATGTAGACATGACTGAGACTCATCTCCGGTCAATAACCAATAGCAGAACCTGGATGCTCATATTGGTTCCTACATATTCTACGAAGATCTTTATCAGTCAAACCGCATAACAACATACGTTGTTCCCTTTGTCATTGGTATGTTACTTGCCCGAGATTCGATCGTCGGTATCTCAATACCTAGTTCAATCTCGTTACCGACAAGTCTCTTTACTCGTTTCGTAATGCATCATCCCGTAACTAACTCATTAGTTACATTGCTTGCAAGGCTTATAGTGATGTGCATTACCGAGAGGGCCCAGAGATACCTCTCCGACAATCGGAGTGACAAATCCTAATCTCGATCTATGCCAACTCAACAAGTACCATCGGAGACACCTGTAGAGCACCTTTATAATCACCCAGTTACGTTGTGACGTTTGGTAGCACACAAAGTGTTCCTCCGATATTCGGGAGTTGCATAATCTCATAGTCATAGGAACATGTATAAGTCATGAAGAAAGCAATAGCAACATACTAAACGATCAAGTACTAAGCTAACGGAATGGGTCAAGTCAATCACATCATTCTCTAATGATGTGATCCTGTTAATCAAATGACAACTCATGTCCATGGCTAGGAAGCTTAACCATCTTTGATTCAACGAGCTAGTCAAGTAGAGGCATATTAGTGACACTCTGTTTGTCTATGTATTCACACATGTACTAGGTTTCCGGTTAATACAATTCTAGCATGAATAATAAACATTTATCATGATGTAAGGAAATATAAATAACAACTTTATTATTGCCTCTAGGGCATATTTCCTTCAGTCTCCCACTTGCACTACAGTCAAGAATCTAGATTACACAGTAATGATTCTAACACCCATGCAGTCTTGGTGCTGATCATGTTTTGCTCGTGAGAGAGGCTTAGTCAACGGGTCTGCAACATTCAGATCCGTATGTATCTTGCAAATCTCCATGTCTCCCTCCTTGACTTGACCGCAGATGGAATTGAAGCGTCTCTTGATGTGCTTGGTTCTCTTGTGAAATCTGGATTCCTTTGCCAAGGCAATTGCACCAGTATTGTCACAAAAGATTTTCATTGGACCCGATGCACTAGGTATGACACCTAGATCAGATATGAACTCCTTCATCCAGACTCCTTCATTTGCTGCTTCCGAAGCAGCTATGTACTCCGCTTCACACATAGATCCCGCCACGACGCTTTGCTTAGAACTACACCAACTGACAGCTCCACCGTTCAATATAAACACATATCCAGTTTGTGACTTAGAATCATCCGGATCAGTGTCAAAGCTTTACTTTGGTACCTCCCTGCTAAACTAATAGCAAGGCACACATCAGGTTTGGTAGACAGCATTGCATACATGATAGAGCCTATGGCTGAAGCATAGGGAACACCTTTCATTTTCTCTCTATCTTCTGTAGTGGTCGGGCATTGAGTCTGACTCAACTTCACACCTTGTAACGCAGGCAAGAACCCTTTCTTTGCTTGATCCATTTTGAACTTCTTCAAAACTTTATCAAGGTATGTGCTTTGTGAAAGTCCAATTAAGCATCTCGATCTATCTCTATAGATCTTGATGCCCAATATATAAGAAGCTTCACCGAGGTCTTTCATTGAAAAACTCTTGTTCAAGTATCTTTTTATGCTACCCGGAAATTCTATATCATTTCCAATCAACAATATGTCATCCACATATAATATTAGAAATGCTACAGAACTCCCACTCACTTTCTTGTAAATACAGGCTTCTCCAAAAGTCTGTATAAAACCATATGCTTTGATCACACTATCAAAACATTTATTCCAACTCCGAGATGCTTGCACAGATGTAAGATTGTTAATTAATGGTCTAACTTAAGGTGGCAACTTTAATACACATCTGGGTGGATTGAGGCACCTGGGGTATCCAGTGATTGCCTGTATTTTTTGGAAAGGGTACCGTGTGATTCTCCTATGGACTGCCACCCAGGCTCAAAGGGATCATAAGATTATTCATGCTAGAAACTTCCGTGTGCAGCCACAAGCTATTATGGGCTCTAGCATAGTTGATTAAGTCGTGTGAACTCTTACAGTGGTAGACTAGCAGATGTAGGGGATGTAGGTGGTACTGTCTACCCATCGTAAGGTGCTAACGCTTCTGAAAGACTGTGTCTCGGTCATCCGTTTCTCAAACACCATGTAGTGCGAGAAATCCAACGGAGGAGATCGAGTCTTGTGGGGAAAAGTGCGCAAACCTCTGCAGAGTGTACAAACTAATCATGATTAGCCGTGTCCCCGGTTATGGACGTCTTGAGTATCCGGTTCTTGGATTAACATGTTGATCTCATCACTACATAATTAATTTGATGGGTTGTTAATGATTACTTTTAATTGGGATTGAGAGGGGGTTTACCTTCTCAATGTTTTCAACAAACTTTGTAGTTAAATAAAATATATTCCTTTGTAGTAGGGAAAAATTGGCTTTTCGCAAAAACATTATAACCATAGAGCTTTTCCACCAGTCATATATGCATGTAGTGATAGTTATTATTCATCATTATCTTATGGTGTGAATTTGCCATTACATTCAATGTACTGACCCTTTGTGGCTGCAACGTCTCATGTTGCAGGATTCTCTAACGACGAGTAAGTGATACGTTAGGGTTACGATTTCTACACTCAACTTTTTCGTTGGTGTTGATGGGAATCCACAACCTTGTTACTTCCGCTTTATGGATTGAGGTAATAGTATTTACGTTACTTTATACATGTGATTTACCTCTGTTATAAATCCTCGAGTACTGTGTGTGTTAGCATACCGATCCAGGGATGACACTTAAGCACAGAGACTTGACTGTATGAGGTCGGGCCGCTACAAGATGGTATCAGAGCACATGTTGACTGTAGGACGTGACCCTAGAAACTGGCAAGCCCATAGGAAAAGATTTTTTCTCTACAACTTTGTTTTCAAAAGGATCTTTTACCGCTCTTTCTCTTTCGAGCTTATTCAAAATTCCCTTTTTAGTGAGACCATATCCCTTTCCCCTTTTGACCACTCGAAGATTCGACTGATGAGACCACTCCAAGAAGTACAAGATATCGAACAACCACGACCACTACGGAATGAAGGAGATTTTACCGTGCATCTGAATAATGGAAACTACAACAGTTGAAGACTCCGAAGACTAGGAGAATTTGAAGGCCCTGAAGAATTTCCAGATTTTTTATGACCTAGGAAGGCTACCCTCATGGAACTTGGCAGATTATGGAAGTTGTCAATACCCGAGATCAGGGTGTATCGGAGAAAGACCGGAGCATGGAGAGTTAAAAACTCAAAGTTCTGTCAAGGAAAACCCTAAGGCAGGTGATATCCACTATGGAGAGATTGCTCATGGAAATGACAAGGGCAGAAACACGGCTATCCATGATGTTATCGCCCGCTTATGCTATTGTCACCGTGCTGAGTTAAGCATGCATATGCATGGAAGGATTGGATGGTAGAAGGCTGATGGAGCACCTATCAGCAAGATGAAGTTTTAACTTTAGCCGGTGTATCACCAGGATCTGGAGTGTTACATCAAGAAGTTAAGATGGACCTACAAGAAGCAGTATTTGATAAGGAAGCGTTTCGTGAAGAACTCAGGACCCAGAAGCTGAAAGTAGCCAAGCTAGAGGAGCAAAACCTTGAGACATCAAAGATTCGTCATGAACTGAAGGACAGTAGGATCATGGTCCATGTCGAGGTTGATGAAACCCAGAAGTTTGGAATGCAACTCCAGAAATATTAAAGGACGTCACAAGAGATTTCACGTCAACAGAGATGATCTAGCAAAAGAATTTTAGAAGGACAAGCATGATCGGAAGAAGCCATCGGAGACATGAACAAGACTTGAAGAGTTTGGTAACTCTGAAGATTTATTGACCCTTAGAAGACCAAACCCCTGTTTTATACCTACGTTAGATGCGACATTTGTGAGCTGTCATTTGTTTGATGTTTTCCCCGACAACCACAAATAAAATCTGCCTTTTCAAAACTTTTGTTTGTATTGTGTGCACCCCTCTCTCTCTCTCTCTCTCTCTCTCTCTCTCTCTCTCTTATCCCACCCCAAAACCCATGGACCCAATAGAGGATGAATGGAGATGAACCCATATTTTTCTGGACCGATGATTCAATTGGAGACGGACCGATGGATTCAGAACATGGAAGGTCATATGAAGAATAACACTATAGCCCGAAAGGATATGACCCAGCATGCTCTTTAGTGCTTTGTAAGAATTGCTGGTACTTGGTGGAGGATGTACCAAACCCTCAATGGATGGCAAAGAATAACCACTTGGGAAGAATTTAAGCTGGATCTGCAAAGATCTCGTCTTGTGTCCCAGAAGTTGAGGCCTTATGGAAAGGATATGAAGAAACCTTGTGCATACAAGCTTTGTGGAGAAATAGGACACAACCATAAAGAAAACAAGGACGAATACCCTCATAAGTGGAGGATTACCAAAGGAGTTAGCCGAGGATCTCAGGGAACTTCGGTTGGAGATTGTTCCCAAAGGTTTTGTTGCAGCAATGGAAGTTCAGTCTACATTGTTGGGAAAGATCCATGAAGCTCAGAAGGATGAGAAAGAGATTGCTGAGGTAAAAGAGAGGATGAGCAAAGGAAAGTCCAAAGGTTTTCGTAAGGATGAGAACGACACCTTATGGTTCGAGGACCGTGTATCATGCCCAATAATGCAAAGATCAGGAAGTTAATACTTCAGGAGGCTCATGACTCACCATACTCGATTCGCCCTGGAAACACCAAGATGTATTTGGATATGAAGGAGCGTTTCTGGTGGACTGGTATGAAGAAGGATATTGCGGAGTATGTAGTCGTAGGTGATGTATGCCAGAGAGTAAAGGCAGAGCATCAGAAGCCAGCCGGATTACTACAGCCTATGGCGATACCCGAATGGAAGTGGAATAAGCTTGGCATGGATTTCATTACCGGATTTATCAGAACCCAATCGGGATATGATTGTATCTGGGTAGTAGTTGATTCGCTTGACCAAAGTGGCTCACTTTATCCCAGTGAAAACCACCTATACAAGTGCGAAGTTGGCCAAGATATATATGACCAGGATCATATGTCTGCATGGAGTTCTGAGGACCATCGTATCAGATAGAGGAACACAATTTACCTCAACGTTTTGGAATCAGCTGCACCAGACTTTGGGTACTAGGCTAGAGTTCAGTACAGCCTTTCATCCGCAGACAGATGGATAGACCGAGAGAGTCAATCAGATTCTGGAGGACATGTTGAGAGCGTGTGCGCTAGATTATGGATCTAGTAGGGATGATAATCTACCTTACGCGGAGTTCTCATACAACAACAGTTACCAAGCAGGTTTGAAGATGGCCCCTTTTGAAGCTTTGTATGGGAGAAGGAGCCAGACACAGTTGATGTGGGATGATGTTGGAGACCGTCAGTTGCTTGGACCAAATGTGATCAAGGAGTCAGAAGAGAATGTTAAGTTGATTCGAGATAGACTGAAGGTAGCTCAGTCCAGGCAGAAGAGTTATGCAGACTCAAAAACGCAAGGAGGTAGTCTATGAAATTGGAGACAGAGCATGTCTTCGTGTGTCCCCTCTGCGAGGAGTTAAACGATTTGGAGTTAAGGGAAAGTTAGCCCCAAGATTTGTAGGACCATACCGAGTTTTGGAGCGTATGGGAGAAGTGGCCAACAAGTTGGAGTCACCCGAAGGACTTTCAGGAGTTCATGATGTGTTTCACGTTTCCCAGTTGAAGAAGTGCCATGCAGAGATGGCCAATATTCCCCTGTAAGGATGCTTGACCCTGGAAAGGATAATGATGTTCCACGAAGTGGAGTATGGACTTCATAAGTATAAGTTTTTTATCTCGGTATGTGGGATATCCCACGAGGATGAAGAGATGAATTACTATTGGATATAAAGGAGGTATGATGTTGGAAATATGGATCAATGGAAATTCCATGATGAGTCTGAGTAATCATGTCCTAGTTTGGTGCCAATAGAAGGAAGGAAGACAATACAATTGTATGGATTTAAGAATACTAGGAAGTTCGAAGTTTGAATAATGATCAGTTGCTCGATGATAAGTTCAAGGACTACAAGTGATGAGATGGGCCATAACCCACAGGCCCCAGGACCTGCCAAGAAGCAAGCACATTCTTGCTGAAGGAAAAACCCTAGAAGAAGTTACGATTTTATAGACAGACGATCTTATAGGAGTTGCGCAAAACCTAAGAGTTGTGAAGGAACGATAGATGTTTGTTTGGCTTGCAGAATCTATGGATTTATCCGAACTTGGTTCGTCGACAAGAGAAATTCTGCAATGCTTGTGAGGATGACCGAGTGTTAAAATGCGAGATTCACTAAACCGTATACAGGGTAATGATTTGGGTGCGGGATGGATTGATCACCATACCGACTTACTCTTAGTATTCGCCTTGCTATATGGGATGGTAAATCTGAGTGACCTACCTATAGTAGAGTGACGACGATCTAAACCTTGTTTAAACCTTAGAATGGTATAGGTATTTTTTCCCTTGTACACTGCAGCTGCTGCCAACCGTAGGTTATACGGTGAGGTTCAACCCAGACCCGTTTCCTGCAGGAGAAACCATAAATGGTTGACCGCCATGAGATATCGATAGTTGTTTAGTATTGGCACCAGACCCATCAGCTAAGAAGACCCAGTCTCGGAATAACCTTACCAAGATGAAAGGACAGAAGAAATTAAGGAAAAGGTTATGCCACTATCGGAAGAGCCCAGAGAAGGAATTTTTCTGAGAATCTGAGAAGACCGACCCTGCCAACAATAAGGATGGAGTATATGAGTTTTGGTGGAACCGTAACCATGTTTCTAAGGGTGGTAGCACCCCAGACCCCCTGTGATGATCGACGGATTTTGAGAAGACCCCCAAACCTAACCTATTTCTTTCTAGCCTCTCCGAATCTCGAGGACGAGATTCATTTTAAGGGTGGTAGGTTTGTAACATCCCAAAATTCTAAATTTTGGAATGTTATAATAAATAGATAGATTTGATTGATTGTGTGAAGTTGAGTGAAATTTGAAACTTTTTTAAAGTTAAATGAGAGGGAATAAAAGGACTTTCCCAAACTTTCATTTTGCTTTTATGCTCTCCATGAATTCAAATGCTTTTCAAATACAAAACCCTAGAGAGAAGACGACATGACTTCTTCCATTTAAATAAATGAGAAGGGTGTTTGAAAATATTTGAATTCCATTTGGAAAATATTTCCAATTCATAAACTTCAAGCAACTCAATGGTTTTCACGAGAGAAGATAAAATGACTTCTTCAAATTATATGAAATATGAGTTGGGAGTTTCAAAAATCAAATTTAAAGCCCTTTTGGAATTATTTTCAATTTAGAGTTATTTGATTTTATTCAAATTATTTTTCTCCAAAAATAAAATATATGGAAATTAGGGTAAAATGATTCCCTACATCAGAAAATTGGAGAGAAATAAATTTGAATTAATTTTGGTATTTTAAAATGATTTTTACTGGATTTTATTAGAGCAGTAGCACTCTTTGCTTTATTTAAATGTGTGTGGATTTTATTTGATGCTAGAAAAATGTTCATGTCGTAGAAAATCTTTTTCTGAAAATTTTGATATATTATATGCCTATATAATATTTTTTATTTATTTATTTTTGTTTGTGTGAGAAAATGTTTTTTTAAACTTCTTTCCCCACGGGCCAACTGGGCCGAAGCCCAGCCAGCCGGCCCAGCCCAGCGCCCAGCCGCGCTCGTCACCGACCCCGGGCAGGAGTCCCTCTGCCGCACACCGGCGACCGCCGCCGAGTCCGCCCGGACTCCTCCTCCCTTGCCCCCTCCTCCACGCACTCGAGCCGCCCCTCCCTTCCTATTTAAGCGGCGCCCCGGCCCTCTCCCTCTTCTCCCGCATCTCGCCGCCGCCCGTGCCGCAAACCGCCGCC